>NC_135424.1:21900833-22214166 GCF_051991245.1 Festucalex cinctus
CTTTCTACCAATTCAAATACTTTGGCATATTTAGGATGTGGGGAGGTAGGTTTGGGGGATCTGATTGAAGGCCTACGTTTAAAAACCACTGCCCACCACTGATATACACCTTTCTAATTAGACTAGAATTAGATCAAAGTAATGTATGGAATTTATAAACAATGAAGAGGAAAATGATAGCAAATAAAATCCTGTCCACATAAAAAGACATTACCATGAAATGATCTTAAAACTTCACGGCATTTTACACTCACCTACACAAGAGGTCAGCGCATCATTCAAGCGGTATCCCTCATCACAATGGCAGGTGTAGCCTTCAGCGGTGTTGTAACAATGCCCTTGACCACAAATATCAGGGTTGATATGGCACTCATCCACCTCTGTTTCAGAAGGAAAAGCAAATTATTACAGCAAAATCCCACACATTATGTCAATAACTAAGTGAGAACCATGTCGTCCCGTATCGACAGTTCTGAGAAGGAATCATCGACAGCACAAATAAACACAAAATGTAGTTTTCAAATGAAGGGTTTTATTATTGAGGGGGAAAAAATACAAACCTACACGGCCTTGTGTGAAAAAGTGACTGCACCTAGCAGGGCTCTACACTTACCTTTCCACTGGTAGTACTGATGCGAGTAACATTTTTAGTTGGTCGCACAGCACAGGATTTGGTCTCACCATTTTTTTGTGGAGGTACAGCATGACCTTAGGCATACGCAACTCGATATATTAGCAAAATATTTTATTGGAACATGAGGTTTGCCTGCAACAGCAATGACTATCAAAACGAGTTAATAATTGCGTATAACTTAACTCATGTGAACATTATTTTGTTTAGCTCAGTATAAGTCAGTATTTTTTTTTCTTCATCTACTCCTCAGCCGATGTTCCCCTGCCCGTTTGATTTGGCACCCTCCGCTCGCCCTCCTTTACCACCATCATTCTCCTCCTCATTCTCATTTTATTTTAGAAAATAATCATCAATAGACCGCTTCATTTAAAAAAAAAAAAATTGCTGCCGCTTTTCCATTAGCCCCGCTCGGCACGCCACCACACCACACCACACCACACTCAACCACACTACACCCGCCTCCTTGCATTACAGGAAGGGGGCGGGATCATTTGAACTGTCCAAGCCAAGCTTGCATTCCCCAATGCGTGCAGTACTGCCATAACATTTCATGAGTGGCAAGTCACGCCAACATTGAGCCATATTTACAATTTAATATGGACCACCATGGATGAAATATTGAGATTCACGACCGGCTCGCGAGTCGCGAAACGATTTGTGAATGGAGAGCTCTCCCGCTGGAGCTCTCATTCAAGTGAATGGGAACACACCACCAGCGAGCATTGTTCACTCGGGATTTTTTTTTTTAAACCACAAACATTATAAATCTATCGACAAGTACCTTTTAAATTGTAAATATAGCTCAGCGCTGTTGTAAAACATTATTATATTTATTGTATGTACCGTATTTTTACGACTTTGGAGAAGAACAGCGGGCGACTCTGCCTCCCTCACGTAAAACAAGGAAATATGGTGTGTGCCACGGCCTTGCTTGCTGCGTTGCTGTCGGCCAATCAGATGACAGGAGACGACATGGCCCCTCTCGTCCCCCAACGACAGGCGCTGCAGAACCACTGCCGAAAAGGTTCTAAACAGCGGTTACAACGGAATCGCTCGGCCCCGAAAGAGTCCCATGAAGACAAAAAAAAAAAGAATGCCGCTTCGGTGTGGAACTGGTCCAGTGGAAAAGCGCCATATTTATGTTTGTATGTAAATTGTAGTCTGCGTGGTGCGCGTGTACGGGTATGCAGCCAATCACATTGCAGTGGGTCATGTTTCACTCAAATACTATTTTAATGAGACGGCGCGCTCTCGTTGCTACGGAGGAGCCAGCAGAGGACAGGGCGACGTTCGAACGTACGTTTTAAACATAGTAAAGAAAGGAGCATTAATGCACTTACGAGCGAGCGGTATTTTTTTTTCACCAGCACACACTTGAAAGTTGGCCGCATTTGCGAGTGAAATGCTCACACTGTCTAGCCCTGCCTAGCCTCGCCTAAACCTAATAAGTGGTTGGTGTAGTATCTGTTTTATTACAGTATTGTTTAAATAATATGGCAAAGAACATGTTAAGTAACCTGTAAGTGACCTGCGTGAAACAGACAATGACAAAACTACAAAAGTAAAGACAAGGACTGGACCATACCTGCTAACTGAGTTGGTGCAATGTCTTGGCCTGCATTAGAAGGGAAAACCTCCACTGGAACAGGCGGGGAGCTCTTCTCAACTACCTCTATAAAATTTAAAACACACAAATTAATACTTACAGTATATTCATTGATGCCAGTGATATGCTTTGGTCAAATATTTGAAAATTAAAGTACACTTTAAATTACATAGCCCTGTTGAAAGCAGTTAGTTTTGAGGAATCTTCTCTGTCCCGTACAATTGAGCCATTAGTAACACACCTCCCAGTGGCAAAATGCGTATGGCTTTGCATTATGATGGCAGAGCTAAACAGAGCCTTTGTACTCGCGCCTCAAGTTTACAAGAAGGTAAGTGCAAAGGCCACCTGAGTCTTCAGAAGGACAGTAAATTTGTATATCCACTCTTAGAGGTGGCCCATCACCAAGCATTAATGTGTACACGTGCCACATGTACCATAAAAATGGTATCTAATTTAAATGCACAATTAATTAAACTAATACGACACACCAAAAAAAACTAATTTCCATGTTTTTACAGAACACAAAAAGGTATGTGAACCTTTGGATTGAAAAATTGACGGCACTTCCTTTGGCAGCAATAACCTCAACCAAGACATTCCCTGTAGTTGTAGATTAGACCTGCCCAATAGTCTAGAACAAAATGTGGACTATTCTTCTTTACAAAACTATTTCAGTTCAGCAGTGTTGTCTGGACATTTGGTGTGACACTCTCTGGAGGTCATGCCACAATCTAGCTGAGGTCAAGAGTCTGACTGGGACGGTGTATTTTCTTCTGTTGAAGCCATTCAGTTGGGTATTCACTTCCATTATTTGGCTGTCGTCTTGTTTAAGTTTCAATTGGTAGACGGAAGGTCTTGAGTTGCCTTGCAAAATGTCCCGATAAACTTCACATTTTCAATGACAGCAATGTGTCCAGGTTCAGAAGTAGGAAAGCATTTGCGGACTATGATGACTCCTCCAAAATACTTCACAGTTGGGATGTGGTTTTGATGGTGGTGCGGTGTCCTTATTCTCTTTACGCATACTGTTGTATATTCCTTCCAAACAACTCAACTTTAGTTTCATCTGTCAGCACAACAGTTTGCCAGTAGCACTGTGGGACATCCAGGAAACTTCACATCTGTAGCATTTTTTTTTTTTTTTTTTTTGGACACCAGTGGTTCCTTCAGCGGTATTGATAAAGGAAATTCATTCTTCAATTGTTTAATATTTTACATATTATAGATTTGTCAAAGAATTATTAGCTCGTGCCAACGATTTCTGTAAGTGTTAAAAAGACCCAAGGATTTTTCTTCATATCACAGATCATTCTGTGCTTTGCTGTTGTGGTTATCCTTACAGGACAGCCACTTCTGAGCAATGGTGTTGAACTTTCTCCATTTAAAGACAATCTGTCTTACCGTGGACTAATGCACATTCAATCTTTTAAACATAGTTTTGTGACCCTTTCTGACTTTATCAATTAAAACGAACAGTTCAGCTTCAACCAACACCATCAATCATGTGGAACTGAACTCTACTTTGACTCCTCACTCTTGGAGATATCACTGATCAATGTGTTCACATTACATTACATACTACAGTTTGTCTAATAAAAACTATGACAACATGTCATTGTTTGTGTGGAATTAGTTTAGGCAAATTATGTTTGTCTCGTGTTGTGATTTAGAGATTTGTTCTGCGATTGGCTGGTGACCAGGCCATCAAACGTGTCCCCTGCCTGATGCCCCACAGTCAGTTTAGATAGGTTTCACCTCTCTTGTGTGACCTGTGAGGAAGTATAGAAAATGTATGGAGGGATGGTTAGATGGCTATAATATTGGAAACAAAAGCCAAATCAAAATTTAGCATTCTAAATTGTACTGTGGAACTGCACTGCTTGGTGGAAATGTGGCTTACATGTGGCTTAGGTGGGAGAGTCAGTCTACCCTCAGGGGGAAAAAAAAAAAAAGAAAAAAAAAGAAAAAAAAAGAAAAAAAAAGAAAAAAAAAAAAAGCTGGGTCCACAAACTTGTTCCTCATACATAGCTCAATTAGCTCACCCAGACATTTAAAATGCTTTTGTTGAATATACGATATAGTATATTGAATTTGTAATGCCAATAAAATACATTATGAAAATGCTATAAGCTTTGATTCTGTCTCACCGCTTTGAAGCTAAGGACAGATGGCTGATTTAGCTGAGTTTCAGACTTGCAGATCCAAGAAAGGCTCACATGCTATTATGATGAATTTGTGCCATAATTTCAGTAGTGCAATACACTTGAAAACTTTAAGGACTATAGCCTTTTTAAGTAACATGGCATAAAGTACGGTGCTGAGAAAGTATATTGGCAATATTTTTCACTGTAGGCCTATATATTTTATGGAAAAAACACTGCAAAGATAATTATGTAAATGTTTTTATGGAAAAGTATTAAATCAAAACCAAAGCAGCTTTATCTATCAACCAAAAAAAACAAAATGGCATCTTTTTGTTGTGCCATTAACGCCTTGTTCTTTAGATTGGTCCATAATTTCTACAACTGACCATGTGGTGACTGACTAATAGTACCGATAAGCAATATGAAATTGACCAAATTTTGACATACAGGTATGAGGTTTTGGCCTGGGATATGTAAAGTACAGTATATTTAGCACCAAAGTATAACAAAGTGAGTCAGTCACACTTCCAGGACTGTCCTGATTGGCAAGTGCTCATCCTTTGTGGCTTACTACCAGGCATTTGTAAAGTGCCCTCAAGACTGGTATTTGCAACTCAAAGAATTTTCTCAGGTATTGCAGTCACATCCATATGCCACACTGTTAGTTGTGTCTCCTACACAGTGTGTGGATGCGATAACAGGTCGCTTTAAAAGGACAATACTCCGGCAGCAGGACCACTATGTTTTTTTTTTTGCATAAGGATAAACAAGAGGAGAAGCATTTTCGAAACTGAACTGCCCCTGTTTGGTGCAACGTAGACAGGCACATGTAGACACGCAAGGAGAGATGTCAACATGAAAGCTGCACGCAAAGAGTGCTGCACCTAGGAATGGTGCCTTGCTCAAGGGCACCGCGACAGTAGCTAGCAACAAGTTGCTAGTTTTATATTTTGTCCACATCTGGAATTGAATCATGATCCTCCGGTCTCAAAGCTCAAGTTCATACAGACGAGATACTGCCATGCCACCTATAATGACTTGTAATGAGATTTTCTGAGAAGTGCGATCAACAACCTGTCATCTAATTGTTCATTTTGATTTTGAGTATGGTTCTGTAATCAGTCCACAGTGGGCCCAAATTGATCATCTTTTCATTATTTTGTTCTCAACAAAATACTACAAATTATGTAATCAAGTTGGAAAACTTTTATTCCTAGTAACACTGAATAAGTAACTCACAATTGTTACATAAAGATTTACATTTCTCTATTATTTTACTGTGAACCTTTTCCAACATGTAAAGGGTAGGCAAACAGACACCTGGGTAAGTTGCATTCATCGTGACGGTGGATACACCTGGAGATAGTTGGGGTAGTATGGAATCAACGACTGGCCTATTACTAACCACAGGTACTACCAGCTCCTTCAACGACAAAACACAGAGAACAATAATAGAAAAATAAGGACAAATGGGAAGATTTCCAAACCTTTACATTAATGCATTTCAGCTTGCACGTGAAGCACATCAAGCTTTTGCCATGCAAGACGCATGTCTGTAAGAATATTAGCACTCAGCTTGTATAGTAACTGACTGCTACTCAGTTATAGAGAAAGAATGAGCACATCAGCAGGGAAGCCAGAAGACCAATTATCTACACTGGATTGCTTTTGGGGAAAAAAAAGAAAAAAAAAGTACAAGCGTTCCAATACGCCATTTATTTCATTCAGCTCATTAAAGGTCATGTATTAGGCTACACTTAAAAAAAAAAGAGACTTCAATCACTCAATTATGCAACAGTGTCTGACTTCATGCAAATGCAATTTGCCTGCAATGCAGCAGCTGATAATTCTTTTGCGCATGCCAGCTGTCTCAACGCAACCTACCTGATCTGGGGCAGTGGTTGCTAACAACCGCAAAATACATAAAAGGAAAATAGTTAAATATAATAATGTAAACACAATGAATGACTACCTGAAGAACATTTTTTTTCAAAAATGAAGGTGGCCTTTGAGAGTCTACTGTACATACAATTGCAAGGTCAAATAATAACTTATAGTAAACATTATGTACCAGAATGAAATGTCAAATATCCCAGTCAGTATTCTTAGCCCCCACGACCCTTGTGAGGAATAAGCGGTTAAGAAAATGGATGGATGGAAGTATTCTTAGCTTGGAGATAAAACAACATACTACCCCACCAGCATTGGACATGGTACTAAAATGCCAAAGTCAATGGCTGCCAAGGCCCCATTATACATTCTGGTCCAATCTTGGTTGATGGATTTCTGTCAGTTGTTTTTGTTATGTTTGTCTAGAATGCGAGGAAAATTCAATTTCACTCTGGCTAAAAAATGTAGCTATCATTTGTACTCTGCAGCAAAAGACTTATTAACAGTTTGTCCTTAAACTGGAAACTGACAAGCATGACCTGAATAATAATTGAAATGAAAAGGAATGATCTCCAACAGTTTTTTTTTGTTTGTTTTTTTTTTTGTAAGGAAATTTTGAGCATACAAGAAAAATATATTCGAACTGTTGGTGAATGTCCGGCGAACGTTTGCGACTGTGAACAAACCCTGACAAGAAACCAACATTCGCTACCTTCACAAACTTCCACCCCTCAGTGGAATATTGGCTGATCTTGGTTATAACTGTTGAAAAAAGTTTTCATAAAGGTTTGTCAAATTCTCCTTGTCAATGGTGTTCTTTAAGGGTCAGTCTTAGGGGCCATCCATTTTGCATGCTTCTTTCTACTGACGTCAGCAAATGTGAAGGTATCTCATACCACTCGTATGCCGGTGAACTCCAGATGTATTTTTCTTTTAATCTTGATAACTGATTACATGATTGCTGACTGCAATTTATGGCTGGATGGCTCACATCTTGCTTCAGCTGAATGTGGTAAAAAAAAAAAAAAAATGCAGTCTATTGCTTTCAAATTGTGGAGTGCTCTTCCATTTGAGTTTCAAGCTGCCTCCTCTATTCACATGCTTCAATGAAATTGTTTAAGCAGGTATTCCAGTCTGTCAGACTGGACGAAACAAGTACAACAATGTTAATTGAATGCAAGATATAGTTACCGACTGAAAATGTTCAGATTGTATTCTGTCTACTAAACTAAACTTAAATAATATACTGGTAATGTAAACAGATTGAATTTAAACAATTTATTAGGATGGAATTGTGGTACTAAGCTAAAACCATGTTCATCCAATTATTTTATATTAGTTTGCCATGTATAATAAAGTGGCATTTTTATGCATCACACTCTCCATTGGTCGGAGAAGTCATACCAAATGTCAAGCACAGAGGATTGTGAATGATTTTGAGTCGTTTTACCGCCATAGGACCTGGGTGTCATTCACTTAATTCCATCTGTCCAACAGTTAAAGGCTGGAAAAAGTTGGGTCATGCAACAGGACTACCAACCACAAAAAAACACATAAATAAATAAAATAAAATTTATTATATTTATTTATTTATTTAAAATATTCTCATAATGGTGTAAAGATGAGTGGGCGAAATGATTGTCTTTTGAATAGCACAGTGTAATATATGCCTTATTGATAATCTGAGGTTGTATTATGAATTTTAGGACCTAATAAGTACCAGATTACAGTATCTTTTTATGTCAGAAAATATTAGAATGTTATAATTAACGGAAAACACATTTTAACAACCTGGATTTTGAATTCAGCAAATTTGGTGGTTCCCTTTTATTGTGTTTAATATGTTCCTTAAAATCTGGGATGTACAACCGACTATTGAAAACTGGAAATGATTTGTATTGTTACCAGCCCATGCTATCACTTTAAATGTATGTACAATTTTGTACTTAAGTTGTTTAACAGCTTATATGGGTCACTTGAAAGCAGATCAATCAATATGTAGAGTATATAGACACTAGTTGAAATCAGGACTGGTCATGCTCACCTGTAGTGTAAATCACAGACAGATAAAGAACCAAAACATACAGCTAGAGCTGCTCAAAAGTTCGGGACAATGAAATGTAATTGTTTTCAAAGCCAATCCAGTCATCCAAATGTGCATATTTTTCATTCATTTAAGACAAACTAGAAGGCAGAAAGTCCCACAAACAAGCAGCAATTTCAGTAGACTGCAGTCAAGGCCTGGCAACGGACCTTATGAGAGGAAACAACAATGACTGTTACCCATTAGCAGTCATTGACTGAAAAGCTGTTTCCTCGAAATGCAATCAGCAAAATAAATGCATCTCTTTTTGCTACTTTTTCCCCATAGTTCCATTTTGGTTTTTAAATCTTAGCTCATGAATTGTGTTCATACTTAAAACTTACATAATCACTCTCAAGAATGTCTGTTTTTTTCCCCATGCATATGAATTAAAGCAAATAACCAAATCATAGACTCACCTGGTATAATCTCTTCTGGCTTCCCAAAAGCCACCACTGGTTTTTCGGGTGTTGGCAATAGGTGGGGTGTAAGTGCATCAATAGATGTCTGCTGGAATGTAACTGTAACTTTATTGACGGGTGGATTTGGGAGAACAGTGTAGCCCATCCCACCAGGGCAAATATCTTTGAACATAGCTATACAGGGAAAGAAAAACACAAATATTTAGGATACCTATTTCGATAGACAATGACATTATTTGCACAAAATCATTTTCAGAATTGCATGAAATAGATTTTAAGTGGTAGTTCAGATTAAAATAATGAGGAATGTGTTGAATTGAGGTTCTCATTGTGCTTCAAAAAGACAAGAGCTGCTTTTCCACCAACAAGCCCAGGAACTTTGAGTTCTGGGTAAAGGGAGTTCTTGGTTGTAAAAGTTCAGCAATGAATTTACAATCGTGTTTCCACAGCGTCTTCGTGTTCTCTGTAATTAATTCAAATGAGTTTGATGAGTCCAGACGATGTAAAAACAACACCCACAAATTTGACCAACCAGTCTTGGCCATTGCAGCCTGCTCCCTCAAAGTTCCAGCCTGGCTCAGCAAGACCCTGCTCCTGACATAGTATTTGGATGCCCCCTGGGGAATTTAATTACCTTGGAAATTGTTGTTGGTGGAAAAACACCCAAACTGAATTTTACCAAAGTAAACTGAAGTTCTCCAAAAGTTCCAGCGGTGGAAAAGCCCCTAATATTGGCATTTTTTCCTATATTACTGTTTCTTAAAGATGATGTTGCAGCTTGCATCTGTTCATTGTTTTTTTTTCTTTTAAACTGAACATCTAACAGGGTTTCCCCTACTCATTTGCTCCCAATAACATGTAAATATGTTTTTTAAAAATATTCTAAGTGTCCCAAAGACGTATTTATACGTTTTGTTGTTGTTGTTGTTTTTTTTAATACTAGAGCATACAGAAGGCTTTGATGCAGCCTCTCAACTGCAAAGAATGGTTGCAGAAATGGTAGTTATTAAACAAACGGCCAGCAGGTGGCAGCAGAGCAAAGGAGATCAACCAGGGCCATCAAGAAAAAAAGCTAATTACTTACAATTTTAAATAGATTTGTGAAAACTGATGAAACTTAGCTCTCTTCTAATGCTAATTGCTGCAAAACAGAAACAGATAGAAACATACTTTTTTTCCTGATGAAAGAAGAGACAATCTTTCTTTTGATAGGTTCCATGCTTTTATAGCAATAGAACACAATATTCTGTGGGCCATGCAAAATCAATCAAAATCCAGTAAAACAGCCGGGAGCGAACGGGACTGCTTCTGTGAAAATGGCTGGGAGTGAATGAGTTAAATTGAAATATATGCACACTAGTTACAAATTTATATAAAATGGACAAAATCTGCGACTTAAAAAAACAAACAAAAACGTACATTCACAATTTTTTGGCAAAATAGAAGAAATTAAAAAAGAAAACAAAAACATCACCCAAAACTATTTTAGATAACTCATTAACTAAAAAATTCGGAAAGTTGTTTCTCATTGCACCTACAAATCCAAACTCATTTCAACTAGCATGTGGAAATGTGAGGAAAAAAAGAGAAAAAGGGTCAATGGCAAAAGTTCAAAACTACTGTACAAGGAAAGCGGTTGGTACACGAAAAAAGCAACTAATAAGCCAAGCTGTGACACGGGGGAAAAAGCATGCAGCTTCTCAAAAGGGTAATAATAAAACAGAGTTTATGTACAATGGGCATGTATGAGGAAGTTTGTGATAAGTATTTGTTGTTAAGTGTATATGTTACCTCACACAAAGCGAGCATAGGCTCTCAGAAGACAATAAATTCATCATTCTGTGAAGATCCAGAACTAAAACTAAAGAATTAAAAAGAAAGTCAATTACTTAATATGGACACTTACAATTTTGGTGAGCTCCCAACATGTTTTTTTTAAATATTCATTTCTGTTAGAAAAAGCAAGTCAATAACTATAATTCTCTTCATCATTACAAAAATAATAATGTGCTATTTTTTTTCCCCATCAAGACAGTAAATTTGAAAAATTATGAGTAAAACAAAAATAAAAATAGAGGTTTTATATGCTGTTGTAGTAACCATTACAGAAACATGATCACATATTTAGCTAATTATCAGTGCTGTTAAAAGAGATATATGCATTTGTTTCACAATTTAATGACATATCCGTAACATACTTTTGACAAAACACTTTAAAGCTGAAGAATTTTGTTCCACTTTTCACCCATTGGTCACTAAAATTAGCCTGTTTTGAGGTGTTGGTTCAGTCTCACACGATGCTCAACCCACTTCCTCTGTGAGGCCAATGCCGAGCCCAGTTTTTGTTCCCATGATTGCTAAGAGTACAGCGAGTCAGTGGCTGTTTTGTTTTAATGTAAATTATGTAAATGAGAACCACTCACATGACAGTCTGTGTCAGAACAGCTACTCATAAACACATTATGGAAAGTAGGCAGCCCCCAAAAGATTTACTTGGTCGCATCATTTCATACATGATGAGTGGGCAGGCACTCGTGAGACCCGACTACAGAATTTGGATATGAGAAATTTAAAAAAGTCAATTTTATGTGTCCCTTCAATTTAGGGCAGATATGGCAAAAACCTTATTTCGGGGGTGGTCTAAATGTGTTTTCAGACAAGTGAAAAAAGACACTTTTGGATCATGACGAGAGTCTAACCCCGCTGGAGGCCTTACCTGTTCCTGGTGGGGGACATTTGTCGCAATGTGGTCCCCAGGCTTTGCCCACACTGCAGCAGCAGAGCTGTTTGCTCAGCTGAGCAGACACTGGGTGCAAACACTGCCTCCCTGAGCTCACCAAACGGAAGCAAGCCCCCTTCTCCTCTTGGATTGCAGGCATGTTGGCTGAGGAGGTGTGCAGGAGGAGGACAAAGAGGAGCAGAGCAGATGCGACGCAAGTGGTGCACCAGAGTACCAGAAGGGACACACAAGGGGAAAGAAATGACAAAGTGAAGAAATGAAGAAGTCCCCATCACCAAAGAAAACTTGCCTCATTTGACACCAATATATGTGTCACATATGACATAAATAAACAGTCGTAAAACACCAAACTGCAAAAAGAAAAGTATTTTGTGTCGATTGGTCATTCCTCCACATCTGGTGACAACACTGAGAGCTAAACACAAAACACAGAAACGCATTTAAACCCAACACAGCACAGATTAAACACTGCAGGAAAGACATGAGTAAACATTAGCATGCATTGACAGCCAAGCACTGGTTGAGATGAAAGCATGCAGAGGGGTTTAGTTTGGGCTTTCCAAGTCAAATGGTGTAATTAAACATCGTCACATACCAATGACAGCTGGAATTGTTCTAACTAGAACAGACAAAATATTTTTCTCCAAGAGGAACAAATAAATAAATAAATAAATAAATAAAATAAAGGCTTTTAAGATCCACTATTACAAGTAGATCGTTCATGGATAGATTTAGGCTTTGTTTATCCGTAATGGAAAATCACTCAAGATTAAGTAAAACACTTGAATAAAGGCTGAATTCACAAATATGAAAAATCAATTAATTGCACCTTTATCCAAATACCAACTCGGTTATTCCTTGGCCTGTACACTATACACCACCACTTTCTACACTACTTCTGCTAGTTTGTCTTTATCATAATGGCTGTTATGAAAAAGGACTTGTGCACAGTGTTTCACAAGTAATGTATAATATTATGCCTGGTGATCCCCGCCCGTTATGTTCTGTCTTATGTTATGTGTGTGTTTTTTTTCCTCTAAATTTTCCCTACGATCTGTTAGTGGCCCCAAGGTGGGGAAGCTGAGTAGGGATGTGCACACCTGGGGACAATTGGTAATTAGTTCCTTGTTTGAAAGCCCTGTTTACATGGAAGCAAAGCCAACTTTGTTCCTCAAACAAATCTTGTACAGACAGAACCGTCTCAAGACATGCGAGTGTCCAAAAGAAAACGCCAAGGACATTTAACGGCTGTAATATATATGTCAAGTCTGGAGTGGCACTTTAGTGCTGCCACAGAGAGTTAAAGGAAAGCGTAGAAGAAGATGAATTATATGCTTAATGATGTTTACAGGAGGAAATTTGTTTTATTATTTTTTTTATTGCAGAATTATAACTGTAATTCAACAAAAGATGACTGCCAAATCTAATATTGGAATCTAGGAACTGAGCAATGGAAGAAAAGGGGGTCTTCAAAGTAGTTTAGACACTAATCTGCTTGCGAGATGGGAGGAGTAAGATGGCTACCGTGTGCCTTCAATGGCTTGCACGGGCGTGTATGGGCTATTGGTTATCCAGTAATATATAGAGATCAGTGAGACGAACACAACACAGGAGGTGAAAATGCCGGTTGATTCAAGTATAACATCACACAAAACATTTTGCTGTAAAACCATAAACAAGCAAAGGAGGTTGCGCAAAACGATGAGATGGATATCCGCCTTTGTTGTTGACAGACTGGTGGTTCATGCGCCATTATGAGAGAATTACGTCATCACCGGAGTAGTAGCTATCCTGCTATGGTGTCCACATTGGAACGTACGGGGTGCGTTTTGAAATCTTTCCACTCTAGAGCCCAGTTTCAAAAGTGATCGGTTTCAAGCTCTGAAACCGAGCCGCCGTATGGTCGGTCGAACTGCCCAAACGGCAAGAAACTCGTGCGGATACATTGAAACGAGCCTTTGTGCGAAGGCTCCCCAGCATGTCACCAGATCATTCTTCTGATTGCAGTGTGCAATCTTGGTTTCTGTCTCTTTGGGTTACAGTCTGGTCCTCCTGCACGTGGCAGTAGAATGGTTTTAGGACATTCTTTTCTAGCAACAATTTTTGATTTGTTTGTACTTTGTAATTTATGCTCCTATCTAATTGGTAGCACCTTTTGTTCCACAGCTGTGTTCTTTTGTACTTTAATGTTTTGTTTATTGCTTTAGTTTTTTTGTAAGACTATTTGAGTTTTCTGATGAAACCATAACACCCCCACCCCTTACCACCCGATTATTATGACCCTTTAACTGTTCTCTTTTCTGTTATTTGCTAGTCATATCATATAAGCTGACACTTAGCCTTTTTTTTATTTTTTATTTTTTATTTTATTTTATTTTTTACACAAGCGAGTCATTTACTTCCTGAGGTGAAAAAAAAGCTACTAGACTGAGAGTTCCATCATATCAGAACATAAACTAGGGATGTATAGGTATTGGTATAGGTAAAACAAAAAATAATCACAACTGGAATTTGCCCACCAAGCTGGTACCGGTAACTGCTCTGGCTGATAAACGACTGATCCAATGAATAAATCAAATGAATATGGTGTTTCCTCTTGCTGTATCATAAACAAGTGACCCAGGTGATAAATAATGATTTCCTTCAACCATGTCTAATCATTACAGTGACAGCACTGTAATGTGAATAGACTCACTGGTAGGTGCCAATACAGTTGAGCACAGAAAATCATAAACCTTGACCATTTTCAATTCCATTTGGTTGAAATAAAGTCACACAAATCCAAATGATAGGGTAAATCAGTAGGATACCAAGGAAGAACATTTGATTGACCACTTCAAATGTGTTAAACAGTTTGTAACATAGAAGAACACCTTGTTCACAATAGTATTTGCGCACCATTACGGAAACAAACGAATGAGTGGCCCCTTGCCAGAGGTGCTTCTCGAACTGACCTCGTATACCTGCCGGTTGAGTAAAAACATCTGTAGCTAATGCCAAACTGTGGCACAGTTTTTACTTTCTAGACCTGGATTTCCCACCTCTGTCCCTTGCAAGACTGACATGTTGGTGTTGCCCAACCAGTTGCTATATTTGACAAATTTAAAATTTTTATTGTACCCCAAATAACCCTATTCCAACAGTTAAGGGGAAATATTTATGAAGCACCTTCACTCCATTTCTTTTCTCAACAATGTGATTCTGTGGGACTTTTAGTAAACACATAGGTGATTAAGTGCACAGCTGTCCATGTTTTGGACTAATACATTGTTGTAACTAAGACTGGACTTTAGTTGTCAAGTTTTGGTGCCACTGCCTCTTGCCCAAATGCAACTGTGAGAGGCTCCAAAATGTAAGTAACATGCAGGACAAAACCAATGGTCCATAAGCACTGCACATGTATTGTCAGTTCAAACCTATCAACCACCCACTATCAACTGATGAAAACTGCTATGGTGTTCAATAAAAGCCACCAAAGCAAAGGTAGACCATTTACAGTCTGCCTTGCAGTGCATGCGGTAAAAAAACAAACAAAAACAAAACAAAACATGCCATTATCCATGCACTACATTCATATGCACTGCATCAAGCATGTTAAATAAAAGCACATCTCCTTATCTTGATATGCTTAAGAGCATGTGGAAATGTATGCTGTATTTCCCAGTTATTGAGCCAGGAAATCATGCGAATATCAAACACAAAAAGTAAAGTTTTTAAATGATCTTTCAAACCAATGCAAAATTTGATGTATTATTTTAAGCGAATAGACAACATTGAGCAGTTAACACAATATATTTAGGTTGTCACACTGCATTCACTAGCAGCGTGATCCATAGCAGACACCTGCATATTAACATAACCATATTTCCAATTCAGACATGACAACACATTATAACATGACATCGATCAAACATACCGTAACCTGTGTATGCTAAGGCTAATGAAAAGTTAGCAGCTAACTCGCCAAAAAGATTCCTGAGATAACAGTCCCTATGTCAGAAACGGAATTAGCCTTTTCACATGCATCATACATCACCATTGTGCTGCCATGAAAGGCAGCTTTGCATCGCCTTCTTCTTGAGTATTTTTTGATGAAATGCTTCCTAACTTTTGAGCTCTGTTGTTAACACCAGTTAGTCATAATGCTGGATTAGCTGCCGCACTTTTGTTTACATCACGTATGACCAGAGGTGTGTACGAACGGGCTACATTTACGCTGTCAAGTAACTTTTGGGACAAATTTTATTAGCCAAAGTATTTTTGATCCAACATACTTTTTACTTTTACTTGAGTATATGTGGTATGTTAAGAAGAAACCGTTATGTTTTACTCTATTACATTGGGCTGCATTCTCTTCACTACTTTTAGTTTTATGTATTTCTTAATCAGTAATATGAACGACATTTTATTCTCAATTATATGATGTAAGTTAAGTACTAATGGTATTGGTATCAGTGACTACTCGAGTTGAGAACACGTACTGATATCGGTCTGAAAAAAGTAGTATTGTGACATCCCTAGTTAATGAACAAAATTTGAATAATACATAAAATTTTTTGAACTTAATTAAATAATTTACCAAAAATTTGAAATTGTATACTCTTGCTAACCAATGAAAACATGTACAGTATTGCAATTGCAAGCATATACCAATTGGTGTGATTTTTTTGAAGTCTGAAAAAACAGCGTTATCATAAATATGATTTATTCATATTACTGTGCGGTATATATTTATTCGTTTTTTTTATTGTTGGTTGTCTGATTGATGTTATTGTTTTTTTTTCTTTTTGATGACGCATAATACATAATATCATCTGACTGTAGTTTGTAGTGCAATAGGAAACTTACATATGCATGTGGTGAGCATGGGACCAGGGATGTATCCAGGTTTACACACACATCGATAGCTGCCCACAGTGTTCAAACAATTTCCATTGGGACAAACTCCCTGCAGCTGGCACTCATCAAAATCTGCAAATAAAAAATAATAATTGAGCACAAAACATGTATGCATTTTCAAATTGAAATGATAGGAACGAATCGAATTGGTCATTTATGCAGGACAATGCCATGAAAAATTGGCAAACACATGCCAATTGCCTTGCACTTGTAAGAAAACCAGGATTCGCTGCATTTGCTTCCTGCATGCAGATGTGCTGTCTATAAAAATAGAGTCCTGTGGGGTTACAATGATGCCAACTTTGTCGTTTGCAAGTATTTAAACCCTTCTAGCAAGCCTTTCCAAATGTTTGAAATCACAAGTCACCCCTCTTTACAGATCAGGAGCTTCTGACCCGTCCGAACACAATTTGCACTTCATTCTCCCTCTACAGACCTGCCAAATACAAGGTGAGTCAGAAGAGGTCCAGGACTGTTGTCACAAAAAGGATATTTCAAACCCAAATAACAAACCATGGGGCCTATTCACTAAAGGTTTGCGTCGCCTTTGCACCGCGCTAACCTGCAAAAAATGAGCATTTAGGGAGCATCTAATTCACTAAACACGCGCAGATGGGGAAATCCGTCACTAAAGCCTAATTTATGCCTCCACGTTTGCTCTCGCATTGATGACCGTAGATCATGTGATCTACGGCGTTCAAGAATTTTAAGTGCCGCGTCGCTCGTGGCCGGCTGCGGTGCACACGTCGCCAATCCTTGAACGCCGTAGATGGCGGGGCCTAGCTCGCTTCTGATTGGTCCGTTCGATGGCGTTTTTTCTTTTTCTTTTTTTTTCTCTCTCTCACCGCCCCCCGCCCAGATAGTTTCCGTGAAGGCAACGGGCGGCGCAAATCGACATCCTGCTCGGAGACCACGGCTGAGCATGTGGATATGTGCCTGGGACGAGAGGCGGAAATCAACAATAACTTCAAAAAAAATAAATAAATAAAAAAAAAAAAAAAAAAAAAAACTGTGTTCGCTAAGCGCATGGCTGTTGTGTTTTGGCGAGTTTACGGCCGACACCGGTGCAAATTGGCAATAATTAATTGCCACGGTGATGAACTTACTCTCCTCTCTTTGTTTCGTGTTTCTGAATTAAATTGAACTTCCTGAATCCGTCATAAAATGCAGAGGAATCGCCACTCTGTGGCTTCCCAGCCATAGCGACAGCGGGACTTGGTGTGAAACTCCAGCAGACACCGATGTGTATTGTGATGTGTATTGCGCACAAGTCGGGAGACAAACGCACGAGCGGAGCTACGCCGTAACGCCTCCGCGCGAGCTGAGGCCTTAAGTGCTCTGCCGAACAGATTGCGTCACGGTGCGCCGGTGTTATTTGCGCGTATGTAAATTAGGTAATTTGCATATATTTGACGCAAAATATGCCCACCCAAATGCAAATGAGACCCATTGATATGCAGCGTCTAATTCACTAACGCCAGCGCAAATAGCAACACCGCGTTTGCGTGACGCAAATAACGTTTTTGGAAAGCATGTATTAACATGACGAACCTCGATCTCCGGCAGTGCATGCCATTTGCCGCACAACATGCTGATCACGCAGAGAGGAGAGAAAGAGAGAGAGAAAAAGAGAGCGAGGGGGAAATATTTCCGTGTTAGTTTAAGACACATCGCGTAACCTGGGCTGATCGGCAATAGCGGGGAGGCATTTTACGATCATTTTTACGTGCCAGATGCATACTGTACGGCCACGCCAACCTCTGAAAATATATTTTTGAAACACGATCGCAACAATAATTTGTACTTTATGAATGAATGACGTCGTTGTCGTCCTCTCTGCTTAATGGCGCTCTAAACGTTTACTCTCGGTCCAACCTCGCTTTCTGATAATGTAATCTTTCTCGCAACTGTTACTATAACAACCATGTTCTTGGCGCAAATCCATTGCCATGTGTGGTAAATCAGGTGCAAATTTGCTCCAAGCTGTCAGTTTTGTGGGCGTGTTTGCGCCGGTATATCATTAGAGCAATATCCTTAGTGAATAGGTTGGTAACTGGGCGCAGACTGCGGGTGCAGTTGTGGTGCAATATTTCGTGCTATTACTGGATGCAGCGCATTCTTAGTGAATATGCCCCCATGAGTTTTCACCTTCAGGGGCATATTCACTAAGAATGCGCTGCGTCCGGTAATAGCGCGAAATATTGCACCACAACTGCACCCGCAGTCTGCGCCCAGTTACCAACCTATTCACTAAGGATATTGCTCTAATCATATACCGGCGTAAACACGCCCACAAAACTGACAGCTTGGAGCAAATTTGCACCTGATTTACCACACATGGCAATGGATTTGCGGCAAGAACATGCTTGTTATAAGTAACAGTTGCGAGAAATATGACATTATCAGAAAGCGAGGTTGGACCGAGAGTAAGCGTTTAGAGCGCCATTAAGCTGTACAGAGCAGAGAGGACGACAACGACGTCATTCATTCAAAAAGTACAAATTATTGTTGCGATCGTATTTTAAAAATATATTTTCAGAGGTTGGCGTGGGTGTACAGTATGCATCTGGCACATAAGAATGATCGTAAAATGTCTCCCTGACATTGCCTATCAGCCCGGGTTACGTTATGTTGTCCTAAACTAACACGGAAATATTTCCCTCTCTCTCTCTCTCTCTCTCTCTCTCTCCTCTCTGCGTGATCAGCCGCGCATGTTGTGCTGCAAATGGCATGCACTGCCGGAGATCGAGGTGCGTCAGGTTATACATGCTTTCCAAAAATGTTATTTGCGTCACGCAAACGCGTGTTGCTATTTGCGCTGACGTTAGTGAATTAGACGCTGCATATCAATGAGTCTCATTTGCACTGGGGTGGGCATATTTTGCATCAAATTTATGCAAATTACCTCATTTACATACGCGCAAATAACACTGGCGCACCGTCACGCAATCTATTCGGCAGAGCACTTAGTGACGGATTTCCCCATCTGCGCGTGTTTAGTGAATTAGGTGCTCCCTAATTGCTCAATTTTTGCCGGTTAGCGCGGTGCAAAGGCGACGCAAACCTTTATGAATAGGCCCCTCAGTGTGTGGACGACGATCAACCACATGGACACATAGCACATAGCACATCTACACAGGAATCCTGCAGTGTGTGCTTCATTCAGTGTATGACAAGAGGTGTGAGTTGCCACGACAATTTATGGCTGCTTCAAGACTAGAGATAGACCGATATGTTTTTCTTGAGGCCGACACCGATACCAATTATTAGTAGTGAAGGACGCCGATAACCGATATTTGGAGCCAATATTCATTTTCACTAAAAAGGGAAAATATTAGCATCAAAATTTGGAAAAAATACAAATTCCAGCTCTTATCTATTTATTTAAATTTTTAAAACGTATGTTTATTGAGCAACTTTTAGGGCTAGTAAAATATTGGGAGTTTTTTTGTTTTTTTTGTTTTTTAATCTTAGTCAATAGACATCTATTTTAAAATCTAACAAGTTCTGGGATCTCCCAGGATCAGTAGCATGTTTTCAAAAGTTAAATAAAAACAATTGTGTTTTCTACACAAAATAAAGTCTTCCAAAATTTCAAAATATCCAAAGCATTAAATTTTTACTTATCTTAGTTTTAATTTCAAACAAAAACAGAAGGCGCAGGGTGTTCCCAGGGTCAACAAAAATGAAAATAAACTTTTTTTTTTTTTTTTTACATTTAAATTAGTTCCCTGAAGTTAACACTTTTTTTTTTTTTTTTTTTTTTTTTTTAATGGATCTATTATCAGCCATATGATTCTTCAAAATGGCTGATGCCGATATTTCTCAAAATGCTGAATATCGGTGCCAATAATCAGTCTATCCCTATTCAAGACCACAAACGCGCCTGGCTCACACTGCCCTAAGCATCCGTCAGTTCCTGGCTAAGAAGAATATCACCATGTAGGATCAACTCTCTTCTTACCTGACCTGACTCTATGTGAATTTTTTTTCTTGTTTCCCAAGCTCAAGTGAGTCATCAAGAGAACCCTTTTTGAAGACGGGGATGACATCAAGTTGGCCATCACGACAGAGCTGCGGATGATCCTGTAAGAATCCTTTCAGGAATGCATGAAGGTGTGGTAGAAAAGGCTGGGAAAGTGCTTTGGGCCCCAGGGGGATTACTTCGAAGGGAACAGAGTTTGTAGTTTGAAATATCTATTTTGTGACACCAGTCTTGGATCTTCTTTGACAGACCTTGTAATCATCTCTAATATCCTTAAAAAATGTGTGAAAAACACTTCTTAGTGATAAATGATTAATGATCACTCAAATACAACACAACTCAATTTCAGTAACTGTAGTATTTCTCTCTCAGGAACAGACACACAACTTCACACACAAAATCATATTAAAGTGACTGCTTATGAACTTTATATTAAGTGGCTCTTGAAAATATTCTCCACAGTCCATGCACGCATATGCCATTTTCATGACATTATGAAAATATTCTCATAAAATTAAGCAGACTTTTTCCTCTTATATTATATTTATACTTACTCTATTTTTCCTTAATATTCAGACCCTATTCTAAAAAATAATATGCAAATTTCAAGGCCAAACAGAGCACTGATATTTTGACCCAGTGGTAGTCTGTCTGCTAAATCCTTGTCCCCATGGCTACAATGGCAATGAGCCAAATGAGACAGTAGCACCCTCTATTGGGTCTCTGGAGAAAAAGTATTTGTCATGAGTATGGTTCAAAATACTATTCTATATATTTTTCAATCAAGCCATTCAATCATGAAGTAACTGAGGACAATTAATAAATAGTTAAACTTGAATTAATAAATAAAGACACAATGTTGCCAGCTCTTACCTTGGCAATGAGTGCTGTTGATTTTCTTGTAACCCAGAGGGCAGTCTATCAGAGGAATAGCTGGTGAGTGAATGAAGAGAATGCAAATTGGGAAACGTAAGTAATTCTATTCAGAAATATGATAAATGACAAATAAAATCCATGCACCATTGTTGGATGAATGCATTATATGGCGAAAATAATGGCTGAGTGGTTGTGAAATATGTGATTGAAGGGTCACTGTTTTAATTCACTGATTTCCACACAGATAGATTTTTTTTTGTTTTTTTTTGGCACGTTGCACTTTTACAGAAGCATGTCGCTGCTTAGTGGTTTCAAAACATGTTACTGCAAACTAAATAAATGGTCAATTTTACCTTTTGTTTATATATATATTTTTTTACACAAACATGATCTATAAACCATGCAAAACTTTTTTGTTGATTAAACTACACTGCGAGTTTGATGTACAGTGTTCCCTCGTTTTCCAAAAAATAGCCGCAATAAATGAAATCCATGAAGTAGTTAGCTTTATGTTTTATATTTATTATAAATGTTTTTTAAGACTCTAAAACCCCTCACCACACAGTTTATACACTTTTCTCATTGAGGCATTTACATCTTTTCACATTTCTCTCTTGTTTAAACATTCTCAATGTTCAAACCTTCATAAATATTATGAAATAGGTACATTACTGTAGAAAAAAAAATGCATGCAAAATTGTACTAAAAACAGGGTGTCATGGTCTGCAGTGAGAGGCGATTGTAACATCCCAAAAAGAAAGCCTGCCTATTCTCAGTCTTTTCTTACAAAGCTGTTAAAGAGTGGAACGGGCTCCCCGACCACATAAAAAAAATTAATAATAATAATAATAAAAAATAAAACAAATAATAAAAATAAAAATTTTACAGCTTTTTAAGGGCATTAAAAGCTGGCTCCTTGAACATCAGTCCTGTTCACATTTCTAGTACTTGGGTACACGTCCATCAGACGATACCCAAGTGGGTACCGTCTGATGGACACAGCCACAAGTATAACTGTTGTTGCTTCAATAGCGAGCATACGACAACCACCACCTCTACGACTTATGTATTTTTTGCTTGTTATAGATTTTTAAATTGTTGTTTTATATAATTCTGCCCTTTTATAAAATTTGTAATTTAATAATGCTGTACTACATATCTGGTACTTCATATGTTGGTTGTATGTAATCTGGTACATCGTATGTTGTTGTTTAGCTGTTATGTAATTTTATTTTATGAGGACTACAGATGGAAACTAGCATTGTGCTAAATCTGGTGCAGCCATCTTTTTTAATGTTACTGCACACTGTCCTTTCAATGAACTAAACTAAACTCAACTCAAAATCTGCGAAACAGCTCGGCTGTGAAAAGTGAACCACGTTATAGTGAGGGAACACTGACTAATTTTTTAAAATATGTTCTCTTTATTGACCTTATGGAAGTGCCCCCCCTACAAGTGAGATGAAACTCTCTTCCCTAACAATCGCTAGATTCTATCAAACAACCCAGTGTTACTCCAAAATTTCAACAGCACCCTCCCTCTCTTCCCTAGCGAAGCCGCAGGATCCAACATCAGCCCCAGCGACATTACCCCCAGACCAAACTTCCATAGAGCACTAACCATCTCCTCCCTTTCCCCTGCATAGAATGGACAATGCAACCACACATGTCCAACTGATTCCTTAACATCACAAACCACACAGCATCCCTGCAGATGCCGCCCCACCAAATCCAGCCCACAGTGACAAGCCGTGACAATGTAACATCCTCCTGTCATGTGAAACCAGCATCAACAGTGCAGCCCACTAATGGATTAATGTGAAATAAATGCCGCCCTCTCTCCTCAGTATTCCACAGTCGTTTTGTACAACACTCCATTCTCCACAAAGAAAGTTCGACCATCAAACCCAGACTCTTCAAGCTGTTCTGAGCAAAAGTATCTGCGATTTCATTACCCATGAACCCACATGGGCTGGCACCCACAGTAGCCCCACTGCAAACCCAATCACCTCTAACCGTAAGTTGTGGTGACAGTAACGACTTGTCGCAAGTTGTGGTGACAGTGGACGAGATAGTCCTCCATTGCTGGAGCTCGCCATGCAAACCGGAGAGACTTTCTTGGTCACCAACCCGCCCACTTGACCACTGAAAGGCAGTTTGCAACGGCGGAGTTCAACCCAAGACATGCTTAGGACCCCAACCCCCCCATATTTGAATAACATTTCGTCCTGACAGAGCGTCTGCAGCATGTAATAAATAAATGTGAGAGAACAGTGTTTTTATTTATTGATTGATATTTATTTTTTTATATATAAACAACTAATATACTTTTATTTATCCATTTATTTATTTTTAATTTTGGGAGTTTTGGTCCTCCATATGAAGTTGTCAGATTTGTGCTTAAATTGAATCTCTGTGGGTGACCAACCCTTGCATGAGGAGGTAGTGTACTGGGTTGTTGTCATTGCAGCAATGAGCTTGAATGTCCCACAATATTTTTAGCATGAAGGTTATATAATGCATTCCTTGAAGAAATTACAATTCCTGAGTAGCCTCTTACACAACACTGCATCAAAGGAACCCACAAAATCACACTGCTAAAGAAATTGCAAGATTAATTCCAACAAACATTTCATTGAAATATATGTACAATATGTATGCATTGATGTGTGAATTAGACATTTTGGATTATAGAATAACAGAGAATCGCTTTGATCAGGGTCACCATGCAGGGAATCGCACACATTATTCTCAGCACTCTTTGTACACAAGTCACACCATTTTTCATAAAAAGCTTACAAACACATCTCTCTCATGAAAAAAAAAAGACATAACATGCACAAAGTGCATTTCAGAGCATCATTATTAATTATTATTATCACGCAATGTATGTATGTATTAGGTCTTATTCCCATCATGGGTGGTCTTTTACACTTTTAAATGGATCAGTGATTAAAAAGTATCAAGAAGGTAATACTGGTTTGATTAAACAACCTGCTTGGGAAATGTAATAATACATTATGGACTGTGGATTGATTGATTTTTTTTATTTTTTATTATTTTTTTTTTTTATGTCTTGTCATTGACAACGTTCTAAGACTTTAGAAATCAATGCTCATCTCCATTGATTACAATTCTCCCATGATGTGTGTGGATTTTTTATTTTTTTAATGACAGCAACTTACATTGTTTCTTTGGACATTTCTGGCATTTGTGGAATCCCCATGATGTCCCAATGGTCCCACAGCACTGCTCCTGTTTCGTGAGACCCGGGAGAGCTTTCCCACACTGTAACATTCAAAGCACACAGTTAATAGTCAATATTAGCAATTCCATAAATAACATGTGCCATTTGAGCCATTCGTAGCTCTGACCTTAGTCGGCATGTTAACGCAATCCATACTGGTCATTGGCCCAGCAGTGTGTGAAGCGGGATGGGGGCTGGCTCACTGTCTTTTATTTCAGCAAAAGTGTGGGAACTATTTTTAAGTTGTCGAAAAAATGCATAACGTCTCCTTTATGTACCTCAAATAGCTGTGTGCGTCAATGAAATAAACCAGCTCCTTTAAAAAGATGAGGGAATAATTTCCCTGTTTCCATCAGGAAAAAAAATGTTGGTAATTACTAGATCTAATTTGACCCATATAAATATATTGCGCATATGCTTACCTGACTACCGACAGTTTCTTGGAAGCAGCGGCCTAACGTGTTCTTGGAGGAGACAGGCTGGTACTGAGTAATCTGGTCCCCATGCTGGCCCGGATAGACAATGTTGTAGCCATGGTGCTGGACATTCTGACGGCTTTCAGTGTGATGAAAGCTGTAGCTGGAGGATGAAGAGGATCCTGACTGGGGACCTCTTTGATTTTGTCCATTACTGTGTTGGGTGTCCAGCTGAGATACCTGGTGGACCTCAACAGATGCCTCAGGAGGATGTTTGATGTGAATGTTTACGATGTTGGGGCTGAATACTGGTCATAGAAAGTTACAAGGTGCAATTAGTATCATACAGCTGTTGGCATGACATAAATGTAGGATGACTTGATCACATAAAGACATGGCCAGGTTTAGCATTCACTATCAACAAAATAGCACTCACCAGTACCCTGCCCATTGCTGTAGGTCAGAGGCAACGTGTGTGTGGAATGGACCTGAGTTTGACTGTGGCTGCTTGATGTCTGCTGGGGCTGATGGTGTCCGTTTTGAACTGGAATCTGGCAGAACTTTCCGGTGAAGTTTGGAGGGCACTGACATTTGTCCCTGGCACTGCACTTGCCACCGTTTATACAAGGCAGATGACACACCACTGAGGATAGAAACAAACATTATAAGCACAACCACAAGCACATTTGAATTGGCTTCATCAACATTCTCTCCTCATGTCAAAGCAAAGACACCTTTTTCCAACTAGCCTATACTCTATCCATCCATCCATTTTCTTGACCGCTTATTCCTCACAAGGGTCGCGGGGGGTGCTGGACCCTATCTCAGCTGGCTTTGAGCAGTAGGCGGGGTACACCCTGGACTGGTTGCCAGCCAATCGCAGGGCACACAGAGACAAACAACTATCCACACTCACAAGCACACCTAGGGACAATTCGGAGCGCCCAATTAACCTGCCATGCATGTCTTTGGAATGTGGGAGGAGACCGGAGTACCCGGAGAAGACCCACGCAGGCATGGGGAGAACATGCAAAATCCAGCCAGGAAGGCCGGAGCCTGGACTCGAACCCGAGTCCTCAGAACTGGGAGGCGGACATGCTAACCACTAGAACACAGTGCCGCCCTGCCTATAGTCTACTCATTTTTAATTAGGGTTTGTTGTAAGACTGTCTCCACAGGGCTGGGCGATATATCGATATAAAAATTATATCGATATATTTTTAAACGGGATAAGGAATTAGGCCATTTCGTCTATATCGATATAGTTAAACTTGCGCTGTGTGCTCCGCTTCTGCTCTACTCATTGACCCGTGCGGCCCTATGGCGTTAGATTTGTGCCACAATTCCGTGCGTAACAAAATGTGTTTCGTACGTACAAAATGTGTTTCGTACGTACCAAAAATGTGTTTCGTACGTACAAAATGTGTTTCGTACGTACCAAAAATGTGTTTCGTACGTACAAAATGTGTTTCGTGCGTACAAAACAGTCCTCGCGCACGCTTGCTTCGTCTCTCCTCAACACGTACGAAACTTTGATTTACGCTTGCGATGCAAGGGTCGAGGCGTGATATTTGTGCCACAATTCTTAACCAATCAGGAGTCGGACAGGAAAGCAAATCCTGATTGGCTGTTTAATATCCAATCAGGCAGAACTTTGACAACGTGTCGTCACGCCGCGTTGCATCATGGGCGCTTCTTCGATTTATTTATGTATTTATTTATTTTTTAAACAAGCACTCGGTCATTTCCTGTTTGAATTTTTGTCTGTATTTCTGCTGATTTTTATTTACTTAATAGGTTTTGTTATGTTACGGGATGAATGAGCTCCTAACTGCTTTCCTGCTTAGCGGAAGAAGGAGGGAAAACAAGTTTTAGCGCTCATGGTGATGTTGGATGACGGCATAAAATAGAAGAAAAAAAAAAGAGAAGAGGCTAACCTGCTACTTACGTTTTCATTATGGTAAGTTACAAAATACTGTACTGTCAGGAAAGTCAGGAAATCCTATAGTTTTGTCCTCTTTTGATCGTAATACTATCATTACAATCTTAAACAATGCATGCCATCATGAGTGGCGTTGTATAAGAAGTAGAAAAGAAAATGTTAGACCATCCATTTTTCTTTAGTAATTAGTGCCTGGTACCACCAAAGGTATATCGTGAATAATAGAAAACATTGAATACCTAAGAGCACTGTGTTTGGCAGTCCAATGCCATAGTTATTGACGTAAGAATTGAATTCATTTTGGTTACAAGACAACCATACACCATGACTAGCAGCTGTTGAAATAAACATGTTTGCCCAAAATAATTGTTTTACTAATGTGAGAAACATGGTTGATCTTGTCATTTTTCCATAACAACAGATAGACAATTAAAAATCTGAGCGCTAACCTTGGGTTTTGTTTTTATTACCAGGCAACAAAGATGACAAAGGACCCAGAATGCACCTGATGACACCACAACAGAAGTGTCAAAAACACCACGAGAAGCAGAAGATGAAGAAGTGGAGTGGAAAAAATATTGATATCGCGCTATTGGCCCATGCAATATGCATATAACAGACATGCAATAAGTTTCATATGGAATTTTTTGCTTTTATCTGAATTTGACCAGTCAGCCACTTGCTAAAATGTGCACCACCATCCACTAGTTGAACATTATTGAAGTCATTACAATTAAATAACTCTGAATACATTTTACTGCATGAGAAATATAATTTGTTCATTAGATAATAAAATCATCATCAGTCATTTCTTTAGATCCATATTAAATATTGCAATATCTATTGCTATATTCAGCAAAATCGCATATTGCATGATTTTCCAATTTTGTGCAGCCCTAATTCCTGACGTTTTTGAGCCAGCTGATGAGACCAATTTGACTTAGTCATTAAAATGTCTGTAGGAAGAGTCAGAACGTGAAGCTTGAGCTTGACAGCAGAGAAATCAAGAGCTCCTGAAGAATGACAACATTAACATTGGACTATCATAATTTGAAGTTCGAATAGTTGTAATGGCCTGTTTTGCAGCATACCAAATCAAACATTTTTAAAATATTTTTTCTCCTGTTAGTTGTCGACACTTTTACTGAACTTATTTAAATGTGTCTTGCAAACAGTATCATTGACAATTAGAAAAATAAAAAGTGTCACACACACTGTATTCGGAACAACCTGTAAACAATAACCAAAATACTATTGCAGGTACAGTGCCAATGCAGTACATGACACATTTATGGTTTCAAGATTAAAGTGCGGAAGTGCACACACTGCACATTTGCCCATCATTGACCAAGAAGACCTCAGAGTACTGTACTCACGATGATGTATTGAGAATGCAAGACCCAAGAGGTTCCACAGATGAAAATATATTACACATTGTATTTGTAATTGACACTTAATGATGCATTATCGATCAACAGACA
Organism: Festucalex cinctus; assembly: GCF_051991245.1. NCBI lineage: Eukaryota > Metazoa > Chordata > Actinopteri > Syngnathiformes > Syngnathidae > Festucalex > Festucalex cinctus. Next base: position 21,929,199 of record NC_135424.1, read on the forward strand.
GCAAATTGTACATTTTGTTTTTAAATCAAATGAATCGTCCTCAGTTACAGTGCATCTTTGCAGTTTTTATTTCAAGTTTTACACACAGTAGGCATGGTAGACTGCTATTGTGGAGCCATCCATCGCCGTCCCATCCATCTCAGCTGTACTCTCTATCCTTAGACATCGTATTGATGACTGTGACCCGGATATAGAAATGATGCGCAATCTGGATTGGTTTACCTGGTAAATTGGAAACAAACAAAAGCTCAAGGTTATTAATTGTAAAACGTGAAACAATCATATCCATCCATCTTCATGTAGTTATGGGAAAACAATGTGACCATCCATGTTTCTACAGTTTCTTGTTCATGTTAAATGTCTAGTACAACTAAGGGTAACCACTTCATAACCTCTGCAGCTATAATGTGATGGTCTTTTGAGGGAGAACAGTCAGAAGACCTTTGCAATAATCAAGTCTACTGGAAATAAAAGCATGAGTCAGGTTCTTCTGGTATGGAGCATGCAACCCTTCTGTCGAAGTCTTTTAGGTGGTAAAAGGCTGCTTTAGTGATTTGTTTGAGATGGCATTTATGTGCACAAGTATACAGGTAATGACAACAAAATTAACTCGTGAATTGAATTCAAGAGCTGATATCTCGTGATTTTCCACGATTTTCTAATCAATATCACTAACGTACTTAAAAATCAGTAACTATGGCATTGTGTTAACAGTGCTTTTGGACATTCCATGTTTTTTTCTGTCTGTTAGTTACACGATATACATTTGGTGGCACTAGGCACTAAAAATCCATAAGAAAATAAAGAAAAGGGGTGGCGATTTTTTTTTCTTCATCATAACTATGCACATCCATTGCCAATGTCGTGTATGTAACTATTACATACAATTTTGATTGTCTTGGAAGCCTGTGTGTGATAGTACTTTTATGCTACTTACCGTTATGAAAATGTTGAATGTAGTCTTCGATTCGGAATTTAGCGTCCCCCCCAACGGTCATCCAACGGTCCCATGAGGGCTAAAACTTGTCTTCCGCTAAGCAGGAAAGCAGTTGGGAGCTTCTTCACCCCGTAATATAACAAAACTTTTGTTAAGTAAATAAAAGTCAACAGAAATGCAGATAAAATACAAACAGGAAAGCACCGAGTGCTAGTAAACAAAACAAAAACAAAAATCGAAGAAGCGCCCATGATGCAACGCGGCGTGACGACACGTTGTCAAAATTCTGCCTGATTGGATATTAAACAGCCAATCAGGATTTGCTCTCCTGTCCGACTCCTGATTGGTTAAGAATTGTGGCACAAATATTACGCCTCGACCCTTGCATCGCAAGCGTAAATCAAAGTTTCGTACGTGTGGAGGAGAGACGTAGCAAGCGTGCGCGAGGACTGTTTTGTACGCACGAAACACATTTTGTACATACGAAACACATTTTTGGTACGTACGAAACACATTTTGTACGTACGAAACACATTTTTTGTACGTACGAAACACATTTTGTACGTACGAAACACATTTTGTTACGCACGGAATTGTGGCACAAATCTAACGCCATACGGCCCCAGCCCCTCCTCTTTCGTGAACAGGAGGTGGGGGGGGGTCATTTCACACTTGTGAAGTGCTCTCTCTCTTCACTCAATCATGCAAATCGCGGTAAAATAAAAAAAAAGAGGGAGGGGCGACACTTCGCACTCTACAGCACAACACACCCACCCTCCAACTGCGGTGAAACTTACTTGTAGTTCTTGTCAATCAAGCTGTGGCCACTTGGGAGGATGCAACGTGGCTCCAAATGTGCTATTAACTTGCAAAAACGTGAGTCAGCTACAGAAAACGGCGGCTTGTCTAGCGCTACAAATGCCATCACTTTGGCGTTCATGGCTTTAGCCTTGTTGCTGCCTTGCTGTTTGTTTGTTTTTTAGCTTAGCGCCGTTAGCTGCTGCTGCAGCCGCTCCCTCATTCACGTTCATTCAAAACGGCTCTGCCATTATGACGGATTTCCAGGTGAGCAAAAGCCTTCTTTCCCCCTCTTAGAATCCTTGCTGAAAATGTTTTGGTCTTCTGCCATGGAGAAGAAAAAACACCACATGAGGAGGACATGTTGATTGCTATGTGGTAGTCTACTACAGTAGTGTGGGGTGGCCGGTTTATTTATTTTTTATTTTTTTTATTATTATTTTTTTTATTTTATTTTATTTTATTTTTTTAGATGGCCGGTCTACAAGAACGAGAGGCGTGATAGATGATGTAATCAGCGCGACGCGGTCTATACATGACTTAAGCAGCGCGGTCTATTGTAGGCTGCTCGTGTTGCAAACAGTGTACAGACATTAATAAATATATCGGACCTTTTTATCGGCTAAATTATACATCCCTAAATTAAACTATTCGTGACATGTTATATTTAGCTTCGACTCAGAATTTTCTTGTGGGGAAATAAATAAATATATATATATATATATATATATATATATATATATATATATATATATATATATATATATATATATATATATATATATATATATATATATCGTATATCGATATTAAGCCAAAATATTTCGGGATATGAGTTTTGGTCCATATCGCCCAGCCCTATCTCCACATACAAAACAGGTCAAGTTCTGCTTTTATCAACTTGAATGTGACATACAGACAGATGTGTTTTTCCAGTGTTAAGACAAGAACGCCACTCAAATGTTTTAACTCTCCAAAATGACATTGTTTTGGAAGGAAAGGCTAAAATTAAAGCTTAATCTGTTTTTGGTTAAAAACGGCCCCATATAAGTGGCCCCTAAATCCTTAAACCCTTCATGGATTCTTTTTACAAATGCAAAACTGTGTTCCCTCACTTTTAATGGGTGTTATGTTCCACGCCCACCCGCGACAGATGAATTTCCACAAAATAACGGCCGTGAAAAATGAAAAACTTAAAAAATATTTATAAAAGTGTCTTTCTCCCCCCCAACCTTCGATAACGCTAATACTGTCTGCCACCTTACAGACCTTTTCTTGTAGAGTTGCTTAAACATGTGGCCTTGTTGAAGTTAATTGCCTTCAGTTAATTTCTGCAAGTGGAGGGGGGGATGAAACGCGCGTTGTGCAAGGGATCTGTTCTAAAAATACCTCACCACTGATGGGACACTAACTGGCAAGAAGAATTAAAAGAAGTAAGACAACTTTTTTTTTTTTTTTTTTTAACTTATCATGTTTCTTAATTTACCAAATATTCTATATTTTGATTAAAAGTGTAATAGATTGTGTTGAATGAAAGAAAGAGCTGTTTATATTTATTCAAATATGAAAAGGACAAAAATAGCAGCATAAATACATTTTATGTGCTACTCGATTGAAAATGGGGGGATGAAAATCCGCGATAGCGTCAATCTGCAATAAGTGCACTGCGAAATAGCGAGAGACCACTGGTACACTCAAATATTTTGTCACATCGTTCTGATATTGTCTTACTCCAGCTGAAACAACTGATTGTAACTCGTATCAACCAAATGTTATTCTTCACATCTAACATCGGGTCACATATAGACAGCAATCCAGCTGAGAGGCTGGGATACATCCTGGACCGATCATGAGTCAAATACACCACTTGAAACAACCATGGTTTACCTTTTATTTAGAGAACTGTGCAAATGAGAATGTTATGGAACTATGGAATAGTCTTAGGACCACTCATATTACATTTTTGGTAATACTAGTAAGAAAAATTGTGTGGGTGGGTCTGAAATGCTTCCCCTGCAATAAACGGGGGTTCATTGTTCACATTTTCTAAACTGTCGGATGATGTACACAAGCACAGGGAGAAATGCAAGCTTCAGAAAGGCAAACAAGTGGCAAATATTCAAGCCAAGAGGCAGAAGTCGTAACCACTTGTCCACTGTGCGACATTGGCAGCAACCTATGTGTTTAAATAAGGAACATAAGAGCGTTTGGGATTTTGGCTCTCACTTTTTGGTGAGCCGATACACTCACCTGGGAATAAAAAAATAAATAAAAAATGCCAGAGAAGTTGGGGGGAAAAAAGCAGTTCTTAAATCAGATTTCCAGGGTCTAAAGCAGGCCAAATGGGATACACATACGTACCACCGGCTGAATCATAATCAATGGAAATTACATTCACAAATTGTTCATCAAGTAGTGGATTACTTTCTGTCACCAAAGTTTGATGGATGTGCAAAGTGGTTTTAGTCTTTCCAGCTATTTTTTCCCCAGTAAAACCTGATATAACCCTTTGAGGACAATCAGCTAAATATATATCCATACATTAACATTCACTTCATTTTTGTTTTAATTTGTCTTCCAGTTTTTTTTTCCCTGAAACATCTTTGACAAACATTATCTCATTGGCCTGATATTTACAGAATGTTAATTGGGTGCAACAGATTCCATTGTGTCATACGTCAACACTCTTTTCCCTTTTGACCTCTCTCATCTACTAAGTAGGTAAACACGAAAGGAGTTATTTATTGTCTCTTGACTCTTTGTAACAGGCCTTGACCAAATAAGCTTTCATCTTCCCAGTCCTGTGGCTCAGATGTGCACGCTTTTACACTCACACACACGGAAGAAAGGGAAGAAGGCAAAAGGAATGAAGCAAGCCTGGACAAGTGCATGAGACTAATGCCTTCTCACTCCACGCTCTTCCTTCAGGCAGCCAAATATGCAAACCCTAACATTTGCAAAAGTTTATTTATGAGGATCATGTCAACAATGGACTTGGTCAATGATCTAACTGCTTTTCATTGCCAACTGGGGTTAAAATATGAGAGTGATGACGATTGATATATGGACACAGTATTAGTTTGGTATTTTGTTCATGCAGCTCTGATGAACACAAGATATTGTTCACCACAAGGTGACGGGTTTGCTGTTCTAGACCAACTCAATTTGAATGGCACTGTGATTGCGTTTGAAAATCTACATTTGAATAAACATGCATAATCACAGTATTATTGTATGAAGCCCGATCCCACGTCTGCTGCCTCACTTAGAAGTGGTTGAATTTTCGGCTTGACATGAATTTGTCATCTGGAATTGCTGAAGTAGAGTTAAGAAAAGATTTGTCCAACTCTCAAACTGCTCTATTACAAGGCAGTAAAACGGAAAAGCTGTTTTTAGCTTGGCGAGTGCACAATACATTAGCTGAAGGCATCTCCTTAGTTTTGAAAGTTGGGGCTCTCAGTTGGTCCGTAGTATGGGAAGCACTTCAATCATTACATTTGATACTTGTTACTCAATAAATAACTGAAATAACTGTTCATCTGTCCAAATATCTATCTATCTATCTATCTATCTATCCATCCATCCATCCATCCATCTTCTGTACCGCTTTTCGAAATTATGGATACGGGTGGGAGTCAGAGACGCATGTAATTAAGAAATGGTGGTTTTGGCCTGTCTGGGTGCTAGAGTTCCATGGGGATGTGGATTTAATTTGTCTGTACGCTGGTAATTTCCCCCCCAATCTGCTTTGTCAAAAGATCATGTTTAAGGTTTTCCTGTGACTCTATTGTATTTTTTGTTTTTAGTTTGGAAGTCTGTATCAACAAGCCTGCTTCTTATCTGACCTACAGTGCATCCAGAAAGTATCAATCAATCAACTTTATTTATATAGCACCTTTCATACATTTAAAATGCAACTCAAAGTGCTGGACATCCATAATACAATAAAATAAAAGAAAGAAAAAGCCCCCCCATCCCCATGATCGTACCCACAGACACACCCAAAACCCAACAAACACATGAAAACCACAACATGGCGGGGCACAGAAGTACCCTGTAAGGAAAGGCACCCAGGAGGCGTTCATCCACAGTGAGATGGATGAAGACCAAGCATCCCTCTCACTGTGGAGGCTCCCCCATGAGAAAACACTGGAGCTAAAAATTTAATAACTACCAAATAAAAAGATTTAAACATTAAAAGAAAACAGTTAAACACGATAGAAAAAATAAATAAATAAAAAACAAAGCTACAAGACAATATAGATTAAAATACTGTAGTTAAATAAATAAAAGGGGATAATAAAAAAAAATATATATATAAGTAATAAAAAAATTAATACTACTAATAATAATAAACATAAATAAATAAAATAAAATTAAAAAAGATCAATCAAATGCCAAACTAAAAAAATAAGTCTTAAGCCTCCTCTTAAAAACATCAATATTCTCTGCAGACCTGATGCTCTCCGGCAGGCCATTCCATAGGTGAGGACCATAGTGGCTAAAGGCAGCTTCACCATAGGCGCTTTCACACCAAAAAGCCCAGTAACTTTGAGTTCATGGTAGAGTCAGTTCCGGGTCCGAAGAACTTGTGAGCGGCCCACGAGTTTGCGTTCACACGGCATGAAAGCAGGCAGGGTAGTTTATTCAAATGAGACTGATGACGTATGTCAGGGGAGGAAAAAAAACAGCACTACCCCGCCTGTCCAGCAAGTGGCGGTACCGGTAAAACTGAATGACAAACAACCAGTGTGACGTTGAAAAACGCGACCTTTGACCCTCCATCGCCATCATCTTTTCGTTTTCCTTGTCATGTTGTACAGAGTTGTGTTTGCAGCAATTAGAACTTCACGGGAAAGGTTGATGAGAACCATTGGGCCCCGCCGTATTACCACATCAAGATGAGAAATGGGCAGGACTTTCTCACTTGGAAAGACAGTCAAACCTGCAAGCACGAAGACGTGCACTGGTAAGGTTTAAACACACAATTATACGAAATTTATTTCACATCGGAATTAAGCTGTAACATGTAACGGAGCTTCCCTTGTAAGGTGGAGAACACGAAAAAAAAAATGAAGTTATAGAGTGTATTAGTGCCTTAAACACAACGTATGACTGGCGCGTTCAGTTGCACGTCTACTTGCGTGTGTCCCCGCGCGTCGGTCGTTTGTGGATATTTTGTCGTACTTTCTGCCATGAAAAGGGCAATCGCTGGAAACTGGTGTTTCCTGCCTAGTTCTCGTGCAATTCACGGCAAAATAGGGCTTGATGGCGAGTTGCTGTTCACGCTACATGTACGCTGCGTATTTCATAATACCGTTGGACCTGGACGTATTGTTAGTCTGTCCGCATGTTTTTTTGTTTTTTTTTCTGTTAAACACATGATTGACCGATCCAAAGTGTTGAAATGGCTTGCTTTCTTTGACGATGCACGAATGTTAGAACAAAGGTGCCGGGATTTTGGGAAAAGTGCTGATTTTGGAAGTGTCAGATTGCCACCTCAAGCCAGTGGTTTATTATAGGGCCATAAATTGGTGCATATTCCGCTATTTTAAGGTATTCTGTCATGTAAATCACAAGGCTGTTGCACAAAAGTAATTAATGTAGATATTAACATTTATTAATTTGTTGTGTTTCTGTTTCAGATTTGCCACTTCTACCAATCTGGGTGTGTTCCGCGCAGGGAGTGGAAGAACATCAGAACCTCTGAATGGTGGGACGCTGTAATTATGTTTGCATTACTGTTTGTCAAAAATAAAAACATTAAAAAGAATTCATTGAGCATAAGTTTTTATTCGTGTGGAAAAAAAACCAGAACCACAAAAGTGATATGAAAACAAAAGCATTTATTACTTATGCATTTGGCTTATTTGTGTCCACAAGTCTGTTTTGGACTGCCAGGAAGCCCATTTGGAACTCTCTGTCGTGCCTTTGTTCAACCAGCTCATGTGCCACGTGTTGATCTTCCTTGCGCTCCTCGCTTCTGAGGTCAACTTCCTCCTTGTGCTGCTCGCGTCTGAGTTCAAGGTCCTCCTTGTGCAACTGCATTTCTTCTAAGAACATTGCACTCGTGGACTCCCCCTTCTTTTCATCAAATTGGTGCAGGTATTCCAAAAATAGGTGGTCTCGGTCCCGTGTCCGCTAACCTATAGGGATGTAAATGTACAATGAGTGACAGTAAATACTTTTGATGAGCTTCCAGTTACATGACTTTGAACTTATTGGAACTTGACAAAGGGGCAGGAAACTCTGTTCGAGTGGCGCAGTTTCTGCTTGTGGACGGACCATCCTCGCTTGTACCTTCCTAACGCATCGACTTAAACGGTTTCAACAGATTCGTGCAATGAGTAAGAGTACAGTACAATGATTTAGGTAGGGGTAAAACACGGCACTCACGTTAATGTACTTTCATTTTTCATAGTTACAGAACAGAATATGCCACACTACATTGCCAAATATGGCGGCATGCACTTGAAGCTTTTTTAGGCAATACACACTAGTAAAATTGCAGGAATGTAATTTTTTTTTTTTTCCCTTTCTCAATGCACCATTATGAGTGAAATGAAAATTGTATATGTGAGTATGAGGATTTATTATTGTGTATGCCTATGAATTTCATGTACATACGTTAATGACAAATGCACGCATGTGTTAAGGTGCAATTGTTTACACAAGCAGGATTACACATTTTCTTTTAGTACATTCCAGTAAAAGAAAATGTGTAGTAAATTAATACATTCCAGTAATGAACTTTTTTTTTTTTTTTTTTATGAAATGAGTCAGTAGATATAAAGAATGGGTAGGACTAGACAAGTTTTTAACTTCTTTCTACTCCTTTGAACATGTAAACTATTATGAATGATTGCAATAAGTTTCTTCTTTCTTTTAAAATGTTAACTGCTACTCATTTGTTTATAATGTCCAATAAACAAACAAACACACTGCCTTATTCAACGAAGCAAAATTAATTGTGAGTGGGGTGTTGCTTTAAAAGTTTTAAATGAAGCTTTTGAAGTTATATAAAATGAAATGAAACATACCAGGACTGTTCAGGGAGGCATCATAACGTAAAGGAGAGCACAGAGAAGGTCCAGCTGTAAGTCACAGTACATAACATTATTTTTCTTACGTTTCAGTTTCCCTAGAACTGTTTATGAGTTGTTGTTGTTTTTTTTGTTTTTTTTATGAGTTGTTAGGTGATGAGGCTAACAAGTTAAAACGTTTTAGTTACGTTGAATGCAGAGCTTTGTATTAACGAAAAAACCCCCAAAAAAAACGAAGTGGTTGTTTTGCTTTTAACAGTGAATAGTATGCCTAGCTTCCACACGTCCTTTTCACGAAGCTTTTCAATTTCGTCACTGAAAGCAGGGCTATTTCGGCGTTAGCTGCCTACAATACTTTTCGTTTACTAGGTTAATTGATTTAGGAATGATTTCACATTACATGGGCTCGGAGTTGCCCTGGATGCGTGACTTTGCCAAGCTTAAGCTAACATGCTACGCTAACAGTTTAATGCTAGCGCGGTGTAAAAGCCACGTTGCGACCAAGCATCGACCTAAATAAATTTATATACAAAGATGTGCATGAGGCAATTCTGTCTTACCATCGTGTGTTAGCAAGGCTGTTGGCAATGAATCCTCGCACACTGCCGTGTCCTTGCACATTGCTTCCAGCATGGTGATTGCAGAGTCCTCTTTTGTACTATTGGTGGTACAACTCATCCGGTGGCCGAGAATGTCGTCCAGTCTTTCATACATTTATTAATTTTGCGGTCATTTCCACTGTGGTTGTTGTGGTCCTTGAGTTTCCTTTAGTCCTGTTGGAGTTTCTTTAGTTTTTCCCTCACCTGCTTTTGTGTGTGTAATGTTAACTCTGCTAGCTTCGCGGTTATTATCGTTTCTTGTTGGACTTTTGAAGTGCCGTTGGGTCTCCTCGTCCCATGTTTGCTCAGGAGAGCCTGTACTTCCTCGTCCGTCCACCTCTCGGTTTTTTAATCCTTCCATTGCCGAAATGTTTGAAGAAAAAGTCGTAGCGCCCGATAGAGTATAGTAAAGAAGAAATGGCGGCTTTACCGCGGGAAAAAAAAAAATCATCTAACCAAAACGACACACCTCCTCACCCAGTCAACCAATCATAACACACTAGACAACACGCCCCCACCTTGTGTAGTTCAGGGTACACCCAAATACCCTCCTCAGGCCTAGGAACTTAGGTAGTACCGTTTCGACCCCCCCAGACCCGGAACTGGTTTTGTGTGTGAACGCAAACTTTGGACAAACTCCCCCGGAACATAGGGAAGTTCCTTCATAAGTTCCTACGGTGTGAAAGCGCCTCATGTGTCTTGGTCCTCACCTTTGGAATAGTTAAAAGGCCACTGCCAGAAGACCTCAGAAGACGCGAGGGGTAATAGGGTAAAAGCAAATCAGCTAAATAAGATGGGCCAAGACCGTTAAGACATTTAAAAACTAATAAAAGCACCTTAAAATCAATCCTGAAACGCACGGGGAGCCAATGCAGCGATTTTAAAACTGGTGTAATGTGCTCCCGCCCTCCGGTCCCCGTCAGCACACGTGCAGCTGAGTTCTGAAGGAGCTGTAGGACTGAAATATTCTTTTTGGGAATACCAGAGAGCAGGGAATTACAATAATCTAAACGACAAGAAATAAAAGCATGCATCAGCACCTCCGTGTTGGCCTGTGAGAGAAACGGGCGGACTCTGGCAATATTCTTAAGATGGTAAAAACCGATCTTGGCTACATTTTTAATATGAGGATTAAAAGTAAGCTCAGAGTCAAAAATGACGCCCAAATTCTTTACACATTGCGTGGGTTTAAAATCTTGTAGTTTAGGTAAAAGTTTCTCTCTCTGACCTTCAGGACCGATGACTAAAACCTCTGTTTTGTCCTGGTTGAGCTGCAGGAAATGTTCTGCCATCCATGACTTAATGTCTAAAATACAATTTAAAAGGGTATCAATAGGCCCCATGTCATCAGGTGACACGGCGATATACAGCTGTGTATCGTCAGCGTAACTGTGGAAGTTGACGCCGTGTCTCCTGATGACTTCCCCAAGGGGAAGCATGTAAAGATTAAAAAGTAATGGGCCTAAGATTGAACCTTGGGGAACCCCACATTTAATTTCATGGGTTCCAGAGGAACATGTATCCATACTTACAAAGAAATATCGGTGTGTGAGATAGGAATAAAACCAGTTAAAAACTGTACCAGAGATGCCCACCAGGCTTCTAAGTCTGTTTAATAAAATGTGGTGATCTACTGTATCAAAGGCAGCACTTAAATCCAGTAGCACCAAGACTGTAAGCTTTTTCATGTCTTCATTACACCTGATATCATTTAAAATCTTTAAAAGGGCAGTCTCGGTACTGTGGTTCATCCTAAAACCAGACTGACATTTATCTAAAATATTATTTGTATCTAAAAATGAATTTAACTGAATAAAAACAATTTTTTCTAAAATCTTACTTAAAAAGGGTAAGTTGGATATAGGTCGATAGCTATTAAAACTGCTGGGGTCCAGATTGCTTTTCTTCAGAAGGGGCTTCACCACCGCCGTTTTAAAGGCGGCAGGAAAGACACCCGTCTGAAGAGAGCAATTGACTATATTTAAAATCTGTTCCTCAAAAAATCCATAAAATGTCTTAAAAAGTGATGTGGGAATCGGATCTAAAAGGCAGGTTGTTGGGTTGACCTGGGAGAAAACTCGACCAAGTGTCCTTGCATCAACCAGGGTAAAACTTTCCAGTGTTTCCTCAGGTAAAAGTGACTGTCCATATTTATTAAGTTATATTTTGATCAACTAAAAGACTGGACCTAATGCCATCAATTTTACTTCTAAAGTGGTCTGCAAAGCCATCACAGAGAGTGTTTGATGGAGTCTGTGATGGCTTTTTAAAATCAGGATTGGTTAAAAGATCGAAAGTGGAGAAAAGAAATTTAGGATCTTTTGAATGAACTGCGATTAAATTTGAGAAATAAGATATTCTTGCCTGTTTGACTGTTTTATTGTAGGATTTAAGTTGTTCACGTAATATTTCATAATGTATTGAAAGTTTAGTTTTTCTCCACCTCTTTTCAGCACACCTGCATTTTCGTTTTGATTTTTTAATCTCGTCATTTCTCCACGGGGGAATAGTCTTTAATTTAATAGTTTTGGTTAAAAGTGGAGCTACTTCATCCAAAGTTGTTCTTAAGTTCTTATTAAAATTATCAACAATAAAATCACATGAAGCAGGTAGAAAGTCTGCAGGGATTCTCAAGATTCTCAATAAAATTTGCAGCCACCTCAGAAGTTAGGTAGCGTTTCCTCACTGTTCTCACCGGGGCATCCTTTTGATTAAAACTGGCGATGTTAAAAAATACACAATAGTGGTCGGACACAGCCAGGTCAACAACAGAGGACACACCAATGGACAGGCCATAGGTTATGACCAAGTCCAAAGTGTGTCCTCTGTTGTGAGTCGGCTGTGTGACATGCTGTTTAAAATCAAGACAGTTTAAAAGGTTTAAAAATTCTCTGGACAATGGGTCCGAGATATTATCAACGTGGACATTAAAATCGCCAGTTACTAAAATTCTATTATAAGTAGTAAGTAAAATCGATAGGAACTCTGAAAACTCACTAATAAAAGAAGTAGAATGATGGGGAGGTCTATAAACTAAAACACAGAGAATAGGAGGATCGCTACAAACAAAAGCATGATACTCAAATGATAGATAAGTATTAAAAGTAACTTCCCTTGAAGCTAAAGTGACTTTAAAAATGGATGCAGTCCCACCTCCACGTTTACCATCCCTGTTAGAAAATAAAAAGTTAAAATTGGATCGGCAAGCCTCGGTGAGAACAACTGGGGCATCTGTGCCGAGCCATGTCTCTGATAGAAGAATACCTTCTAGGTTGTTGTCTAAGATCAGGTCATTTATAATAAAAGTTTTGTTTAAAAGAGAGCGCACGTTCAGCATAGCCAATTTAATGTTTGTGCCGAATGTGCGCTCATAGTCACAATTAAAAGAAGTGTTAACATATAAAAGATTATTAATGTTAAAACAGTTTTGTTTGTGTGTGGGGGGAAAGCGTCTGCCTATGATAGTAGAAATTGGGAAACTGTTATCTATATGCATTCTAACTGTAGTGACTGTACTAATTGTAGGAATTGGATACAGAACTTCAGACACCGAGGGGGCAGTTAGTCATTGACGAAACACATGTAATGAATAAACAATGTTCTCGGCTAATTTCCGAGCACCGAGTATTGAGGGGTGAATACCATCATTTCTAAAATAAGATGCCCGCTCCCAAAACAAATTAAAATTATCAATAAAAGACATATTATAAAAACAGCATTCAGACTGTAGCCAAGAATGGAGGCTCAAAAGTCGGCTAAAGCGCTTGCTTCCTCGGCCCAGAGTAGGAATCGGACCCGAAATAAAAACATGTTTCCCACAGTCTTTAATGGCGTCCAACAAAGCAATAAAATATTGCTTTAGAAGTTCGGACTAACGGAGAGAAGTGTCGTTGGCTCCAACATGTATTACGATGTTCCGAACATAAGGAAATTTAGCCAACAAGCTAGGAAACCGCTCTAAAATATTGCGAACTCTGGCACCAGGGTAACAGCGCATGATGGTGGATTCCGCTCTCACCCCGGGTTTACACCGGATGCGGTTGCGGTGCGGTCCGGCGACGCAAGCAATTAGATTCCATTCATTCGAATTTTTAGGGGAACAATGCAGTCGCCTTGTGCAGTCTCTAGTTTCTTCTTGAAACTTTCCAAAGTTCACACTTTTCCAACAAAGTCACGGAGGAATAGTGGCGTTCAAAAAACACACCAGCGTTCACTCAGCCGGACGTGACGTCAAAGAAACAGCAAAGGTCACGAGGCAGAATCATCCAGAAAGTATTCACAGTGCTACACTTTTTCCATATTTTATGTTATAGGCTCATTCAAAAATTAGAATAAACTATATTTTCCTCAGAATTCCACACGTACTACCCCCATAATGACAATTTATTTTTCAAATGTATTTAAAAAAAAAGAAAAAAGGAAAATAAATACGGCTGAGCAATATGGCCAAAAAAATAAAATCTATTTTTTCAGTCATTCAGGATGATTACGATTTAAATCAATTTTAATCTAATAAACTAATTCAAAAATTCAAAAATAATTCCTGTGAAAAATGGTCAGACAACAATAATGTATACTGATTCTAAATCAGTTTGAACATCAACTTAACATTTATAGTTTGTGCTTAATTGCCACAATTAAATACTTTGTAGCTATTGTAAACATGTCTTGGACACCAATCATCTAGCATTCTGCCACATGCAAAATTACAACTCACAATAACATCTGAATGTAACTGACAATGACTCATGTTCAGTTACATTCTTCTGTTGTTCTCATGTTACATGAGAACAACAGCTTTCAATAATTCAGAAGACAAAATTTAGATTTTGCAAATTTTCAACGATTCGAATGAATTTGATATATTACCTAGCCCTAATAGGAAATCACATGAAACAGCCTTTGGTACCAAGCTCAAATTGAGCTCGGGATCAGGCAGGGTTTCTACTGATCATGCTTGAGAGGGTCCTACAGCTTCATTGGAGTCCACCTGTCGTAAATTTAATTGATAAGACATGATTTGAATAGACAGAAACCTGTCTATGTAAGATCATACAGGTAAACAGTGCATGTAGTAACAAAAAAAAACAAGCATGAAGTCAAAGGAATTGCCTGGAGACTTCCAGGATAGGACTGTCTCAAGGCACAAATCTGGGGAAAGGTACATAAAAAATTCTGCTGCTTTGTAGAATCAAATGAGCACAGTGGCTTCTATCTTCCATAAATAGGAGTTCTAAATCACCATATGTCTTTCGACAGCTGGCTGCCAATCTAAACTGACCAATTGGAGGAGACGGGCCTTTGTCAGGTTACCAAGAGCGCGACGGTCAGAGCTCCAGAAGTTTTCTATGGTGAGAAGAGAACCTTCCAGCAGAACAACTATCTCTGCAGCACTCCACCAATCAGGCCTGTATGGAGTATAGAGAGGCCAGACTGCAAGCCACTCTTTAGTAAACGGCACATGGCAGACAGCCTAGAGTTTGCCAAAAGGCATCTGAAGGACTCTCAGAACATGAGTGAAAAAAATTCTTTGGTCTGATGAGACAAAGATTGAACTGCCGTGAATGACAGTCGTCATGTTTGGAGGAAACCAGGCACAGCTTTTCACCTGACCAATAACAGCCCGACGCACGGTGGTGACAAAATCATTAAAGATGAACTCCAAGTTCAAGGTACATCAGTGTCAGATCGCAAAATCTGTCGTCGTTTCAGCAAAAGGGATGGCAAACAAAGAAGGACAACACCAGTGATGAAAATAAATCATGAAACAAAAATTGCTAAGCTGCATGATGACCATCCACAATTATTTGGGAGAATGTTCTTTGGACATCAAAGACAAAACTGGAACTTTTTGGCAAGACACATCAACTCGATGAAACGTGGAGGACGCTCTGTTATGTTATGCAGCTGCTTTGCCTCATCTGGCACAGGCCAGGGTGTCTTGAATCTGTGTAGGCTACAATGAAACCTGAAGGCAATCAAGGTCAGGAGAAAAATGTGCTGCCCAATGTCAGAAAGCTTTGTCCCAGTTGCAGGTAATTTGCTAATGACCCAAAACATGTAAAAACACCCAAAATGGCCAAAAGGAAAACATTGGCCTCTTTTGAAGTGGCCGCCTTTGCGCCCTGATCAAAATCTTTTTGAACATAGGTGGAAGGAGCAGCAACATGCAGTCTGGAGAAAGCACCCTTCGAACCTGGGACAACTGGAGCAGTTTGCTCATGAAGAGTGGGTCAAAATACCCGCTGGGAGGTGCAGAAGTCTCAATGTGTTTACAAAAATGTTTAATTGCAGTGATTGCCTCAAAAGTTTCTCTAAAACATATTAAGTTAGGGTACCATCATTTTTGTCCAGGCCTGTTCCATGAATTTGATTTTTAAAACAATTTTGTTGAAACACAATTCAAAAGCTGATTTTGATTGGTTCATTGTTTAAAATAAATTTTTAGTATTTCTTTCTTTTCTTCCAGTAACAGATAACAGAGAGGCACCAACAATTGTGTCTATGTGTCAAGCGCATTTAGTGGCAAGTGGATTTAAAAGTCGTTAAAAAGCTACAAGTGCAAGTTCAGGCAGGACCGTTCAGTCTCAGGTCATGAAAACAAAGGCAGGGCCGCTAACATTATCCTGCAAGGGTACTAATAAATACACAGTGATTAATGACAAGGACCAGGTCCATATGTGCTTTAACCATTTAAAAAAAATACTACTGCTATTTTGCATATCGAAAGTCGTCATATACTGTATATTCATATTCATTATGCAAAACATAGTACAAGTGTAGCTTATCTCAGCAATGACAATATTGTTATCCAATGACTCACAGAAAGTCTATTTGTACCTTACAGTTATCCATCAATTTTGAGGCATCTAACTCAAAGATTAAAGTGGTGATGCTTTTAAGTGCTGACAAGATACTGCACCTAAATCATTTCACATCATCTAAATGAAAAAGTAGAATTACTTACCTATCCTGAAGTTGGGTGCTGTTAGGGTATCAGTGGCATGCCCATTTTCACTGATGATGGTTGTTGTATTTCCCTGCTGGCAGTTGTTGTGACATCTACCTCCTATACAAGTAAATTTGCAGATAGTGGGAGTGAACACCACCTTGATCCTTCCCGTGTGGTTGCTCACTGCCACAAAGAAAGACCAAAAAGGGGGGCAGTGATTAGGTTTCTTTGATCCACAGAATTGCAAATTTCATTCAAATCCAAGCAGTAAAGTTCAGGTGGAAGTTCAGGGTGGAATTTGCATACATTGCAAATTAAGAAATGTACGGTAATTCTGTTCATTTTAAGCAAGCTAATAACATGAGATGTCAACCCCTAATTATTATAATTTGGACCAGAATGTCTTAATTCACCATTTTAACACCAGCACATCACAACCAAATTTGCCAAACTTGAGCATTCCTTGTTAAATCAACTCTCACTATGCAGTGGTTAACATGATCTTTAGATCTCCGATCAATGTAAGATTCAAATTGACTTCTTTGGTAACTACCAAGATTATTTCTTCCTGTTTTTATAATATTAAGAACTGTTCAGCTGTCCATACAAGCACCTTCATTGAAATGATATTTTAATGCTAAAATATGTTGAACACGGCAGTTGGATTGTTTCCTAAATGGCCTTCACAATCTCGTACTGCAGTTGCATTGACTCAAATAAATCCCTAATTTTGCATAAACTGTTGATTGGATGTATGTTTACTATGTTAATTGAACAAAAAGTCTAATCAACTGCTGTCAATTGATCTTTACATTAAAAAAAACATTGCAAGTTCAACAAGAATGATGTACAGATGCTTTCACAAAAATAAAACAACTACTGGGTGAACTTGATTGAACTATTTCATGCTTTTACCATTTCCCACAACTTTTCTGGACTTAGCCTTGGAATAATTCCTTGACACAAACTATATGGCTCAAGTTAATAAATAATGATGTTAGCACCAGTGAGAAAAGGCACTAGGCAACTTCCTGTGCAGTTGCTTAGCAAGCTTACGTCAGGCCACCGTCATGCTCCATCCGGCGTCCGACCCCGCGACGGGCAGTGCAGTGAGTAAGCACCTTTAGTGTGATCTGCTAAATAACAACAGTCTAGTCTTTTTTAATTCCTGAGTTGCTGGCTGTCAACACTGACACAGAGCCTGATTGTTTCCAACCCCTGGCCTCCAATCTGAAAGTACATCACGAGTAAGATGGGCAGATGTCTTGTTATGGCTTGTTCTGGTGCTAATACCTAACCTGTACGAGTATGCAAACATCTATCCCCCCCCCCCCCCCCACAGCTACACTGTGCTGCAAACTCATACAAAGTCAATAGAGCTGAATAAATATGGTTTAGTCATATTATAGCCTACATATTGTATATGTACTGTATTCATATAGTCAGAATGAAAAAAAAAAAAAACAACTTCGTTGAAGTCCTGGTGCAGTCTTGTTATCAAGATGTCAAAATACAAACGGCATGATCCAGAGGACTCATTAAATACTATTTCAAACCAAACTTGGAAATTGATTAGACTGTCCAAAGATCAAACACTTGATGTGAATTTTGCAGTTCAACTACATTTCAGAGAAGAGCAAGTTGTGTAAAAATAAACCTGAAACATTGAACTTCTGAACATGCAGTCAAAAGTTTAGAGATGGTCCAATTAGTAGATGTGGTGCAATTTACGGTGATTGTGAAATTTCACGCAAAAGCTGAATATCAACAACTATTGTGAACAGTGCCTGGATATAATTTTTTAAAAGCTATCAGATTATTTGAGCATTTGTATAATGAATTGGGAGAGAAGATTTCATCCAAAGCCCAAAGTACCTTGTCAAAAGGTGTAACAGAGGTATCGAGATGAAGGATATGTGAGACAGGAATTGCTTTAGCAGCTGTGGTACAAAAAAAAAGAAGTGCCTTTTAGACTGTCTATCGCATATGACAAGTTTCACAGAAAAGCTGCGGGCGAGCTGATTTAGAATAGCAAACACATACGCTCCTTTCAGCAAGTATATTGCTGAAAGAAATGTGTGGCATATTGCAACCATTAAATTCTTATTTTTTTCGGACTGGAGCCGGCTTTTGCAAATACTTTACTTTCTTAGACCACAGCAGCAACAACAAAAATGAAAAAGGGAGAAAATGAGTAGTACATTTATGTTTTTAAATTCATATCACACGTTAGATGGGTCAAGTATCACAGAGCTTGTGAATTTATTATTGTCATTTCCATGTCTAGCTCTCGTAACTGAATAAAAGTAATAAGTGATTACAGCAAGTTGTTCTAAAATATTGGGTAAAATGATGACAAATAACATTTGCTCTACTATTGCTTGGCTTAGGGTTAGCAAAGTAGCATAGTTTATTGTCAAAGTTATGTCAAGTGTATGTCAAACAATGTCAACATGTCATAGTAAGTTTATGTTAAGTTATTAGGTGTTATCCAGACTTTGGATAAGAGTTTTGCTGTGTCTGGTTTAATATTTGAATGGGCTCCAGTCAGTCATATTTTCTTTAAGGTAGACTGAAATGCTTTTTTGGGGGTATTTTTCACTTCTCAACCATCTCAATGAATTGACCGTCAGGACCAAGTGCCCAAGTTGCCTGAATTGCATGTAAATAATGACAAAAGTTTCCACAGCAGGCAGCAAAATTAAAAATTAAAAGTTCACATAGTTTATTTGGCTTGTGCTGATGCTTCCCTCTCATCTATTTAAAGAAAAGTAACCAATTATTTCCCTTATTTAATGATCGACATAACTGCAATTTATCATACTGATGACATACTTATATTCTTAAGCCCATTTTAAATATAATTTAGTCTAGCAGAGATGCAGAGTTCACGTACTACATACCAGTGTCTAATCTGCCTTTTTGAGCAAAACTTTAGCAAATAGTTTTTAATCAATAAGGGAAAACTGTCCTTGTTTTCCCCAAGCTGAGTACAGCCTTTGGCATGGTACATCATAATATTCTATTAAACAGACTGCAAAGTACTACTGGCTGCTGTTTTTTATTGGTAGCCTACCTCATTTGCATAATGTTTTATGTCACCATGCGTGAAGACTTGTTTGGAAATAGCAGATTGTATTATGTGTAAACCAATATGGGTCCAACACTTTTTAATACATGCACATGCTGCCATTTAGGTTATCTTGACACATGGAAAATATTTTCAGTTCTGATGCAGATTCTCAGCGTTACACTGCCGTTATGTACAGATGACCACAATCCAACTGCTTTTCAAATTAATCCTAAATGGTCGAGCACTTCCTACAGCTCAACCAGGACAAAACTGAAGTTATTTGGAGCCGAAGATTGTTTTTCTGGGCATATGTGTTTTTGGTGTGTAATGTAATCGTGTCACAATGTGAAAATCAGAGTGGCAGTATTGCAACTCAGAAGGTGCATTCAATTCTCAAACCTTATACACTCTGTCTCATCCAATCCCAAGGTTCTCCTCTCCACAATAAATTAACTCCAGCGACAACCTGTCTAACTCCTTTACAGTTGATAAGTGCAATGCCTTTTTGCTATTTTTCCAATATAAATAAGGCACAATCAACCATAATCTGTCTACCTTCATCTTTTTATTTTATTATCTGTTCTCATTGCTGCTGGACATGTAAATTTCCCAGAGGGAGCCATCCCAAAGGGATCAATAAAGTCAAGTCTATCTCCATTCTCCTCAGAGTTACCAATGGCATCCTCTCTGCAGATTCAGGCCATCTTGGCATTCGCTTCCTCCTCGACCTCACTGCAGCTCTTGACACCATCAGACAAACCATTCTCTTCTCCTGCTTGGAATCTTCCCTCAACATCACTGGTACCACCCTCTCCTGGTTAAAGTCTTATCAAACAATTTATTTGCTTTAATAACTGCACCTCCACCACTGCTCCTCTGTCAAAAGGTGACCCCAAGGTTCGGTGCTTGGTCCGTTACTCTTTATCCTCCTCTACACACTCCCACTTGGTATTATTATTCAACAACACATTACAAACACTGCCTTTTTTCATTAAAAAAACTATATATATTGCCCAAGCCTTCAAACATCCAGACTTGATTACTGTAATAGCATCCTGCATGGCTCTTCATCCAAACCTCTCAATAAACTCCAATACATACAAAACTTCACAGCTCACATGCTCACACACCCATTCCCATGACATCACCACAGTTCTCCAGAATCTCCACTACTGGCTCACTGTACCTCAACGTCTCCATTTCAAAGCTCTCCATAATCAGGTTCCCTGCTACCTCTCCTACCTGCTCAATCGCCACACCCCTTCCCGCAGCCACCGCTCCTTGACTGCCAACTTCCTGTCTCCACCTCTCAGAACCAAGCACCAGACCTACAGTGACAGAGCCTTCTCCATAGCAGCTCCCACCCTCTGGAATTCTCTTCCAAAACACATCCGTGACTGTACTGACATGCCCTCTTTCAAATCACATCTTAACATTCACATTTTTAGCAGTCCTGCCCGAATGTCTATGTGGATTCTCTGTCGGTAGGCATAGTATCAGTCATTAACAAGATTTATCATGAGTCAAACTCCAATGGCATAGGTGTGCAGCTGCCTAAAAGCATTTTGTCTAACACAAAGCATCCATCATGGTTGTCAGTTTGTCAAATACATTGTAACTTCCCTGAATGAAAAATGTTTGACCCTGCCGTAAACTCCTCACACCCCTTGCAAAATACAGCCCACTCCCAGTAACAGTACAGTATTTATCAACGGATTCTTAAAAAACAAACAAACAAACAAAAAAAACCGCAGCACATAATCCCTCCATTGAAAAGAAAGCTATTCAGTATAAGGACTCACCATGTATAGGGTTGTGTGCCACGGATAGAGGGATGGGCCTTTCAAGTTGAGGTTTGATGTGTGTCGTCTGTGTGTGGGTGGTGTGGGTATGGTAATATTTCGGCTTTATCACATATTGCTGGCCAGGGTGCATGGGCATAGACCGGATTCTGGAGGGAAAGAGAGAAAATAAATGAAGAAAAGATGTGATTAATCTCAAAAAATAAAAACTAACTATAAGGAAAAGTTCAAAGTTATTATAACCCTGGTTCATAGCCAATATATAGTTATTAACTTGGCACCGTGTGTTGTTAAAATAAAATTCACCCTGGACAGGTCACCAGTAAGTTACAGGGGACATACTGTATAGAGAAACAAATACTGTATTTGTTGTGTAGCGTTGTAGCAGGTGCAGATAAGAAGGAAGCACTTTCCACGTAGCTAGCTTCTGCTTTATTCTCATTTTTTTTTCTTTCGTCTCCCTCTGCCTGCGTACATACAAATCAAGTGTATAGTACTGCCACCTAGTGGAGTACTGAAATAGGCAAGACAACACCACATATCCCTCTCTTTTAGGAACAACCTCCCAGCAATATATATATATATTTTTTAAATGAACACTAGATAAACAAAATCCAATCAACCAACAATCTGATAGCATATCACGTAAGTCAGAAATGTGTCAGAAATACTTTAGAAATTCTCAACTGAAATTACCGTTACATCTACAATGAAAACAAATGAGAATGTCAATGACTTTGCTATGAAATGACTAACTTCACATGTTGCTAAAACAAACTTATAAGACTGCAACAGTCCAAACACTGTGAAATATAACCAAAACCATAACATGTAAACAGTCCAAACCTCTGAACCCGTCCCCCTTAAAAAATCAGGGAACATAGTCCTCCAACCAAGCAGGAGGGCGAACCTGCCTACGGCCTCGCTGGGGAACAGGAGATACACGAGGGGTCGGGACAGCAGGAGGGGGCACATAACCGTCCTCTGGCTGGGCCGCATCCTGTGAGCATGCAGCAGGGGCTGGGGCAGATGCAGGTGACAGGTGTACAGCATTCCAAACTCTGCCGTCAGACAGTTTGTACGTTGCAGGGCCCTTCTGCCCCATCACCTGGAGTGGCTGGGTGAACTTGAAGTGTCCTTTCTTTGTGATGCCAGGCTTCCTAACCCGGACAAACGAACCAAGCGGAAACATAGGAGATCTTGCACCACGCCGCACGTCGGTGTATTTCTTCATCCTGGCTTGCTTCAGCTCCACAGCGTGTCTCAAAGAGTTGCGCTGAGAAGAGGTAGGAGGGAGCGGAAGACCTTTGATGTTCAAGCTGGTTCGAAAAGGACGACCATGCAGCAGTTCAGCGGGAGAGATTTGGGTCATTGCATGGGGAGTAGTACGGTAAGACAGGAGGAAATCTGTGACAAAAGGCTTCCAGGGCCTGCCCTCAATGTCAGCCGTTTGGAGACAGACAGTCTTTCAGGACTCTATTCCACCTCTCAACTTCTCCATTGCTACAAGGATAATAAAGGGAACTGCGGCAGTGTGTAATGCCCTGGGCTGTCAAGTAGTCTTCAAACTCAGCAGACACAAAGGAAGAGCCGCTGTCCGTAACTAGCTCGAGGGGGTTACCTTCACGGCTGAAGACAGTGGACAGGAAGGCAATGACAGTGGCAGACGTCACATCTGATGTGAAGGCCACTTCAGGCCATTTGCTGAAATAGTCCACTAGTGTGATAGCAAAATGACAGTCAGGTGGAGCAGAGTGGAATGGGCCCACTATATCCATAGCGAGTTTTTCCCAAGCAGCATTTGGAAAAGCAACAGGTTGCAAAGGAGCAGCTCGTGTTCTGGCTGTTTTGTCATGCTGGGAGCAGGTAACACACGACTTAACGGCCACTTCGACATCAGAGTCCATACCAGGCCACCAATACAATTCTCGCAGCCTCTGTTTGGTTTTGACAATGGCTTGGTGGGAATGGTGAGCCAAGTGAATGAGGCGTGACTGAAGAGGTGCTGGAATCACAACGCGGTGAGTGCCTCGTATCAAGTAGCCATCCAGTTCAGCCAACTCAGTTCGCACACGATAATAAGGTAACAGGGTCGAGTCCATGCCCTTTGGAGTGCGAGGCCACCGCTGGCGAACATGTTTGATGACCTGCTGCAAAACAGGGCTCTCTGTATAGGCAGTGCGCAACTGGTCAGCTGTGAGAGAGGTAAGATCATCAACAGTCACTAATGCTATTGAATCCTCCTCCAGCTCCATCTGGTCCAGAACAGGCAGGGGTAAGCGCGAGAGACAGTCCGCTACTACATTTTCACGGCCAGGCTTGTATTCCACGCTGTAGTTGAACCACATGAGGCGGGCAGACCACCTCGCAATCCTCATTCCTGCCCTCCCAAAGCCTTTAGTAGACAGGAGAGATGTAAGCGGGCTGCGATCGGTGCGCAGGGTAAAATGTCTTCCCCACAGGTACGTGCGCCACTTTTCAGCTGCCCAGACACAGGCGAGAGCCTCTTTTTCGATGATGGAGTAGTTTCGCTCACTGGAGGTGAGGGCTCTGGACGCAAAGGCAACAGTCAGTTCAGTGTCCCCGTGCATTTGGGTGAGCACGGCACCTATGCCATAGTCACAGGCATCCGTAGTGACTACCGTTGGAAGAGTAGAGTCGAACAGCGCGAGCGCTGGGCTTGTAGCAATTAGTTCTTTCAGACGGGTGAAAGCATGTTGCGCATCATCAGACCATCGAAACTGTGCGTCCCCTCTCAGGAGAGCACGAAGGGGCTCCACCACAGACGCGTAGCCAGGGATGAACTTAGAATACCATCCCGTGAGGCCCAGGAAGGACCGGAGGGCTGTAGCATCCTCAGGGGCAGGAGCCTTCTCGATGGCAGCAACTTGGTCTGGGTTGGGGCGGATACCTGAGGCAGAAACAACATGCCCCAAGTAGAACAGCTCAGTCTGCCTGAAAAGACACTTGTCCATATTCAGCTTCAGGCCACTGTTGTTTAAGCGGTGCAGGACGGCCTGTAGCCTACTTTCATGTAGTGATGGGGTGTCGGCAAACACCACAATGTCGTCCAAGTAACATTGCACGCCATCCAGGCCTGACAGGATTTGTGACATCTTGCGCTGAAACGCACTCTGAGCTGAGGCGAGACCGAATGGAACCTTTGTGAAGCGAAAAAGTCCATCGTGTGTAATAAAACTGGTCAGGTCTCTGCTGTCAGGGTGAAGTGGTACCTGGTAATATGCATTCTGCAGGTCGATAGATGAAAACATCTGTGCCCCTCTCAATTCATGGAACATCTCCTCAATGTGGGGCAAGGGGTGGCTATCGATGATCACCGACTTGTTGGGCTCACGAAGATCTGGACATATTCTGAGCCGGCCGGACTTGCGTTTCACCACCACTATGAGCGAAACCCATGGTGATGAGTCAATGCGCTCAATCACTCCTTCCTTCTCCAATCTCTGCAGCTCCTCAGAGACTTGGTGACGTACAGCGAAGGGGAGACGGCGTAACTTCATCTGCACAGGCTGCACATCGGGCCTCACCTTAACTTTGTGGACAAAGCCTTTAACTGTCCCTGTACACTCTACATTGGCAGTTGACTCCATCTTGACAGAAGTGTAGTGCACCGGCAAAATAGTATTTGAAACAGGTGGAGTTTCACTCACAGACACTTTTCCATCCAAAATCTGTAGCTGTAACGCCTTAAAGAGGTCCATGCCTAATATGGGCGTTCCTGCTGGCACCACATGAATGTTTGTCTGGAAGGTCACCTTCAGCTCCATGCAACCAAGCACTCGTATAGGTTTCCGTGTGTAAGTAACCAGTTTCTTTTTTGGCTTGGAGAGAGTCACATGACTGAAGTGATTTTTGTATATTTGCTCAGGAAGGATGGAAGCACCGGAACCAGTATCCACTATCAGATCAGCAGTAATTTTGGAGTCGTCAGACGCCTCCAGGGAGACACAGCACATCAACTTCTCACATGGTGTCACTTCATCAATTTGTAGTACTGTAACAGTGTCAACACTCTCAGTGGCAGCAGTGGACACCTCTCCCACCTCTCGTGACACGGTCTTGCTTTTACAGACTCTGGCATAATGTCCATTCTTGTTGCAATGTCTACAAACAGCTGATTTAGCTGGGCACTTGGTATCGTTAGCCATGTGGTTTGAAGAGCCACACCGGTAGCAAGTCTTACCAGCAGTAGGGCGGGAAATGGAGGATGAGGTATTTGTGTGACGTTTGTGTTTTGCACCTCTGGACGTAGATCGATGCACCATGCCAATTTCTGCAGCCGCATGGTGTGTAGTCATAGCTTTAGCTCCAGCAACTGCCTGTTCGATCTGGCCCGCAATTGCTATGGCTTTATCAAGAGTCAGATTGTCCTCCAGGAGCAGACGTTCTCTTATTCTGGAATTGCACGTCTTCTCAACAATCTGATCTCTCATCATGTCTTCAGCCAGGGCGCCAAACTCACATGTAGCAACGAGTTCACGCAGAGCAGCAGCAAACTCCGCAGCAGACTCACCAGCCTTTTGCGCTTTCTGACGAAATTTATTCCTCTCCGCCACGACGTTCAACTTCGGCACAAAGTACGCTTTGAGTGCACTTACAGCATCCGTATATGAATCACTAGCCACTGGCAGCGTATAGGAAATACGTTGAGCCTCCGCGCCAATTGAATGAATTAGCAGCGCGCGCTTCCTCTTCTCCTCTATGTCGTCAGCTAGGGCTAACACGTAGTTGTCAAACATCCTCATCCATGTATCAAAATGGACAGTAGGCACACCCGGGCTGTGTAAAAATGTCGGAGGTGGCGAAATAGCAAGCAGAGCCATTATCCCTTCGTCGCCAATATGTTGTGTAGCGTTGTAGCAGGTGCAGATAAGAAGGAAGCACTTTCCACGTAGCTAGCTTCTGCTTTATTCTCTTTTTTTTTTCTTTCTTTCGTCTCCCTCTGCCTGCGTACATACAAATCAAGTGTATAGTACTGCCACCTAGTAGAGTACTGAAATAGGCAAGACAACACCACAGTATTCACAACATTTATTGGAATATGGAAGGAAATTTGAGTACCCAGATAAAACCCTCACCAACAGTGGGCCTGACTCGGGAGTCTGTTGACCATGTGGTAGTTTTGCAAATTACCATTCTTCCATGCAGCCATCAGCTTTAGTATCATTAATTTTTTATCTACTCCCCATTTATCCATTTATATGTATTTTATTTCTTATTGAAAAATTGCTTGTGTCTTTGAGCGGTTTGTCCTGGTGCATAGGCTACTTGTAACTAGTTGTAACCAGCCCAGTAATAGAGTAGGGTTACATCAAGACTATCCGTTTGGATTTAAGAAGAATCAAGTCTGCATGTATTCTTTTGAAAAGGTAGGGTCACAGCTGGGTTACACTGACCCAAATTTGATGTTTAAACAGGAAGCACTTCTGCATTGTTTTCAGTTGTTTAAAAACTGGGCATTTTCTGAAAGGTTGCCATTCATTCATGTATTGTGATGCATCAGGAATGTTTTCAGATAAATTGGTGGTGAGCAATAACTGCATCAGCAAAAACACTGACCAAGATTTTGCTCCGCAGCAGTTGGCCAAAAGGAAGATGGTTGGCACGATGGACAGGACACTGATCACGAGTCCTTGAGTAAAATCATAATAACATTGATCCTCCATTATGATAACGTTGTTAAATAAGTGGATTTGAAGTGCTATGCTCTATGTACTGCCATTTCAGTAAAGCCTGTGTATTTGGATTTTAATGTACGGTATGTGGAATGCATATTACTGGCGTCGGGCCGAAACCTCATAAGTCACACTTTGGTAACTTTCATACTTTTTCTAAAATTCTGTATTCTGTTGTTTTTGTACAAATTAAAGACCAATGCAAAGTGTTGAAAATGGCTTGCGCTCTTTGATGATGCAATGTTAATAGTTGAACAAACATGGCATTTTGGGTGTCTCCTGAAAAGTGATGATTTTTGGAGGTACAATGTTTTGGCCAGACGCCAGTGATTTGTATTTGGGTAATATTGCATCTTTTATAGAGACAGTTTTCATTTCTCTGAACCTGGTGATGATATAAATTGCGGAATGATATCACAATCTACATATAAACTTGTCTAAGACAATCATAGATAGAGAATTAGGCAATGATGAAAACTTGATCATAGCTCATTCTGCTATAGTTTATAGTTATGTGAATAAACACAGAAAATGGGAAAGATGCACTACATGTTCTTTACAGCATTTTAACTGAGCTGCTACAACATTGGGTCCATCCCATCACTCTCAACTTTATGTCAATTTTTTCAGTCTTTTTTTTTTTTTTCTCTCCAAATTACTCAATGGAATTTGGCCTCGGACCTAAGGGCGTAGCTGCAATTTCAGAAAGTAATTTATGCTGACAACTAATCATAAATTACTACAGAGCCATTAGACAGCTTTTTTTTAATGATTCATTTTATTTTAGTAAATAGTCTGGCATGTTGTAATGATTTTGCATATACTGTGTAATGAAAAAAATTAATTCAGATGAAATGAAACCATTCTCACGTGGTGACTCAAAAATACTATAGCTAATATTATAAGGAGAAATAATGAAAAGATAAAGCCAGTAGGCTACTAAATGTTCTCATAAGTGCTGCTATAGTGACAGCAAGAAGATGAACCATTGCACTGACAGATAAATGGCAGTGTAGTGCAGTCCCTTTGGCTATGCGTTTTGGAGGGCTAGAATGTGACGAGGTGTTCTTCACCATCAGTGCAGTCCAGCCTATAAATAATGGACGGCAGGTTAATACTATTGTAATGGCTGACCACGGAAAGGGTCAAATGCTACAGCTGAAGTATATCAGCACCAAACCATTACATGCAGACCCCAGCAAAAAGAGCGCCACTCCAAAGATATTTCCCAAAGGGGAAAATAAATCATTATTCAAATCATGTTCTTAATTAAGCAAGGTCAGTGATGTTTTTAGTTGTGACTATTGAGCGCACAAAGCAAGCCACAAGAAGACACGCTGTGATTAGTTTGGTATTCAAAGACAGCCCTGAACACAACTCCATCCGACCTTTGGGATGAAACAGAAAAGAGATTAGAAGCCAGGCCCTCATGTCTGGGATCAGTTATGTCTGACCTCACAAATGTTCTTCTGCAGAAATGGACAGAAGGGGGGAAAATGTTAGTATGCAACTTTAGAT
Organism: Festucalex cinctus; assembly: GCF_051991245.1. Classification (NCBI taxonomy): domain Eukaryota; kingdom Metazoa; phylum Chordata; class Actinopteri; order Syngnathiformes; family Syngnathidae; genus Festucalex; species Festucalex cinctus. Next base: position 21,957,617 of record NC_135424.1, read on the forward strand.
AAGAATTTGCTTTAATTTGCATAAACATAACAAATGCCTGCCTATAAGTCAGAAAAGGTATACTCTAACGACAATTCTTTTTATGTTGCAATGTAAAAAAGCCATAACTACAAAATGGTTCAAAGCAGGAAAAAATAAAACAACTTTAGAAGAATGGATAGACATCGTCTATGAAATATTTAAGATGGAAAGAGTAACTTTTACTATGCTCCTTCTAAGGGAATTTATTTGCAAAAGATGAGATTGATGGCTATTATAATCACATGTAAGAACAAGATCCTTGTACATCTAGATATATTTTAGCGGATATGTCAACAAAATTTAATTATTTAAATTCGATGACAGAATCACTTATGAGATGTACCGTATTGGATCTGTGAATACAAAATAAAACGGTAATAAAAAAAAAATTAAAAAAATCATAAAAAATGACATCAAATACAGTATGTGCAGTTGTAAAAAAAAAATCGAACTCTTACTCATCATTAGTTAAATGATTCCACACATCACCCCGGGTTTTCACTGACTGCGGTTGCGGTGCGGTTGCGGTGCGGTGCGTCTTGACTGCGTGCTCCGGACGGGTCAATTTTTTTGTCAATCCACACCGGCTCCGCACAGCTGCGGTCCGGCAGCTCCGTCGCCGCCCACTTCCCAACGTGTCTCGCGGGACCGTGCGCGCGCGATCATGTGGCATTTCACAACGACAAACATACAGAAAGTCTGTGCTTCTTCTGCTATGAGATTCCATGCAGCATCTTTTTTTGGTTGTCCTTGTAAAGTATATTAATAACGAGAGTCGGGTCAGTGCGTGCTCAAGGCGAGCGCCACTCTTTATTTCTGTCTTCCGCGTCCGGCTGCCGCTCAGTACGGCAAGCGAGACGGGCACAACAAGCAATCGCGAACATCAAACTCACAATACATTACAGTCCTTATAAAAAGGATGTGCCGTGTCATATATTATTTTGTGGTTTTCCACCTCCAATTTATTAAACCTCTCCGCGTCCATGTTCGCTGGTGTCTAAACCGTGAATGAGCACATGGCCCGGCGACGCCCACGTCACGTTCTGCTGATAAGCTTGCGAAATACGAGCTGGCGAGTGTTTTATTCTGAAAGGTAACCGGAAATTTATTTTGAAACTGCGTCGGTCTTCCTGTCCCGCTCGATGTGTTTTGTGCTAGCTTGCCATTTGCCGGAGGCCTACCGCATGCGGCGTCCGGCAAAAATAGAAAATAGGCTATCCTTGCGGAAGGCTTGCGGCACGCCGCAGGCCTTCCGCAGTCAACACGCAACGCACCCGCAAGCGGTGTAGACTGCACCATTCGAATGAATGGAATCTAATTGCTTGCGGCGCCGCACCGCACCGCAACCGCACCGCAACCGCAACCGGTGAAAACCCGGGGTTAGGAAGAACAAGCTGAATAAGTAGCTACAACTTGTACCTCAAATGAATAAAAATGATGAAAAGGACTATGACCAAACAATGAGAAAGACTATGACCAAACACTTTTGTATTCAGCTTTTGGAGGATAATGTCAGCCACACCATTTTGTTTTCTTCAATACAGATGAAAAGCATCTTAGCTGACCACAATTTAGCCATTTCAGTGGATCAACTCCTTGTGTGTGTTTATCTTTTTTTTGTAAGAAAAACTCTTGCTGAGTCCAGTCAGGGCGACCAGTCTTCTCTCGCTGAGTCCAGTCAGGGCGACCAGTCTTCTCACGCTGAGACAAGTCAGGGCCACCAGTTTTCTCTCGCTGAGTCCAGTCATGGCGACCAATCTTCTCTCGCTGAGTCCAGTCATGGCGACCAGTCTTCTCCCGCTGAGACCAGTCAGGGCGACCAGTCTTCTCCCGCTGAGACCAGTCAGGGCGACCTGTCTTCTCCCGCTGAGACCAGTCAGGGCGACCTGTCTTCTCCCGCTGAGTCCAGTCAGGGCGACCTGTCTTCTCCCGCTGAGTCCAGTCAGGGCGACCAGTATTCTCCCGCTGAGTCCAGTCAGGGCGACCAGTATTCTCCCGCTGAGTCCAGTCAGGGCGACCAGTCTTCTCCCGCTGAGTCCAGTCAGGGCGACCAGTCTTCTCCCGCTGAGTCCAGTCAGGGCGACCAGTCTTCTCCCCCTGAGTCCAGTCAGGGCGACCAGTCTTCTCCCCCTGAGTCCAGTCAGGGCGACCAGTCTTCTCTCCTCAGTCCAATCAGGCCGACCAGTCCTCTCGTTCAGTCCAGTCAGGGCGACCAGTCCTCTCCGGTCCCATGCTTCCCCTTGTCCGGTCAGGTCTTGGTGACCAGTCCTCTTACGTTCTGTCTTTTACTTGGTTATTGTCAATAAAGTTCCTCACCTTTCTCTCCCTGTCATCTGCAATTGGGTCCATCCATCACATCCACACACCACCAACTGTGACACACATTTATTTCATCATCTCGATCTCATTAGTCATTTAGGTGAGGTGACTGTTCTACCATAATCTACTGTAAATGTAATATTCCACTCAACATAAGGGCAACTATTTTCACTGATTTGTTTGTGTAACTAATAGGTTGTTTTATTCTTACATATTCACTGACCGGCCACTCCAGCCGAATATAATTGAAACTAGCATAATGATGTATCAAGTGTGACTTTTCAAAAAAAAAAAAAAAAGCTCAGTTTTGTAATATGAGCATCATGGCTAGTGTGCAGTGGAACTACAATGTGTCATACAGGTGTTCATATTATTTTTCCCCTCTTGTGTAGCTAATTGAGGTAACCAAAATATTACATGATGTTGAGTCACACACCACTGCAAACTACAATCTCGATAATAATATTGCTGCAGGCAGAGAGCAGGCAGGGGTTTAAAGAAGCTCCGCCCTAAAATGCAGAATGCTGCCATCTGCAGCTCAAATTATGCTCAAATGCAACAAATAAATAAATAAAAGAAATCAGGTCATATTGACGTCGAAAGACAATTTTTGGGTCAAATTAAAATCTCAAGTTGAATGCAATCCAAATAAAATGTGATCTGTTATAAAGTTGAAAAAAATACTACTTACTGTTGCTGGATGTGTTGTTGAATATAGTGCGGCCTCATAAGATGTGGGGAAGGTTTGACCGTCAGTTTCATCTGGGCAGTGTTGTCTGCTTGAAGCGGGGGCAGATCATAAGCATTGGGAGCCACTTTCTGAGGTATGGGCCGCTGTGGTCCTGTGTTGTGTCCATTCATGTGACCGGTGCTATGATCATTGGTCGGTCCTTTCCCAGGCTGGGCTGGAAGGTTGTGTGTGGGCACAGTCTTCTGCTCACATGCCTTGCCGCTTGAGCCAGGCTTGCAGACACAGAGCTGAGGCCTGAGGCACATTCCTCCGTTTTGGCACTGAGGGATGCAGTTAGCTGGAATACAAAATCCAGACAGATGAGAAGAGAAAAGCAAGGACAGACACATGGTGATAAGAGGACACAGACGTGCACACATGGGTTCATTATTAAATATGATGAGATGGTAAAATAAATTAGACAACTGTTGTCCACAAAACTGGTGGTTCTGGTTCGCGGGCTTCCACAGAATCTTGGGCCAGAGATCTTTTGCTCAGTATTTCGACTTGCTGTTTTCCTTTAAAATAGTTCTGACTTGACCTTTGGCCTCAACTACCAAATTGGCTTGGAAAAGTTTAGAGAAAATTAAGCAATGATGCAAATTCTCGTCTGAATTTTCTCATGCATTTTAATATGAAAGTGTGTAGCAGCTCACGAGGGAAATTTGATCAATTAGTTCCATCCATTCCCCACAAAGTCGACAATCAAGAGAGAATCGTATTTTACCCTCCATAATTGTTATAAACACACAAAATGGAAAAAACTGAGTCACAAGAATCCTCATTATCATCATTCGTGAATGGGTAACTTCTGGAGTCACTGATGACATCTGCGGTTCAGATCCCACAGTCACTTTATGAATACACGTGTGATTGGTTTATCCAATAGTGTAAAAGTATAGTTGATTGGAATGTTGCAATTAGTGATCGTGTTCTACTTGGTTAATATTTGCGCAGTGCACTTTGGCTTCAGTTTCCACTCAGCGTGAATGTTTGTGCCCTGTGATTGACCACCCCAGTGTAGTAAACTAGTCAAAGCAAGATGAGATTATATCCAGCTTCCTCGTGTCACTGAATGGCCGAAGTGTTAAAGGATGGATGGAGAGAATGTGCGATATGCTTCATGTTCACCGAATCCTTTTCAGTGGAGCTCTACTGTTAGAAGGCAGCAATAATAAAAATAACAACATCATATGATAAGATTAGTAATATTTATTAAGAGTGTCATTTATATCACAATTGGTTTTGTTTTTGGCATCGTCAAGCAGACTGAAATAGTTTCTCATTAAATGTGGAGACGGTCGTCGGTCGCCTCTGCTTAATTCCAGGCTGCCTGGTGCTCTAAAAGCTCTGACATCATGAAAATGGTCATTTTGAATTGCAATTGCAGTCATAGACCTGAAACAGTTGGAAGTCTAAAACCACTGCAGAAGAGCTGAGCCGCGAATGACTTATTTTCTTTTGTAACCAAGCATGCTGGGTTTTTGGCTTTTCAGAAATGTCTCATATACTTGGCAAGGGTTTTTCAAGGCGAGCTGGTGACAAGTACTGGTAAAACAGCGCTAATAATTACTGGCAATCAAAAAGTTAATGATCTTGATGAGATGTGGTCATTTGTCAGGTCTGCAAGCAGGAAGCCTCATGGAAGGGAGGTGACCCGTGAAGGTAAGCGTTCAGGACAGTGATTGAGCCATTTTCAGCAGTAAAAAGTTAATAATTTTTCCAGAATGAATTTGATAACTTCATTATTTTTCATGTATAATTAATAACTTTCAAAACTAATTTTCCACTTGCTGTCGACTGAAGATGACATCACCTGTGCTGAGGAAGTAGGTAACGACCAGTCGTGACTCACCTGTTTTCTGGGTTTAGTCAGCAAGCTGGAAACTGTACATGAAAAATAATGAAGCTACCAAATTCATTCTGGAGAAAATATTATTTTTTTGCTGCTGAAAACGGCTCATTGAGTCAAGTATCCTTTTAACATTAGTTTGCATTCATCTTTCAATATTTTCCCCAAAACAGAGAGCCATATTTTCATTTTTTATTATTTTTTTTAACTGCATTGGCTGAAGAAATTCACCAGGTTCCTCCATACAAAAGCTGACAGGGGAATGTTTGTGAAGCTAACGAATATTTCTCCTCAGGGTTTGTCAGGTTTTGATCAAGGTCGCAACATCCGCTAAACGCTTTGTAAACGTTAGCCAACAGATTTAATGTCTTTTCTTGTCGCAAGGAAATTGTTAACATGAAAAACATTAGCCGCATATCTGGCGAATGTTTAGAAAACGTTTGAGCGGACGTTGTGACCTTGAACAAACTCTGACATGGAATCAACATTTGCTAGATGCACTATGGCATTTGCTGCTGCTCATGAGTCAGACATCTATAAATGTAATTAAATCGTCACTCGGTGATGGCTATCTGAGTCAATAATTGAAAAATAATGGAACACATTAATCACTCAAAGTTACAAAAAATAAACACTTTTTAAAAAAGAAATGCTTTATTATGTTTTATTCCTTTTCGAGAGAACACCTAAACCTAGCGTGCGATAGCTGTCCAGGTGTACACGGACGACAGGGCTCAGTTTCCGCAGAACACAAGCTAGGAAGCCATTTATCCACGAATGCAAGTGATTAAGCTTATTTATTTATGCATGTTTGAATGTCAATTCTATTAAAATGTCATAACTGCTAAATGAACATCTTTAAATAATATCCATATTTCATATTTTAGTATAATATAGAATTTAAGAAAATGTTTAAGAACAATAAACATGCATCACAAAAAGTTTTGTTTGTTTGTTTGTTTGTTTTTTATGACAATGGGGGTGCGGCACATGCACACACATGAACGATGAGATGGTACCTCTTGATAAGGTGATCCAAATTGTGTGAAAAATATTATTTTTATTGGATCACATGCTCCATTTCGCCAACTCTGGCACCGTACTGAAAACTGGGAGCTCCATCTTGGGGGTATCCTCCTAATAACATCATTTCAGTATTTCACCAGCTCGTGTTTCTTTTTATTAGACTTGAGGGATACCATAACAGAATTAGCAACAAAGTTGCCACACAAACTTTACTTTGGACATACGATGGCCACATTGTACTGTAGTTGCTACTCTGCTTGAGTGTGGACAAGGAGGCAGAGTTTTATTTTTATTTATTTTTTTTACTCTGTATGGATTCTTGTCTGTACTTGCATTCTCGTGGACTTGAAATATCAACATTCGCAGAACATGTGCTCTTTAAATTTAAAGTTGGCCTAGAAGAGGATGTGGTCTTGAGCTGCACATTTTGGTGACTGGCTTCCATACAAATCCAAGGATGCATTACATTGTATTGTCAAGTCTATCAGCCGAACATAATAAAAAGGTGTTTTGGTTCTCCTATTCGCATAGATTATTATTTTACAGTATGACCTTGCTTAAACCATTTACAAGCTGACAATAAAGTGGAATATCCTTGAAGTTGTGCATTTTGGATCCTTGGACAGCAAACCATTATCATGTGCTTGTCAACATAAAGGGAAGTCAACCTATCTTTTGTGTATTAGAAGTTGTTTAGTTGTTTTGTGAGGCCACCACATAAGCTCAGAACATAATTAACATTGTTAAGGATTAGCATGGAAAAGAACACAGAAGTTTCCCAACAGATGACACAATATTACGGCACTGAAAATCCACATCCTCTATTTTACAACTAACCACGATGCGTATCAATTTCATAAACGGTACATACAGTTAAAGCAACCACAAAATATGTTACTGTGCTGTCTGTGACAGACAGATAAATGCTTTAGTTTGCTTGTCATTTTAGTGAAAAACTACAATCCATGATCAGGTCAGACATAGTCACAAACCGGCAAAATCACTAAATGATGCAACACTTGAAAAAAGTTATTTTCTGATGATTGGATGTTTGAAATCTGATCGTATGGCCACGACATGTGTGGTCCCTCAAGGGTCAGTCCTTGAACCCATTTTTTTCAGTCTTTATGTTACCCTTGTGTCAATTGTTTCAGACCGCCAATTTTAGTTCTCAAGGCTCTGCAGATGATACACAGCTACTGTATATTTATCAATGTCCCCATTTCATAGCAGTTCAATGAACACTGTCTAACAATTGGATGAACCACAATTTCCTTCATCTAAACAAAACTGAGATAGCTGTTTTTTTGGCAATAGAGAAAAGGGATTTGCAGTTAGTTGGAGTCACTGTCTTTCAAAAACGACCAAGACCAAGTCTGAAATCTTGGGGTGATGATAGACTCGGACCTGATTTTCAGCAATTCTGTCAAATCGATAACCAAACAAAAAAGCCTTTCCCCAGCTGAAAAACATATCCAGACTGAAGGGTTGCATGCTCCAAGCGTATCCATGCATGCTTTTATTTCCAGTGGACATGATTATTGTAATAGTCTTCTGATTGGACTTCCTCAAAAGAGAATCAAACAGCTGCAGCTCGTTCAGAATGCTGTAGTTCAGGTTCTGCCCAAAACAAAGAGATCACAACATATTACTGCAGTCCTAAGGGCTTTACACTGGCTCCCAGTCAGCTGTAGAATCGATTTTAAACTTCTGATACTACTGGGTCTGCAGACTTGGGCCAATTAGTGGAGCCCTGGTTAATTTCAAAGCAAACATGCTGCTACGCTACATGCAAATAGAATAAGTTGCCAACAGAAGTCAGCTCCAGGTAAAAGTGACTCCACCCTCCATACTTATGATTAATTGAAGCATTTTAAAAATAAATTTCACTATATGGTCTTTTACGTAGTTTATTTATTTCCCTTTTTAAAATTTCATTAAATATTTTGTGGGTGGCACGGTGGAAGACTAGTTAGCACGTCTGCCTCCCAGTTCTGAGGACTTGGGTCCGAGTCCGGGCTCCGGCCTTCCTGGGTGGAGTTTTCATGTTCTTCCCGTGCCTGCGTGGGTCTTCTCCGGGTACTCCAGTCTCTTCCCACATCCCAAAGACATGCATGGCAGGTTAATTGGGCGCTCCGAATTGTCCCTAGGTGTGCTTTTGAGTGTGGATGGTTCTTCGTCTCTGTGTGCCCTGCGATTGGCTGGCAACCAGTCCAGGGTGTACCCCGCCTACTGCCCAAAGCCAGCTGTAATAGGCTCCAGCACCCCCCGCGACCCCTGTGAGGAGTAAGTGGTCAAGAAAATGGATGGATGGATGAAATCATTTGTTTGTAGATGTGTTAAAATGTCAATGTTCATTTGTTTAGTAATTTTAATTAGCTATTTTTGTTCTCTTTGCTTTGACAAATGTCTTCAGCTGTTGTAACGTGCAAAAACGGGAGGGCAACAATAGAACTGGAAGTCCACAAGTTCACTTTAATGAAAAAAACAATGGGCTTGGCGCCACGATGCATCAACAATAGCCCTACGCTTCCACGGTGTCAAAAAATTGACAGCCCAAAACGAAAAAGCGCTACACATGCACCAAAAACAAGGAGGTGCCACCCATGCGGATTATAACACTGTTCTGTTTGCAAATGCTTTTCGGTGTTCTTTTGGTTGTGTGAAGCACAGAGTTGCCTTATATATAAAAATGTGCCTTCAAAATAAGTTTCGTTACTTTGTGTTTTTTAATGTATAAAGAAGTTTGTACAAAGCAAAAGAAGATTGTTAGTCCTCTTAATTTGACATTGAACTGCCACCCAGAAAAAAAAAATTGAAACTGGAAGTGTATACTAGGCTTGGGAAGGCATTGAATCCTCAATACAAACCTCTCACAGTTTGAGCCAGTAGAGATACACAACTCACTTTCAAAGAGCGTGACTGCCCAATGATGACATCACTCATGTCTTTTCCCACTGGGAACCGAATTATGTTTGCGGTTTGAAATAGCACAAACTTTCCACTTACAGTAACATTTTTTTGTTTTCTTTTCAGACAAGCGTAAATAGTCTTCATTTCACTCACCCACCTCGTGCCTGAAGCTGACGCTGCCATCTGTTCCGCAAATCATTTTTCTCTCTTTGTCAGACTGGCATAGGCAATGTAAGAGGTTTGTTGTGTGACAATGAGCTGAACGGACTAACTACTGTAATCTCCTTGTTAGGCAGGAAGAGGAAAGAGATCAGTCATGGTGATGTTCTCACCCTTTTGATCAAACTATGCAAGGTCTGGCATGTGGTGCACTCTCCACCCACCCTCACTAAGGTCTGTTAGGGAGTCTGAAAAAAATAACATGCTTGTCTGAATGAGAGAGTCAGTGTGTGGTTGGTTGTGCTCTGTGTAAGCGATCCCATTTAGGAGCAGAAACATTTTGGACATAATGATTTTCTTTGTGTCACTTTGTTGTAATGCTGTAAAATTCCCAAGTGGGTGCGAGAAAATTGCCCAGACATTATGAGAAGCTACAACAGCCTGCTTTGACCTTGTATGTGGCTAGGACAGACTATATATAGTACCTTCACAGAATCCAGGTAATTTTGGCAGGATATTACTTATAAAACAATAAACTTGATTTTTGTTACAGGGGCCCTTGTAAGGGTAAGAGGCGTTGCATCAAGAGGGGTTTGAATTAACTATTGAAGGCTCAAAATTTAACCCATGCTATTCTTATATTATTTGTGTATACAGCACAATAAATTACATTTAACTTGGTGAATATTCGTACTTGACGCAAATGCTCTCACTGATGTTGTTGTCAACATTGATTTGTCCCCCGTTGTTTCCCTCTTAAGGCATGTGTGATTATCATTGTAGCAAAGTCTGCCGTTGTTATTGGTTTGTTTCTCTTTTCTCCCTGTCTGCAATCTGGGTAAATGGTCGGGCTGAGTATCGATTCTAATTTCCTCAATTGATTCAATTTGAATTCACAAGTATTCAGTTGATTCAATTTCGATTTTTTTTTTTTTTTTTTTTTCTTTTTTTTTTTTTTTAACAATTTGACTCACTTCAGATTAATCCGATATTGATTAATTACGGAACATCCCTTTTGCTCAAATATCAAGTGTGACAAAAACTCCACAAACATTAAATTCCAAATTAATGATAATGACATTTTTTTCTTTATTCCTCACAAGGGTCGCAGGGGGTGCTGGAGCCTATCTCAGCTGGCTTTGGGCAGTAGGCGGGGTACACCCAGACTGGTTGCCAGCCAATCGAAGGGCACACAGAGACGATGATAATGACATAATAAATGAAAACATTTTTATCATTCAAAATTTGTAAATATACAGTATATTTAAACAATTCTGAATTGTCTTCAATAAGTCAGGTCTTTCATAAATGTAAGAAAATATTTTTAAATTCATGTGAACAGTAAATTTCAAGAAAACAGTAAGATACAAAAAATTGCCTTTAAATTGTATTTTCTTATGAATTTATGGGAAAAAGCTATATTAAAATAACCAATTCATGGTTTTGTGAATCAATATCATGCTCGAAAAGAGAAATTGGTTCAATATTGATTATTCTTTTTTTTTAAACCCTAGTGCACTGCAAACATACTGGAAAATAGCACTAGCATATAGGTAGAGACTGCTTAAATGTGCCATTTAACAGCTGTGCATTGTTGCACTAATATTAATTTAGTTTAGCCCTGACTCATCATGCAGTGGTACCAACTAAACTGGTACCAGTTAAGTGAGCAAGAGCTGCACATGAGGTCTCCTTATATAACCAACTTTGTCATTGTCTACGCTGATCTTGTTTATGGACAAGCTGGAGGCAATCCCAGCTGACTTTGGAGAGAGGCAGAGTACACTCTGGACCAGTTGCCAGTCAATAGCAGGGAAACAAGTGTGAAATGTGAATCAAATATTGCAAGTCTCACATTTTATGGTTTTCTCAAAGCATTCACATAAAAGATGTTTAGAATAAAAACAATTCAGCAAATAATGATAATTATTTATTTATTTATTTATTTATTTATTTATTTATTTTACTTATGCACAATTACCTCCTCTGGATTGAACAAAAGCTGATAAAACTGGGAAACGTAATTATATATCGTAAGAAATCATCCCCTTGTAATAAAATGAATAATTCATGAAAATGTTATTCACTTTCAAATAGATTGGATGGACATGCTTCCCCAGTATTTTTATTTATTTATTTTTATTATACCTGCACACAGCTCTGTAGTGTCTGCGCTGCTCATGTAATTCTATAATAAGCTCTAATATGCTGGCCCTCAAGGAAAAGTGGAAAAAGTACTTCAGCAAGCATTTTGCCAGGTGCTCTAATGGTCAACCCTCAGGGAGTCAAAACCTGACTGAATTTGCACACGGTAAAAGGTCAGCAATGTTCGAGGGGACTGGTATGTACTCTGTAACGTTGTATGTCGGGCTGAGGTAATGTCCACACGCTAACAAAGCCGAGCTTTTTATTTTTCACTTTAAAAAGTTTTCCAGAATTTTTCAAGAAACGTCTGCAGCACACACATATGTATGCCAGGTAAGAGTCTAAGTGGTGTTGTAATGCTGCCACAGAATACAGAATAAGATGCCAGTGCAATGTAAACATAATCACAAGAATGCCAGGGAATGCAAAGCGAGCAAGAAACTGTGTTGAGTGATGTTGCGGTGCAACTTCTTCTTGATATATTTTGGAATGTAGATGGCAACCACAGACACAGCCTGTGATGACACACTGAAGGCCAAAGCAGTTTTCCGTAACCTTGTTGCACCGTATATACGGAAATGCGAGGACAGCATTTTGAGATGCACTCACTCTGGGACCATTTTCAAAAATGTTCAGGCTCCTAAAAAGCCCATTGCATTTGAACAAATGTAGAAACAATAACAAATCTTTGCGGACACACTCGTTTCCCTGTGGACACGGCCTTCGATTACTATTGAGTGACATTAACCGCTTTGTTCAAGTTCAAGGTTCCATATACACATCTTCTGCCATTATGTTGAAATCATTATATGCCTTAGGGCTTGGCGATACGACCAAAAAATAAAATTTGGATAGCTTGCTTAAATGCCACAATTAAGTCGTTGTAACTGTTGTAAATGTGTGTATATTTTTTATGTATATTTGGATATAACAGAGCTTTTAATAATCCAGAAGAGTGTTTTTATTTATACGCACCTCGATTCCACGATTTAGCTCATTTCCAAATTTTAAAATGACAAATTAGTCAAATGTATTCGATTCATTGCCCAGCCCGATGCCTTAAAGCCTATATACGATTTTTTTTTTCTTTCTTTAAGCTATCCCGCCTGGTTATTGTCAACAAGATGTCTTAATGTCAAAGAAAATGACACTTTATGAAATGTGCATTACAAAGATTTCTTTTTGAATGCAAAAATGAATTTCTTTCAGCTTTAATAGCCCAGCTCTTTATTTTTATTGTTAATTTTTTGTTTATGTCTTGGGCATGACCTGTCATGATCTGTTTTTTGTTTGATTTGGTTTAGTTGGATTTTGTCATGTTTTCCATGTGTCTCCTTTTATCACTGTCTCATCAAGTTTTATCATGTCCACCTGTGTTTATCATCCTGGTCCCTTGTGACATCCAATCAGCTCCCTCAGCCGCGTGTGTCTTGTCCAGCTGTCTCTCATTGTCTCATTAGTGTGTGTATTTGGTTCGGTGTTCTTTCTTTCCTGGTTGGTCGATTGTCTTTATGTCACGTTCTTGCCATGTCTTGTTCCTTGTTTGTTTGGTTCATTGTGTCTTGTTTTGGCAATTCTGTTTTTTGAATACCGGAGCACCCTGTTTGCTTTTTTTTTTTTTTTTTTTTTTTGTTAAATGCGTTTTTGGTTTTTTTTGTTTTTGTTTTTTTTTGTTTTTGTTTTTTTAGCACCTCTGCCTCCACACCATGGTTCCCTGCGCTTGGGTCCACATCGCCAACATAAAACCTGACAGGACTGGTATAGATTTTTAGAGGCTGATTCTGGTATTTGGCAGAATAAAATTCCGATAACTGATTACTGGTAATTATCTGTATAATTTACAAGTTCCTGAACGCAATAATAAAGATAGGAATTACAGGCAGAACATTTGACATCGTCCTTTAGCGTTTGTTTAACAATAGAGAATTTTTTATTTTATTTTATTTTTTTAAAGGTTTTATCGGGTTGTAAGTCATGTGTTGCAATGTGCTAATGTGTAGGGGAAAAATTGTAATAAGCAGAGAATTTCTGTTGATTTTAAAAGACCAAATTTCTGATGATTACATTGGCTGGCCCATTTTTGGTCAGGCCCTACTTATTGTAAGCTACTTATTGTGTGTGTGTGTGTGTGTGTGTGTGTGGATATATATATATATATATATATATATATATTTATATATATATTTTATTATTATTTATTTATTTATTTTTCCTTAACGTGCGATTAATTTTAACTTACTTATTTAGAAAGTCTGTACTGGGGGAATTCCAAACGCAACATAGCAGACAGGTCCACATCAAAACCTAGAAAATAAATGTAATAATAATGCATATATTTTGTGACTGGGGTCAAGTTATAGTTTACAATTTTAAAAATGTGCAGAATTTCACAAATTTTAAAGATTAGATAGCTCACTCGTCCTTTTTACAGTACGGTACATCCTTTTAATTTTAACTCAATTTTATGAATTATGAAATTATTGTATTAATGACTAAAAGATGCAGCCATATTTCTATTAGTTTAACATTTTTCCCCCACTTTTATGTTAACAAGAATATGAAAACTTAGAAAAAAAATATTTGATTGTACATTTAAAACACATAAAATTTGTGATTAATCACAAGTTAACTATTTAAGTCATGCGATTAATTACAATTAAAAATTCTAGTTGCCTGACACCCCTAATATACATCTTAATTTCCTTTGTTGGTTTTTGCTCCAATGTTGTCCTACAGTTGTGAACGAAAATGTGAAAGGTCACTTTGTCAATTTGACTTTGCAAGGGAGCAGACATTTTCCTGCATACTTGTGACTAGGGGTGTGAATTGCCTAGTACCTGACCATTCGATTCGTATCACGATTCACAGGTCACGATTCGATTCGATACCGATTAATCCCGATACGAATTTATAAGTCGATTGTTGCGATTTTTTTCATTCAAATTTAGAAAATTCTAATCAGTAAAATTGTAGAGTGTAAGATTTGTATGAAAATGTATTGTTTATTTATCTGAAACTTCAGTCTTATAAAGGTTGTAATCTATTTCATGCTTGAACAGCATTAGAATGAAATATTAAGGCTTAATGTTACGTTCATAAAACATTCTTCCATGCTTAAGGTGTGAACCCTAACCCAAAGTAAGATGTTTTGTTAAATATTTTTCCATTAAAAATGGAAGTTTAAAAATCGATTCAGCCGCCTATTGAATCGATTCGAGAATTGCGCGATGTAGTATCGCGATATATTGGCGAATCGATTTTTTTTAACACCCCTACTTGTGACCTTGTCATTCAAGTACTTCCCAAAGTCACAATTATTTTTTGTCTACCGCAGCCGGCTACCGTGCCTTACAAGTACATTTAAGCAGATTTGACAAAGAGCGAGCCTGCTCTGTCATTTAGTAACTGACTAGAGAGCCTGTTCAAATTGTTATCATTTATCCACAACTGGATTAGTTAAATTCTACAATTGTATGAAGACATTTTAACTGAAAGGTGGCGTCCATATACATGAAACTTAGTATATACTGTATATGAGTACTGTAACAGGTATAATTTCTAATGTTTTTATTTTGATCAGGAATAACGGGTCACTTGACACTCACTGATCAATTTTATAGTAAAGATTACACATAAACATACTGTATATCAAACGTGTACTCACATTAGTATCTCTCTAACAGAAATGTCTGGCCATCAGTTTAAGGCACAGTATGACATTGAGGAATGTTCCCTACTTGTCATTGTCCAGATGTTTGCGTAGTGCTTCCTGTGCCTGTATAAACAAGGAGCGCCTCTCCATCCCTTAAGTGCTCAGCTGATTGGGGTTCCCAATATCACATCATCCCTGGGCCAAACCAAACACTGAGTCACATCGCACTAAACCACATGCACTTACAGTGCATGCCCTTTGTCAGTGACAGTTTATGCTATTGTGTCCTACGCTGTTTACAGCCATGCAACAAATGGACCATGATGTAATGAGTGAACCCTGTTGTATTGCAAGATGTCATTGTAAGAGAGAGAGAGAAAAAAAAAAATTGCCTTTTGCTGCTTACTGTCAAGTACTGGAGTCCATTATGCCTCCAGAGCTGAAGATGTTACAACAAGCAAATATAATCTTGTTGCATCAATATTACCTGTAGATTGGGCCAATCCTACATGAACAACAAGATGTTTTGACCCATTTATCAATTGCATCATCATGCCCATCCCTAGATTACTTGAGCAAGGAATGTTTGAAGTTACTTACGCTTTGTGCACCGCTGGGATCCTTGAGTTTTACTCCATCCATGACAACACTGGCCTCCGCAGACATTCACGCTGCAAAGAAAAAACAACTACGTAACTCTAAAATGGTGTTGAACCTTCCTTGGCAGCTTTGCATAGCTACTAAGTTTCGTCAAACCACATGATAGTGAACATTCAAAGTAATTTTAAATAATAAGTGTATTGGACTCTAAAACACTATTCGCATCTATTTTAGAAGGACAATTTGCCCTCATTATGAGCTTTATACAGCTTAAGAAAGACTGAAATTCTTCTGACTTTGAATAACTGCATATAAGTGTCCTGTGCATTTCTTGGTCTTTTTTGCATGTTCAACAAACTTTATCAAACTTATGAAATAGAAAGTCGTTGCTGCAAAATGTTTTTGCAATTGCCTGCCTCTAAATACTTGACTTTGTGAACAACAAATGACAAACTTCTGGTGTTGCTCACCCAACTAGAAGCCTTCTCGATGATGTTGTAGGCCTGTTTCATGCGTGTGCGCGCGCGTGTGGGTGCACGCGTGGTAGTACGGCATTGTGACTCATCAAGCAGAGCTTGAATGAAAATTTGTCAGACCCTTTTTTCTTTTCTACAGTGAGGCCCATCAAAGGTCATGACGAATCTATTACAAACTCTTTCTGGTTGATTTCCAATCCCACAATGAATCCATGTTATTACAGATGTGTTTGGCTCAGTTTGAATTTAGTGACAAAACACAACCCCTGAGATATGTTTTATTGCATATTTCACATTCCCTTCAATTTCTCTTTTTATTATTGTGTCACCTGCGATTTGCTGGCAACCAGTTCAGGGTGTACCCCACCTACTGCACAAAGCCAGCTGAGATAGGCTCCAGCACCCCCCACGGCCCTTGTGAGGAATAAGCGGTCAAGAAAATGGATGGATGGATGGATGGATGGATTATTGTGTCACATTCAAAAGTAATGAAAATATTTGGGTAAAAAATAACTCAAATATGGGCCAAGAAGGGACTGACCACTACTCTTTTTTTTTTTTTTTTTTTAAGACCAAAAAATGTGATTGTTTTGTACAAAAAAAAAATGGTAGCTGACGATCCCTTTTTGACCTATAACTGGGTTATTTTTTGACACAACTGTTTTTTAGTTCAGACATTACAATCTCTCCAGCAATTTATTTTGCATCTACATCGAGTTTTGATCCCTCATCCTCTGATTACAGGGATAAAGACAAGCCTATAGCCTACTCAGTTATAGTAAGGACAGCACAGTTGGGTACCACAAGCGCCAGGCATGTATGGTTTTGTTATGTACAGCATTTTTATTTTTTAAATTTAAATTTTATAGACGGTTTTCATAATGTTAAAACTAGAGAATTTTCAGAATAAAAAGCAAAATAGCCTATGTGATTTTCAGAATTTCCATTCGTTTGTATCTAATTGAATTAATATTGAATTCGCCAGCACCAAACTGTGTGTAGGTCAGTAGGTTGGCTCAGCGCTGCACACTTTTTGAAATAAACAATAAGAAGAAATTACTTTTAAAAGTGAATGAATACAAAGGTTGTCAGTCCGACAGAGCGTCTTACCCAGACTGCTTGAGAAGCTGCCTGTGCTGGTTCTGCTCCGGAGCGCCGTGCCGAACAATGGACTCCTGGGCTGTCGAGGCTTGCTTCCCCATCCGGCGGGTCCGGACCTGGCCGCCCAACTTGGCGGTGAGTTCGACGTTGTAAGTGTGCGGAAGCGCCGACGCGCCGTGACGCGATGAAATTGAGCTGACTCGCATCCCATCCCCTCGGTTAGCTCCCGCCGAGCCTGGACCGGGACCGGGACCGGGACCGGGACCTGGTCCGGGTTGGAGCACGTATAGCTTCCTGACGCCGCTCTGCTGCTGTGCCCCAACTGACAAGCATAATGCCGAGAGAAGGAAACCAAATGAAAGTAAAAGGCCCCTACTCCAATCCATGTCCGCGTCGTTATAAATCCAAAGTTGGAAAAAAAGTTTTTAAATGGGGGCTCGGCTCCGGTAAACTCGATTTTTCTATGAAAATAGACCAGTGAGGTTGATTATATTCTTGTAGTCCTCGAATTCCGTATAGTTAAGTCCTTTAAAAATATAAATAAAAGATTTGTTTTTTAAAACTAATATATAGCTGACTTCACAATGACAATTTCAACTAAAATGTTAGCACCGAGTAGTACAAATAAAAGTGACCGCGCTGTCCCCGCGCGAGAAGGTTCTGCTGCAGCTGGTCGTGGACACTACGTCCGAGGAGCTCCACAAGTCCAGGAAAGTTTCTTGATGGAGCAGAAGTCTGCCAGCCCAGCAGTAGCCTGCCTCCAGAAGTGACGTCACGAGGGGGAGTCTGTGCACACACCGCAACTACATAAGCTGGGAGTTCCTCGAACCTCTGTTAGGGGAACCCTGAGCGAAATACGCTCACCCACACACCTGCACACCAGACTGACCCTCCCTGACACCTTTGTGCTCAACAAACATCCGCATGTGAAGAATGTGGGAATTTTGTCTGACTTCTACTTAAGCTACAATCACACTCACAGCCACAGCATTAGGTAGGCTATTTAATTGATCACAATCAGATGCATTATTGTTATTTGCCAATGCATGTATGTTAAAAACAAACAAGAAAGTTGTATCTGACAGTTGGAGTCACTTTTACTTTCGCAAGAAAACATTTTCAACATGTCACATTGTCACATGACCTTCAGAGTTGGCAGTTTGAATGTGTGAAGTAAACCTTAACTAGTACTTCACACATTCAGACTGCCCAATTTACCTCATGTAATATCGTCTATAAATTGCTTTGAAGGAAGACGGAATGCAATTTACATTTGTACCGGTAATGAGTCTATTGATGTTTGGCTAAACAGAACTCAACCAAACCGTATAAAATCTCTACCAGTGAGGAAAATTCCTACAAACCCACTGATGAAAGTTTGGTGAATTGGTTCTCAACGGTTACTTCGTTTGTACTACTAATGACAACAGGAGGCTCAAACTCAGTTTATGGGGTTGCTGGATAATGAGTATGGGTGTGTCTGGGCCGTACCAAGTATGCCATAAAAAAAGCTTCAATTATTAAAATATAATCCAGTCTTCCAAATCTTTATCAATAGCAGTTCAGAACATTAACAATACTTCAGAATGTACTCAAAATTGGGGAGCCGTGGCGCTCTCTGTCTCGTTTTTCTTGAAATTGGCTGATTGTTGAGCCTGAGATATGGCTGCCCATAAGTAAAAGTAAAAAAAAAAAAAGTAAACAAAAACACACACACACAAAAACATTAAAAGGCAATGACTCCGCAAAAAAAGTGGGTGCTGTACTAACATTCAAACTTTGATGTCAAGTAGGGGCCAGCAAAATATCATCCTGCGGGCCACAAATGACCCCGGGCTGTGGGTTTGAAACCTCTAATTTACAGAATCCACTGGATAAATTCTGCTCACCCACACCCTCTATTAATTTTGATATTATTGAGGGGGAAAAACAAAACAAAACACTTCACCCATTTCAGTATTGGTGGTGCAACCCCAAACCAAGTTTTTGTTTTTGTTTCAATTCGGGTCAGTGTTAGTCACTTCGTTTTCTGCCAAATATTTCTACTAGTATATTTAGGCCGACTGTATATACATTACAATTGTGACACCAACTCGTCAACTTTACGCTATATTTAGTGAGCATTCAGATCCCTCTAGTGATTCTGTTTTTTTTCTTTTTTGAGTGATGAGCAAAGTGTTCTGACACAAAGCCACGGTTGACTAATTTGAAGATCGTCACATCCTATGTGGTGGATCCACAGAACCAGCGCCAGAGTTGATTTAAAAAATAAAATATAAATCTGTTGAAAGCTTTACTTTACTATAGCCAACTTCAACCTGTGAGTTTATGCCTCATCTCAAACGACAGCTTGAAAATTTGAAATCCATCCATCCATTATCTGAACCACTTAACCTAACACCAGACTTGAAATCATAATACTAAAATTATGCTAATCTGGTTGTGTGTGTAGATGCCTAATGGAAAATAAAACTTGTTAGAATTTTATGTTCACAGAGATGTCTTTGATTAAAAACTAAGCCTGTAGTTAATTAAAGCTGCTCTCTGCAACAATTTGGCCAAAAAATACCTTTACACTAGCATTTTTATTTGCCCATTTATGACTAAAATGTCTTCTAATTAGTAAATTAACACCCTTGCTGTTCACAATGGGTTCTCCTGCAAGTCTCTGGCCAATAGTTTTTAGACTGGATTCGGGTTCGAATTTCCCGCCTTCTGTCTGCGAATGTGACATCATAAGCGATTGTGTATGCGGAAAAGGGTATGTGTAGTTTGGCGGAATGGTACCGTCACTTACCTTCGGTGTAGGTGTCATGGGTTGGCTTCCCCACCCGGGAGACCATGTTTGTGTGATTGATTGAAGAAGTACAATATGTGCAGTTTCATTTTTTGTCAACAGGTGGCAGTAGCAAGTCGTAGTTTGAATTTTCTGTCCAGTATCTTTAATATCTTCATATATTGCTGTGGTAGTAGTTATGTGGTAGATATTTATTCACAATGTAAAACAGTTCCTGGGCAAAAACATGTGATGACATGCTTTCATCAGAATAGACCAACAATCAAGATGTCTTGCTGCAGTCATCCAGTTTCAGAAGGCAGCCCTGCCCTCTGCAAGTGAGAGACTAAACGGCCCTCCCATAGCTTTCTTTATGATGACTGAGGGCGTAGCCTGACCTTTGTGACGAGAGACTCTTGGCATTCGTCATGAAAGGATCATAGCCATTTGATGTGAAGTAGGCCTACTGTGCCTACATTTTCAGTGGCTCAAAAGTATTTGGTCAAGAAGTCCAGTCAAAGTTCACAGTCTTTGGACATGACCAACTTCTAAGTTTTCCTCACAGTACAAGCTTGCTGTGTGGGCCTTGCTGTTGTCTGGAAGGGGAAGAATACACACTACTAGGTTGAGATCAAGCCACTAATTTTTCCATGGAATAAATCAATTTCTATGCTTTCAAAAAGTCTTGAGGTTCTTGGATTTACTTTGAGGGTTGTTATTCATGTCCATTGCACCATCCAGTTTTGTAGCATTTGATTGATTGCGAGCAGAGGGTATGGCCCCATACAACTCACAATTCATTTTCTTACTTCTGTCTGCAATCACATCAATAAGCACAAGTGAGCCTTTTCTGTTAGCAGTCACGCAATCTATAACACAGCTTCCATCCTTATTAGCACTATGTGAGATGCTTTGTATCGTGCATCTCTTCCAATATTTCTGACAAAGGTTAGCCTTTCTTTGATCTGTCCAAACAATTTGATTCTATTGTGATAACCCATGTTTGCATCCATGTAAGTGTGTTGAATGAAAAGTTTAACAATGATTGTATCATTCAAGATGTGTATAATCATAAAAAAAGGCTGTAGGCTTACCTGTCGTGCCTCATTTCAAAGTCTCTATATGATATCATTTTTGACATCATTTTATAGCATTTATGTTTAAACAGTCCTACAGTGTGAATTGCATGTCTGCCTGAAATTGCCTGTTTTCTTTGTTATCGTGTTTGGAAAATTACATCTTTTTATGACTAGGCTGGAAAAAAAAAAAAGTCTCTTTCTTGGAAGTTAGCAAATCAAAACAGTACACCCCTGACACACGTATTCAACTGTGTGACGTGAGGATTCGAAAAATGCGCGGTGGTGATTCAAGAAAGGAGTTTCAGTTCAACAGTGATAGAGTGGGAGAAACTTCTGAAGAAGACATCCCAGAGAAGATTGAGACTGAAAAGCCGTTAGCGTCTTCCCGCTCCAAAGACTCACCCACTTGCTCAAGCGTGAAACATGACGAAACGGAGAAATCTTGGCACAAAGAAGCCCTTGAGGCCGAAAGGAAAGCAAAATCGACTTTTTGTGAGGCTCTCAAGAAGGAACAACGCGATAAAAATCTGCTGAGGAAATCTTTAAGACAAGAGCGAAAATCCAATGCGACACTTGTAAGAACTCAGAAGAACGAGAAAGCGAAGAAGGATGGTCTTCGTATCTTAATGGAGCTCATGACAAAACATGTGGATAGTCTTTGTAAAATGCTAGAAAGGCAACAGTTTGACTACACAAAGGTTACGGGCAAACTGCGTAAAATGACAGCTAAACAGGAAAAAGACAAGAAGGCAATGGAGACGCTTAAGAAGGATTTGGAGGCAACTTTGCATCAACGCAAAAAGGAAATAGCAGAGTTGGAAAGAGTAACATGTGATCAGGTCCAGAAACTGAAGGATCAGGTCACCAAGATGCAGGAAGAAAGTGTGGAAAAAGACGGCCAAATTACATCCTTGCTCTTCAAGAGTCAGACTCTTCAACAGGATATTGAGGCTAAGGGGGCGACTGTTTCCACCCTGCAGGAGAAAGTCAGCCAACTGGCATCTGAGAAAGAAGAGCTGCGACGTGATCTTCAGACAGCCCAGAATCAGAGGCACGTTTCTCTGAAAGAACTCCAGGAGGCCAAAGAGACGCGCAGCGCCAATCGGGGGCTCAGCGAGAAGGAGCAGGCCCGTTTCCAAAGAGCGTACTCAAAGTTGCAAACAAAAAACAAAAAGCTCGCTGTGGCATTAGATAAGAGTCTTGCTGCTGAGAAGTGTTTGAGAGTCTCTCTAAGGAATGAACAGGAGCACGTTAAGAAGATGCTTTTGCAACGTGACACACATGTCAAGGCAATAGCTGTCCTGAGTTATGAACAAAACGAAGCCTTTGCAGCCTCCGACAGCCTGCAGAACCTAATTCGCTCACTAAGGGTGGAGAATGCATGTACCAGCGCCAAATACAAGGCTTTGGAGACAGAATACGACAAAGTCAAGTCTCGGTACCATTCCCTCTCAGAGCGCTGTAAAGAACTGGCGTCAAAGAACAGCAAGCTCATTTTTGAGAACCAAGCGGTTGCTGCCGATCTCAGCAACATGGTGGACAAACTCAGAGAATGTGAGCTGGAATGTAGCAGAAGTCAGACACAACTCCAAAAGGCTCTCACAGAGGAGAAAGAAAGATGTTCCGAGTTAGAGGAGCGAGCTGCCCGGGCTGCCGACGCCCTCAAGAAGCAGAGGAGCGTCTTTGAGAAGCACAGCCGAGAGCTTGAGAATGCTTTGAGCAAACAGCTACAACTCATGGACCAAAAACAGACGCTGAGTGTGGCTTTGCAGAATGCTTTAGATGCCAACTTAAAGCTGAAGAAACAACAAGAGGAGGAAGCTGCTTTTCACTTCAAAAAGCTGGATGATGCTGAATTGAAGATGCAGCAAGACACGTTCCCTGGAGGGATGCAGACAGGCTCTTGGCCAGCTACTCTACCGGCAAGTTCGACAAAGTCAGCTTAGACATGAGGGGTTACACTATGCCAGAGGTCAGCAACCTTTCCTGTCAAAAGAGCTATTTTAGGCCAAATAAATAACCAAAACAAAAACTGTATAGCGCCACAAAATATTTGAAGATTTATGATGAAGCAAACATTGTGTTAGTGTCATTCTAATGTAGAGCTGCACCATAACACAATATGCAGCATCCAATATTTTGATATTCATTTTCTTCTACCTTTCCACTTGCGTTTTTTGATTTTTTTTTGTTTCTATTTTTTCCTACATCTTTAGGCTTTTGTGTCTTTCTGATAAATTTTTAACATTATTGACAATTTTATACGCATATTATGGTCATTTTCTTCCTCTCCTTTTCTTCCTTTTTTTTGGACATTTTATGGCTATTTTTTGACATTTTTTTCCTGCCGTTTTTGCAAGAAAATTTCTGACATTTTTTGCCAATTTTTTTTGACATTTATGGTAATTTTCGAGATTTCTTTTGTTTTTGGACATTATAGAGATCGTAATTAAGGATTTTCTTTTCTGTTTTTTTAAAAACACATTTTCTGACTTATGTTTTTTTTGGACATTTTATAGTTACCATTTGAACATGTTCTTTTTTGCCTTAAAAATAAATAAATTAATAAATTTCCTGACTTTTGTGTTTTGTAAATAAAAAGAAACCAGTGATTTTGCGCCAATAGGATGAATGGCACTTGACCAGTCATAAAATGTATGGCAACATGACACACCATATCTAATTCATGAAGGAGGGATTTTTTTTTTGTGCTCAAAGTAATAAAAGTGTAATTTTGTTGCCATGTTGGTGGCAAAGAGCTAAGCTGAAGTGTATTGAGGAGTTTCGTTTTGACAAAAGTAGTGCTTTATCCCCATTTTGTTCCATCTTTGGTGCCAAGGAACTGTTTTCGGTGTAGCGTAGTGAAACATGCTGCTTTGCTACCTTGTACATTCAAGGTGCAGGTTCAATGAGGTATATGCCAAGGAAGAGGCGGGACTGTTTTTTGCACAACAGTTTGTTTTCAGTTCGGTTTGCGACGTGTGGGCTGCGTCAAAAATACTTGTGCTTCCGACTTTGTGTCCCTGGGTTGTGCATTCGCAACACGGACCGGAAATAAACTGATGTGCAAAATCACGTCCCACCTCTTCCGTGGCATATACCCTATTCCCAGTCACTAAATTGAAGTCCCGTAAGGTTTGCCGATGTCATGCATTCTGTCATACATGATCATTACTGATAGAATCAATGATGATCTCATTGGCATACATTTAAAAATTTGGAATGACAAAAAAGCTCAAAAGAAAGATAAAGATACTTCCTGTATTTAGACTCCATGACCAGGAAAACTACAATAATTCCTCAAGCTCCCAAACAACAAACTGTTAATGGGTCAATTACAGCTACCTGCACTGTCACGCAAACTCCTCCCAAAACATCACCTTCACAAATTTGGCTCAACTCCCACTTGTTTGCTGGACTCTCTGTGGTCCATATTAGGCTTTGGTGCACTCTGATTGTCAAGGGTGGACCAAAGCTGTTCGACAAAAGTCAAATTCCAGGCCCAAGTGTCATCTTATTGTAAAGCTGTTAACAATAATAGACAAGAGATTTTAAAATGTCTTTATTAAAAGTCACTTTTGGCAACGGCAAATGTACATGTAATGCATGCAGCCCTCCAATCACAACAATGGATTAGAGAAAGAGCAGAAAGAGATGAAGACAATCGTAAAAAGAGAATGCTGAGGGTCGATGCTTTGACGTACAGCATATTTTGGATTTGTGGTACTGCTTTCAAAACAGACTCTTCCCAACAGATGAAAAATCAAATCCAAGACACATGACCAATAACTGAGTGAACGGATACAGTATATTTGTCACCTTCCTAAAATAATGGCCTAAATTTTAAACTGAACCAAATATTGATTATGTATTTATTAATAATTTCTTTTCAAGGGTAGAATTGAATTACCTGTTTAAGGATTTAGCTCATCCTGAAATGTTTAAAGGGGAAGTCAACCTTAAAACATAATACGCGTTTCTCCACCAACAAGCCCAGTAACTTTGAGTGCTGGGTAAAGGGAGTTCTTGGTGGTAAAAGTTCCGCAGGAAATTTATGATTTGTGTTTCCACAGCGATAATTAATTCAAATGAGTTTGATTGAGTCCAGCCGATGGAAAAACAACACCCCCAAATTTGACCAATCAGCCGTGGTCATTGCAGCCCGCCCCCTCAAAGTTCCTGCCTGGCTCAGCAAGACCCTGCTGCTGAGATAGTACTTCCTGGGGAATTTGATTACCCTGGTAATTGTTGTTGGTGTAAAAACACGCAAACTGAATTTTACCAAGGTAAACTGAAAAGTTGTCCAAAAGTTCCGGCGGTGGAAAAACACCTATTATGTTATATGTGACCTCACTAGTCTAAACATGGTATTTTGGTTAGTATTGTGTAGTATTGTGCAATAAGCAGCAAAATCCAGCATGCCTGAGACCTGAGCAACAGTGACGTCATTTTCACTCAACAACAAGTTGCAAAATGGCCACCTACTAATGATTAAAAAAAAAAAAAAAAAAAAAAAAAAAAAAAAATTGCTGGATTTTGCTGCTTAACTCATATTGTACTAACACAATATCGGATCTTCTGACTGTGAGGCAAATGTACTAACCACTAGTAAGTACAACATGCTGCCTTTACAAAAAATAATCGTTCATTTGACAAGGCTTTTAAATTCATAATCCGCATTTCATAGTCGCTGTTTACACATAATTTGTACAATATACATATCTAAGATAAAAATAAAATAAAAATAAAAAAACCTGAAGAGACTCTTTGTATTGGTATTCAGGACGATTGGCCACTACGTAGTTCTGCACGCAGCTCTTGCAGCTCTGTGACAAGATGCTCGAGAAGAGCGACATCATCTCGCAGCTCAGCACTGATCTCACCTGAAGCCACGTCGGTGTGCATTTGCTGCAAGACAATATTGGAACAAACTGTCAGGGTGGCGATACAATCAATGATCCAAGAATGATTTCAAAGGCTTTTAGAACATTTACCGTGAAACAATTCACCTCGAAGGTACTACTTACAACCGGATTTTTAAAATTACATTTTTTTTTTAATACAGGTAATCCTACATTTTCCATACATTTTTCACATACACACTCAAAATTGTAGGCTCTATGATCTTATTGAGGCACATTTAAAAACATAGTAGTAGAAATGTCTCATTTTTAAAAGCCAATATCGGGAAATCATTGAAATTATCACAATGGCAGTGATACTAAAACAATAAAGAAATGTGTACCATGCATACTGTTGTTTATCCTCTCAACAATGCACAGATACTTTTCATTTCAAACCTCACAAACTTGAAGTTAACAGTCTGCACCTCCCCTGAAGTGCTCTGGCGCCCTCAAGGGAGGGTTGCACGTCACACGCGGTAAACAACTGCATGCACTATGCACAAACGTGCGCGGCCTGTTATTGGACCAGGAAACTTTGAGCCGTTCCAATTGTTTGTGACTCAAGCAACGCATTCACATTGCAGACATTTCAACACTACTGATGAATACCCAAGCGTTGACGGTGGACCAGAAATAAGGATATATGATAATTCTGAATTTTGCCATGATGTCACAATTTGGCTCATTTACATATTTAGAACCCCACACCGTGATTCTCCACCCTTGAATTGGCAGACAGGCTGCCTGATGATTAAACAACAACAAAAAGAACATCTGCATAATGTTTCCTTCTTTAAATCTCCTCCATGAAAGCACGTTTAGCACAAGAGTGGATTGTACCTTAGCTTTGGTGACCACGCCCCTCAGGCTGAGGTGTGTTGAGGACAGCATTTGAAGAGCTTCTGCAGGATTACTTTTCTTCTTACTGCAACTGATGCTCACTATGAAAACATAAGACATCTTATATTGATCATGAATGATATTCAACTACGGTACGTGAAGAAACTGCTCATGATTTCTCACAATTTGATCCCCAATTGATTTATCAAGATAGGAAACAGATAAATATCAATATGCGCACTTTATTTCCGTAAATCTCGATACAAGTGTCCCATCACTGATGAGCTATTTTTAGAAGAGGCCCACAGGCTATTGTATTTGACCACATTCTAAATGGAACAATTTTCATGAATATATACAGGAGGACCCTGTGCTAAAAAAATAAATCAGAAAAATACCAGAAAAAATAGTGGGGGGGGGAAAAAACGCAAATCCGTAGGTGTCAAACATGAGTATACAGGGGTTGACTGTACATTGTCACGTGGTACAAGACAATTCCAAATTCAGTGGAAAACAGCCGCAAAACTACGCACTCACCTTCACCAATTGTGATGGCTCTTTTGATGACTTCCTTGAAAAGATCTGGCTCCTTTTCCCAGTCACCAGCTTGAAGCTCACAGCGATGGGCCTTGCACAAGAACTGCAGGGCCTAAAACCCCAAAGCATAACTAAATGTTGGTGTTGTGTTTGTTTGAACTTATATTGTACTAGTAGGGAGTTAGCAGAAACATTGTGAGTGCACAGACCTTCTCATTGTCTTCTGCATTGGAGCTGTGGCCACCCCCGTACAGCACAGCATACTGCTGCCATATTTCGGCATCGTTGCTGTGGCGGGCACTGATCCAGCCCATCAGTTCCTTTAGTTTGGACTGCAAAGATGCCGTTTGCTCGCCTTGGCTGTCTGTCAACTTTTCAACAACAGCCCGAACGAGGATCTTAATAATCTGCAACAGACAAATACAACAGGTACAGTACATATTGAAGAAATATTTAGTAGAAACATACAAATCATACAACTGTAACTGTAATTTATGCTCTGTTTGTGAACCCCTTAAAGGGGAAGCCAAGTCACATTTTCTTTACAATAGCATGTTCTATGCAGCCTCACTAGTGCGAACACTGTATTCTGTTTAGTATTGTGCAATCAGCTTGCCAGACAGAAGGAAGTGGATGAATATGGAGAGACACATCAAACCTGATACCTCACAAATTCAGGAGTGATGCTTTTTGGCCATTCTGTTGCCTGAACCGATCCATGTTGAGAAAAAATAAATATTAACATCTAAAACGTACAATATGCATGAGGAAGCTTATTACGCTACAGATGCAAATGTTGGAGCCTCAAGTGGTTTATTTAGAGCCAAAGTTTAGATTGGTGGGAGTAATATTAGTGAGACATGATTGATACTGGATTTGCATCTTTTAAATCACCCTGCGTTTTCTTTTTGAGATTACAGCGAGATTAATAAGCATTTCCTCTGTGCCTCTGTGTAAAATGTGACCTGAGAGTATGTCAATTATCTTGATTATTAAAAACCTCAGGAAGGACTTTAATCAAATTGTGATGGCTCGATGACTGGGCCAGAGCAATAATGATTGGAGTTTAAGGAATATGGCGGAGAATCTAAAAATCTTAAAGGGACAGCAACATGAAAAATCACCTTTTGGGAGCTTTTAGGAGTGTTAAAATGCCAATTCCTCACCAAAAATATCCCCAAAGTGGTGTTTTCCTCCATTCAGCCCTCTCTGAAAAATTCTAGGTAATTCTGCTCTCCAAGCACAAGCCCCTCCCAACCTGAGAAAATGAGCTCATGGCGCTTTATAATGTCATAAGGTGTGGCCCCACCCTCACACCGCCTCTGCGGACGCCCACTTTCTCTGAGACTTCCATGGGAGAGTCATAAAAGTAATCTTTATCAGGAATCATTCTGTACAAATGAATTCAAAGCAAATCAATTATCCTTCACATTTTCAATGCCAAAGTGCAATGACAATTGGCTGTCTTAAAATCCCACAAAAGTTCTCGCTGCTCACTCTGTAAGTAGCAAGTACCCGGTTCGAGACAAGCTCAGGTTGGTTGGTTAGTTTGTTTTTTCTTCCTTCTTTCCGCTCTCTTCCCCGATTTCTTGCGGCAAGGAACCGTTTTGTTTCAAATGTTTATTGAAGAATTGATGGCTTACCATTCAGCAGACTGCAGTTGGCTTGCCGGGGGCACGGCAATCACATGGGGAGAGGCGGGGTTTTACTTAACCAGGTGTTTTACTTCCGTGTTAGAAAAGTAACCAGCAAAACAACTAATATTTGATAAAAAAATAAATAAAAAAAAATCCCCAAAAAAATCGCTATGGTGTCAAAGGTAAGATTTAGTCATTAAATGCCTATAGTCAACTGTTGGGAGGGCTTTAAATACCATGGTGAAATCCCTTTAAGGGATACGGGCCCATGGCAGAATGTTTGCTTGAGTTGTGCATTGGAAAGGATGAGAATCTGCACCATAATCAGCAGGCTGTTCCGCGGAACTGTTAGCTGCTTTCTGTATTCACAATGCTCTTTAAGCAAGGTGTGTGTACCATCACGTTGTACTACAATCTCTTGAATTCTATTGTGAAGAAGTTATTAACATAAGAACAATATGGTGATATCACAATGGCCACAAAATCACCATTGTCATGTCAGGATATTAAAAGTAATTTTAATGCACTTCACGTCCAAGGGGAGGGGTGAGTTGGGGCGGGGAGCCATCAGAGGGGATGGACTGCAGTGCCTGGCAGCGCTGTGGTCCCCCCCATTTGTATCCCTGCCCCACCACTTTGTCCCTCCATTCCCTTTTTTAATGCACCACACATATACATATTCATTTCTTTGGGGGGGGATACGGGTGTGTTGGAGTAGGGAAAATTTTTTCCCTCTGCTCCGACTCACCTGCTCCCAATTTTAATGCACCACACGCACACACTTGTATATACACTGGGTGGGGCCACATTCACGGTGTAAGGGTAGAGCTCGCCAGTCGGCGAGCTGGCGGACTCAGTAACAGGGTTAGGTGTCACTAGTACTCTGGCGTGACGACCGGAGCCTCTCCCCACCGGGCTCGGTGTTCTGGTGTTCCGCCTTCTCCCCTGGTGCTTCCTCCTCTGCTTCCCCCCTCCCGCCGCTGTGCTACTCTCGCGCGGCTGGAGGTGGGGTGGGCACATCTTCCCTCTCTGCGCTGCTGCCCGGTGCCGGTTTCCGGGGGGGGGGGGGGGGGGTTCCGCGGGGGGCCGGGTATGGGTGGGTGGGGGGTTGGGTGTTGGGGGTCGGGGTGTGTTCGGGGGTTTGGGGGTCGGGGGTGGTGGGGCCTGGGTCGTGGTGGGTGGCGGGTTTGGGTGGGGTGCGGGGGGGTCGTGGGGGGGGGGGGGGGGGGGGGGGGGCTGGGGACCGGTGGGGCGCTGTGGGGGCCCACTGGGCCTCGTTCTGCGGCCTTGGGCTCGGGGGTGTGGGCCGGGGCTGGGGCGGGGGTGTTCCGGGTGTCTGGGTCGGCTCGCCGACCGGTGTCCGCTCGGGTGGCTTGGGGGTGGCCTTGGTGATGCCGCGGCCTGGGTATTTCGGGGGGGGGGGGGTGCTCGCTTTGCTGGACCGCGGTTGACGGCTTCTTTCTTTGGTGGTGGTCCTTATGCATGCCAGATCCGTCGCACCAGCATCTACTGAAACTCAACAGAAATAGCCTCTCCCTCCCACAGCCCCTTGAATCAGTTGGTGCTGGTGTCTGTGGTTCTCACTTTGCTCTATCTATCCTTCCCTCCTTCCTCTCTTTAGTTTTTCCTCCGGTCACTTGAGATCTTAATTTATTAGAAGTATGAGGTTTCTGGGGTTGGCATAAGACTCTGGTTTTGTAACCACGTAGGAGGGATCTTGTTGGTGCTGGACTTCACTTTGATGGATTGGATGTACTGGCTTCTATGGATCTCTCTCTGCCTTATCGATCCTTCCCTCCTTCCTCTCTTTAGTTTTTCCTCTGGTCTCTTGAGATCTCGCCAAATTTGCTGGAATTTAGAGGCTTCCGGGGTTGGCGTAAGACTTTGATTTTGTAATCATGGGGAAGGCAGGAAGTGTTTGGTCGGTGCTGGATTTCACTTTGATTTTCCTTTCTTTTCTCTTTATTTCTTTTTTTTCTGACCTTTTCTCTGGTCTCCTGACCATTTAAACCTCACGACTCTGGCAAGATTCTGAAGTACCTGGTTAAGGCGAAGGGTAATGGGATATTTATAAGGCTTTAGGTGAATGAATGAGTATAAATTTATACGTATTTGCACGCACGCACGCACGCAAACGCACGCAAACGCACGCACGCACAAAAAAAAAAGAAAAAAAAAAAAAAAAAAGAGCAATGATGACAAGACGTTGAATCGGTAAGACTACCGAATGAACAATTCTGAGCTCTTAAAAAAAAAAAAAAAAAAAAACCCAAAGGATATTAAAAGTATCACATCTGATTAAATAAAAGTTGTATTGCATTTGTGCAGTTCCAGCACCATCTGGTGGTTAGTTTTAGGGTACTTTAATTTGAATTAGGCATGTTCTTGGCAACCTACATACTAATTAGGACCCACGCAAATGGCCAGTAGAAGTAACACGTTTGAGCTCACAAATTGACTCGATTCACAACGTGTGCGTGCATGAGCAAGTAAGTGCATCAAAATGTTATTAGTGATTGTAGGTTGTTCATACCGGTACATTGAGTTTAATGTCGCCATTACTATTTGAACTATATGTATAATTATGACCTCACCTAATTAGCATTGTATAGAGACATTTACATGATGGTCTGATTATTAATGACATGGACAAAACCATGTTCTAACCACACATACTTTGAAGGTTATCACTCCCATAAATCAATTTACCAGCAATTATTTCTCTCTCTCTTTATCGCCGCCAACCTCCCTACAATAAATAAATATCGTATCGTGAGGTTCATGTCATGATAATGATCGTATCGTGATGTTTGGATATTGTTACATCCCCATTGTGAACAGAGGTTATTAACATTATTAACTGCTCATTAAATGCAGTATATGACGTGTACATATTTCCACTTCTTCTAACTATGACAGAGGAGGATACAGACCTTGAGGGGGTATCAAAGCATTCACGCTGCCAATTTAGTGGACCTAATGAAGGTGTCAACGGAAAGTGTTCTTTCTTTACCTGGACATCCTTGTATTTGTCCCTGAGGTCCATCAGACGATGGTAAGCCTTGATGGCTTCAGCAAAGGCGCCAATGTCAACACTGACAACAATGAAATTTTCCCAAATCTGCCAGTGTTCATAATTACACTTGAGGGCTTCCTGGAGGGTGCGAAAGGCTTTGTTTCTAGAAAAAAAAAAAAAAAAACTCAAGGAGAAAATTTTGCTTTTATAATTCAGAGTACAGTACATACAAATGTATGGTGTCCATTTCAAAATATGTTATTGAGGAGCTGCTGTCGATACAAATTACCTACAATCTTAGGATGTTCTTTTTTTTATACAGTACTGTAATGAATGTTTTGATTCGCTTACGGTTTTCATTCCTAAAAATGAAAACCACTTGACTGCCATTTTTGTAGTGACACAAAAGGGCAAGTACTATTATCAGTAGGATATTACTCACTTATTTTTGAGGCGAATGTATGCTGTCGAGAGGTTGTTCCATGCTTCGGCATTCTAAAAGCACAATCAGATAAAGTGGAAAAGAGAGCATAGATGAGAAGGCAATATATATATTAGTATCTACACCAGTCAACAGATACTTTCAAATGAGGCGTGTGCTGAATTAATGTTCGTTTATGCATATTCCATTCATTCATTCTAACTCGTAAGTTTAGAAAATCAATTCGGTTTGAAAAGCTGTGAGATAAACATAGGCATTCTCGTTCTAAATATTGACAAATATTAACAGTATTTAGCCATTTTCCATTGTCCAGGTTACAGCAGCTACAGCTGCAAAGTACAGTGGTGGGCAACCTTTGTAATTTCTGCATACATTGTTTTTTTTTTTAATCAAATCTGATCTGGCAATACAAATTGTTTAAACTAACACCACAAGACTAATTTATGACTTGACTGGCACATGCCGGCATCTCTGTTGACAAATATACTATACATCACATATTAAGTCGAGAACGAAGGGTCTCCGTCCCCCATTGGCCTCCGTCGGAGGCCAACGGAGGCCAATGGGGGACCCCAAGGAGGAAGCCGTTGCTGTCTACAGAAAAAAACAAAAAAAAAACATGCATGGTCATGACGTTCCACTGCACTACTGGGAAACTATTCTGCAGACAGATGAAATCAAAGTTGACTTGTATGGAAGAAACATATTTGCCACGTGTGGAGGAAAAACAACCATATATTTTTCTGAAGCATTTATTCCTCACAAGATCACAGGGGTGCTGGAGCCTATCCCAGTTATCTTCAGGCAGTAGGTGTCCACCCTGAACGGGTTTCCAGCCATTGAATATTTTTGTTACACTCTCTATAAAAATATAAAAACATATAAATGTTTGTGTGGTATTACTTTATCAGACTATTTATTCTTGTGATTTAGATGATCAGACTACATTTTAGAAGAAATTTATGCAGAAATTTAATAAATTCTAAAGGGTTAAGATTCTTTTCCCTCCCACTATATACTAGGGATGTAACAATAAGGGCAATATTGTGATATCTTGATATTAAAACTGCTACAATATCGTCGTCGTCATGTTCACAATATTTAAAAGGAATACATCTGTTAAAAAAAAAGTCACGTTGATTTCCATTTGTGCAATTCTAGAACCCTCTAGTGGCTAGTTTATTAGTGCAAATTAATTTTCATTAGGGATGTTTTGGCCTTCTATGTTTAAAATTTATGCTAATAGTCAGATGAGGGGAACCTAATTTGCTTGTGAGGCGATCAATGTGTCCTTGCATTAGCAAGTAAGTGCCTCTATATTGTTATTAGAGACTGTAGGTGGTTTATATGCATTGCTGTTATGTACAAAAGCACAATATTGTGCTTTTTTTTTTTAAGTATGAGCTCTTTTTTTCCTCTTTTTTTTTTTTTTTTTTTTTACATTATTGTGATCTTTTTTTAAATAATCGCCAAACCCCCCCAACTGCATTACATAATGATATTCAATACAATTTTAGTGCCAAATATTCTACATTTCCAAAGGTAATGTTCAGTTTGTAGGCTTTCTTTTGCCAATTTGTTCTTGCTCTTTGCAGTGGTGTGTCACTAGCATCACACAACACAGAGACTGAGGTGTTCCTAATATTTTGACTCTCATTTAAGGTAACAGAAATATTAGAAACATGCCTATCCCGTGCTCACGTAGCCAAGTCGTGTTGTTGAACAAATACCAATCATTGTTAACATCATTCTCAATACTAGCTGAGTGTTTCATAGGCAAATAACAGTTTATAACCATTGTGAATTCCTATATTGGTACAATGTAGGGCCCAAAAATATTTATAGTTGTTATTCAAAAGGGATTACATTATTTTCCTTTCGTCTAGACATGAGAGACGAGACAGTGTGTGTAGAGAGAGATATGAGGGACTGAAAAGAAACGTGTTGTAAAGCGAGAGATTTATGGCTTTGTCATTTTTTTTTTCTGACTCCTGCTGTAACGTTTCATCAGTATGTTTATCTTGGTGCTCACATCTGGCTCGAGTCCCACACATCTTTGGAAAGCCTTGGCCGCTCCCTCGTAGCTCTCCAAGGCCAAGTAGGCACAACCCAGGGAAAACCACACACCGAGCTAAACACACACACACACAGAAGGTCACACAAACCCTATGCATTCAGTTCCATTTTTATGTTCTGCTTAGATTTACAGTTACATTCACTTGGCAGGTGAATGTTCTAAATCAACAAGTTTATGGTGACATTCCAAGTGAAGCGGAACATCCCACTGCAGAGAATAACATGTACCTGCAGGGCGTTGATTTTGAGTGACTGTTCGAAGCAGTCGACGCACTGCTGGAAGTCCTTGTTGCGGAGATGTAGCAGGGCTTTGGAGCGCATGGCTCGGGCGCTGCGATGGCCTGAGAGCTCCCAAGCCCGATCATAATACTGATGATCCCTTAAGATGTCCCCGAGGAGGCAGTACAGACTCGGCGTCTCCTTCTTCTCCAACTCCCTACGAACAATCTCTTCAGCCTGAACACATGGAAAGACACGTCACGCGTGTCAGGTTTGTTCAAACAAACTCTGGTGTGATTGCTCTGACAGCGCCATCATTCATTTGGAATGCCATCAGCCCTAACCCTGCTGTGGTTCAGTTTACTTCAGCTCAAGTATGAATGGCGCAGGATTGACGACATGAAAATTGATTGATGGGTACAGCACGTGTCACAAGAGCTGTCTGGGGCTTGTAGTCCAGCTTGTATAGATTTTTAATATACATTTTAGGAGCTTTTTGTCACATGTCAGTAAAATGTGTAATGCTGAATTAATGCTGTAATGCCATCCATTTGCCGTACCGCTTATTCCTCACATTTCTTTCCTAATAATCTTTGATAACCTTGAGCTTAGAAATTAGCAGGTTGCCCTTTTTCTAAGATATATTTATTAGTCAGAAAAAAACTGTGATTTTCTCATTTACATGAGAAAAAAATAGGGATGTTCGAAACCATTTTTCCCAGACCGACACCAGTTAAAGTGATGAGTAGTTACCAATACGTAAACAAAATTTCCCCCCCAAAAACAATGACAGATCATTTTAAAGAAAGACGTATATATTCCAATATAGCAACTTACATAAATTGCATGAAATTAACGTCAATATTCTATTCTTCTAATTTCTAGTTCCTGATTGTAAAAACCGCGAGAAGAGGGAGTCCGATACTGGTATCAGCCACTGTAGCGACTATAGATACCTTAAAATCAGGCTGGTATCTGTACCGATACCTGGTATGAGTACTCGCCCATCCCTAAAATAAAATAAAATCAATTAATTAATTAATTAAACAAACATGCAAATTCAGGTTTACTTCGATTGGGTCTCTCTCTGTTCTCCTTAACTGGATATGGAAAACAGCTTTCCACTGATGATTTCCTGATATGCTGGCATCTTGTGGCCATCGTCTCTTTTCATTATGTCAGGGGTGGCAAACTGCGGTCTTAGAGGGCCGGAGTCCTGCAGGTTTTATAGATTTCAATACTCGAAGTGCAGCTGATTCCAATTAACAGGCTCGTTATCAGGCTTCTGCAGAGCTTGCTGATGAGCTGATCTTGAATCTGAAGAAGGGAAATATCCTAAACCTGCAGGACTGCGGACCTTGAGGACCGGATCTTGCCACCCCTGCATTATGTTGTATATTTTGTTAATTGAGAGGTCTTAAGACTTTATTTTATGTACGTCCACTTCTTTTTTTTTTTTTTTTTTTTTTTAGCGTGGTAGAAAAGTCGCACAGTTCTTGGTATGAACCTAAAATGTTAGCAACAAAAATATAGTACCCCCCTTTGTGTTTAAAAAAAAAAAAAGGGTTTGATCCAGTCAATTCCTTCCACCTCTTTTTGACTGAGCCGTAGTGGACATGTAGCAACCACAAAGTGGCCAAGTGCATTTCACAATCCTACCCACACTGGCACCAAATTTAATATGCAACAATTATCTACCAAATACATACTTGAAATCATTTAAATTGTGGGCCCTGAATTTCTAATTGATGAACGTTTGACATTTTAAATTGAATTATAGAAACAAAATAAACTTTTCCATGGTATTCTCATTTTTTTGGAATGGGTCCATCTCTTTTTGTCATAAAATGGACCCCCGCATATTTGCAGTTGCCAGACACAAATTCGCAAATTTGATTTTTTTAGGGGCAACCGTTATTCTTGGAAACCCCCGGTTACTCCCTTTCCCCCCATTTTGCACTATTCCCTCTTTAGTCATGTTCATTTTTTTTTAATGGCAATTAAAAGGGAGCATCAATTATTCAAATCAATTATTCGCTATTCATGGTTGCGCACAATCCCTATCCCCCGCAAAAAGCGGATGTCTACTGTATTTGTTGAAACTATCATTTTGATTTGACAATAGCGCATTGTAAATATGATAGGTGGGGAAAAATGGATTATTAATGGATTATTATAAAGAAACCTCCGTGCCTAAATTGGCAGTCTGTTACAACAGCTCTGCCAATGTTCCCCTTATTCCACCCTTTGTCCATTGTGCAACACATTTTCATCTGTTTTCAAAATTTCTGGCCGTGTTATTCTTTCACGGATAGAATCGGCACTTGTTGTTTGCGCCTTCACGGGCAACATGTTCATAACAGTTCCGTTACTTTACACTTTACACCCTTTTTGTGTCATGCTTGGCTGTTTGAACTATTGCAGCTATTGAATGTGGTGTTCTAGTGAGCAGAGAAACTGAAGCTTCCAGCATTCCTACACTTTTTACACCTACAATTTCTGCAGAAATTGCACATAGTCTAGTTATTATTATTATTATTATTATTATTATTATGTATTACTGTTGCAATTATTTTATGTTTTATGTACAGAACTGTAGTTATAGTTAAAGTGGTACAGCAATAATGTTGAGTTGAGATTTAACAAATATATTTTCTGTTTTTTTTTTTTTTTTTAAATTGCAAACCCTTAAAAGTATGGAAACATTTCAGAGAAACTTACAAACATGCAAACCAACTAGCAGTATAGTATAACAGGTCTTTCCAACATTCAGTGGTTTTGATAGTTTGAAATCAATTACTGAATTGAATTTGTTATGCACAATTCTGTTTTTATTTGAACATCCCTCTCTTGCTTGCCCTTGTCTGTATGACCCGAGTAAGGCTGTATGCAAAATGTAATCAGTCTGAAACCAGCATCTACTGTATGATTTACACATTTGTCTTTTTGTGTTAATTTGGGTCCAGCGGGCGAGGAATGAATTTAAATTCATGATGATCTTTTTTTTTTTTTTTTTTTTTTTTTAATCTTGTGGAACAAGTTGAGGACATGTCAGCAGCCAGCAGAGGCCCAAGTAGTGTGCTGCATTAACAAGCAGTGGATCAAAGCAGGAAGTGCATTTTCTGTTGGACTAATTGTTGATTTTTGGTATTCTCGATAAATGGAAATGTGAGTTTGTATACCTTGCCATGTTGGCCAAGTCTCTCGTAGCATATGATGACATCTTCCCACAGCTGCAGCTTTTCATAAATGAGTAGAGCTGAACTGACGCAGGCAAGGTCTGTCAGAAGTGTAGCCAACTGTTTCTGGAGAGAAAGGCAGACATCCTCATGGCAAGGGTTTTGTTCAAGCAGGATGCGACCAATAAGGTTAAATCATTTTATTAATTGTCATTTGAAGATAAAAAATATTTCACAATTATTTGAAGAAAGCTAATTTTAGGCTCATATCGAGAGCTAGGAACGTACAAAATTTGAACATGATCTACACAACTGACTAATTTGATCTAGTGTCTCACATTTAAGTGTGAAATTCACCGTGCAAATTCTGTACTAGAGGTCCAATTTTTGCGACTCAAGTAGTATGTAAATTGAAAATATAATTCATCATGAAAACAAATCCACCTTCAACCCCTTGGCAATAAAAATGCCTTCTTTTTTTCTCTCCATCGTGAAAAAAATGCATCACATCACCAGCTGCAATCAAGAGCGTCGACCTACTTTCTTGTCCCCGGGCTGCAATAAGGACTCTTCAATTCCAGCTTTATTGCTGTTATCAGTTATTATATGGCGCCTGGGTGAGCGCTACTCCCCAAAATGCTTTTTCCCCTCTCTCAGGCATTCCTCCTCCTTCAGTGTCTCAGACAAGTGTAAATTATTCCATTATTGCAAAGCCTTTTTTTAAGACACATATCTTTCGCATGTTATCATGTCTATTTGTCTTCTTAGCATTTATGATGCTTTGTGGCTCAACAGATGTTGACATTGGTTTTATAGTTGTGTCCTCATGTAATCCTTTTGCTTAGCAAAACCAGCAGCTCGTTTTCAAAGGTGCCGATGGGCGAAGGCCAAAAATGGGAAAACAGCAAAGTAAACATGGAATTCTCTTCGGTCTAAATCTGTTTAGAATACATTCTGTGGCCTCACTTGAGTTTGGTTCGATGTAATCGATTAATCAATCATGAAACCTATTGGTGGTTTGCCATATAATTAGAAAAACGACAGCACGTGTTTAAATTGGTTATCATAAATAAAATGGATTATTTAAAACTAAAGGCGCAATGCCAATCCATTTGTAATTACCATGAGTTACATCTCTGCTCAGTGTTAGGTGCACGTTTTTATGCATGTATTTCCATTTGTCAGTTTGTAGACAGCAAGATGTGAAATTGTTTTACTGCTAGAATGTTACTTTGCTTTTTATTTTAGAACAAAACTGCAAGGTTGTTTATGCTAGTGGACCACACATAAAGAATGAATGTGGAGTTCCGCGTGGTGTCACAGAAATGCAAATTTTTCAAGTCAAATATACCCTCTGTTGCAGCTAGACAACTAAATGTGTCATCCCACTCTTTGTTACCTGGACAACCCATCTGGTTGGAGCATGGCAGCAGTAAAAAACCTTCAGACGCTCAATCAAGGGACAGTTCTTGTCTTCGAAATGATCTACTATTGACTGAAAGAGAAAAAAATAAAACGTACTGCAGAAAAAGATGTATTCCCTTTGAACTACAATATCAAAACATTTCAATCAACGGATGTGCTATTATCTTTGATTTGATTGCAAACCCTCCAAAATAGAGACGTCAAATCTCTACTTTGATGGGCCACAATACACTTGGCTCATTAGATACAACTCCATTAAATCACTGATGGCAGAGAACATTTGCAGCAATAAAATCTAAAAATAACTACAGTGAGGAGCTGGATCAAATTTATTTGGTTCAACTTCTACTTTGGAATCTTTCTTAATGAGTATAATGGATATTAATTAGGGATGGACGATATATTTGGCATGTTGACAAATATCGGCATCAGCCTTTTTTTACGAATCTGAAGGCCGATAAAGCTGGAATCTCACCGAGCAGTGAATGCTTGCGAACGTAGCAAATTTTGTGTTTTCAGCAGGATTTGTAAGATGTTCTCAGACGCTTTTTACTTACGAAAAGACACAAACATATTTCGAACATATTCAGACAATTTTTCACTGTCTGCGAACATCTTTTGAACCCTGACGAAAACCCCAAATTAGATATGTTTAATTTTGCATACATTTGTCACTGCTGACACTGGGAAGTCCCATCACTTAATTAATTAATTTAATTTATAAAAAATAATTAAAAAAATAAATAAGTTTAGAAATTCCGTTTAAATTTTGGATAACTTTATTTACAGTAGAAAACTATTTATTTATTTATTTAGTCACTGCAAACACTGGGAAGTCCCAACACTTTTTAATTTATATAAAGAAATATTTTTAAAAAATACATTTAGAAATTATATTGAAAATTTCGAAAACTTTATTTAGAGTAGAAAACTATGTATTAATTAACTACAAACACTGGGAAGTCCCAACACCTTTTAGTTTATAAAAAATATATATATATATATATATAATTAAAAAAAACTTGAAATTATGTTGAAATTTTCGAAAACTTTATTTACAGTACAAAACTATTTATTTACTTGCTTAGTTTTGAATTTAGCTTAACACATGATGAC
Source organism: Festucalex cinctus (assembly GCF_051991245.1). Lineage (NCBI taxonomy): Eukaryota > Metazoa > Chordata > Actinopteri > Syngnathiformes > Syngnathidae > Festucalex > Festucalex cinctus. Next base: position 21,997,857 of record NC_135424.1, read on the forward strand.
CCTGGAAGTTCCACACAATTTCTACAATTTCTGTTAAAATTTTCAATTCAACAAAGCTGTCTATTCTTTATATGTTTAAAATTAAAAGGTCTTTTTTTTTACGCTATTATTTTCTCTTTTACTGCAAATGAATATTGGTTTGAAATATCGGTTATCGGCCTCCTTGACAACTAAATCGGTATCGGCATCAGCCCTGAAAAAATCATATCGGTCTATCACTAATATTAATTCACAAAATACTGTAACAACTCTTACTTTCCTCTAATTACGCATATGACAAAAATGCAATCCCACAGAAAATGAAATAAAAATAAAACACTAAATAATTATAAAGCAAAAGTTGTCCCTAACTCTGATATTTCCAATTCAGTTAAGGCACAAAAAAATGGACACATGATTTAGTTCCATTTGTATGCATGGCATGTGCTCTTCGTTGTAGTGAGATGGAAAATGGGACAAAGCTAATCATTTCCTGGGATTGAAGCGTATCTGCGTTGCTGCTTTATATACCCTTTTTGCCTCAGCTGCATTCGCAGAGAACAGGATGTACACACAAACCTCTGAGGAGACATGTCGTAAGTGATAAGGACACGCCAAATAGCGTCACGACCAAAGCTAGTCGCGGTTTGGTGCCGAGTTCTCCACATTTGTTCTGCATTTGTCTCAGCTGTCACTTCAGGCCAGACGTGGTATTGAACGCAGACCCTTCCGTGAGTCAAAACAAGTCTTTAAAGCCACTGTTGTAGCTAAGCCAAATGGTGTTCAATGGGGTTGAGGTTAGGTTTCTCCACATCAAACTCTTCAACCGTGCCATCACGACTCTTGTTGTGGGCTTTGGGACGCAATCATTCTGACCAAAAATGGCCTCTAAACATCGCACTATTAAAAAACGCCACATCCTTCCCTAACAATGCAACAGTCATGCATCTCGCTGTTTGATCACACACGATCCAGACAGATTGACCGTGACGAGTCATCTTTACGGCACTAATGATGAGCTGATGTTCATGCCACAAAAACTGCCATGTCGCTTACCTGAGTTTGCATCATGGCTCTCTCAATACATCGGGAACTCCCTTTTTCCAGTTTGGTCCGGAGGCAAAGCGCTGTTACCTCCACAGCCCAGAATTTGGGCTGAGACAGTAAACACTGCAGAAACACAAGATAAGACAAGCACATTTCAACGTGATTCTTTTGTGGCATACTACAGGCATTGAAAACTTTATAAACTTTAGCAAATATTTGTATTTTTGTTGTGTTTGAAATGATATTAAATAAAAATATTTATATCATTTTTGCTTTTACTTACTTTTGAACAATGCCACAGCTTATTAGGGAGTAAAGGTTTGAATTGTATGCAATTTCCTAAATGATTCATGATGTTAGCTTGGATCACATACAGTTTTGGCCATCGACTAAAAATGTGAGTGATTCAGAATTTGGAGCATAATCACACTGCAATAAGTCTGTCCTTTCAAACAACTTGGAAGAAACAACATTCATCAAGATTTATGAGGCCAATTTTCTTTTGTAGTATGACAATGTTAGTTAACCCGTAAGAGACGAGAATGTCTGAAAATGTCTTTGACATTCTGGGTGTGGAATCAAATCACAAACACAAGAAGCATAAATAAAAAAGAATATTGGGACTTTCAGTTTTAGTCAAATATGATACACAAGGCACATTGCACATCTTGTATTATTGTTTTTTTAATGGCTGGGTTCTTGCAGCAGTGCAACAATCCACTTTTTTTCTTAATGTGATTCTACAGCCAGGCTTAAGTCATATTTTCAGCGATGGTCTTTTCACAGCAATAGCATACTACAACTGTAGCTATTTGAAAGTTAAAATAAATTTACAAAAATGCCACATTTGTCATATTAGACAAAGAGTAAAACGTATACACATGAAATTTCATTATGTTATGAGAATGAAAATATAATGTACTTGCACCAACAGAAGTGGTATGCGTACACTATGAAGTTTCATAATGTTATGACACGTGCGTGAAGTTGGCCCGCCACCCCACGCAAAATTTGATGGAAATAGTCCGTTTCGTTTGTGCTGCATTTGTGCTGGTTTGTGCCATAAAAAGTTTTGTTTGTGCTGTTACTGTTTTGCAGTTATTAGAAATTTTGGGTCAATGTCCAACTAAATGGGGGGCTGGATAATGTCATCACACAAAACTAAAATGTTTAATATCTATAAAACCGTTGCGGCGCAAACGAAAAATTTTAACTGCGTAATCCAGCACAATCGTAGCACAAACAAATTGACCCATTTCAGGTCAGTTTCTCAATAGATGGGGGGCTGGGTGAACTCTGGATGACCTAAAAAATAATTTCTAATAACTGCAAAACAGTAACAGCACAAACTTTTTATGGCACAAATGAAACAGACTATTTCCATCAAATTTTACGTGGGGTGGGGGGCCAACTTCACGCGTGTCATTCTCCAAACAACTCAATTTTACCAATGTAGAAAAACAAATGTTAGCATGAGTTCAATGTGAAGAACTACAAGGAATCAAATCATACCTGAATCAGTAACTGAAACCAGAACATCTCAACTGTGCGGCAGATGTGCTCGTCAAACGCGCTGCTTTTCCATGAAGTATGTTTTCTCTATACTTTCACAGTTATTTCAACACTGGTCAAGCATTGCATACCACACCAGCGTTGGCTTTCAAACAGACCAAAACCACCTATTCCAAGTGGTCTCACTTCACTTGCTTTGTCCACGCCAACATTTGTTGAACCAAACCAAACCTCATATTAAAGAGTTTACACTCCAAATGTCCCATTTGTTTTCCATTTCAGGTCATTTCATAGACATGCCTTGCGTCCACAACTTCGTAACTAGGTGATGATGGATACATCGACAGTGCATCTGGAAAGCACTCGCAGCAGTGTTTGACTTTTGCCACATTTTATGTGACAGACTCATCCTAAAATAGAATAAATGATCATGATCAGTGCAAACATGATGCACCTGAGCCCAATTTTGAGCTTCATGACAAAGGCTGTCCTCCAGGCATGAGCGAGACAGAGGTCAGTCATTGGTGAAGACGGCCGGACATGTGACAACCATCTAACCAGCCTGCAGATTCCTGGATCTACATGTAGACTGGGAAGATGCCTGCTCACAGAGCCAGCAGCATTCCTGTCACACATGGTTACGTTACCATACAATGTACTGTATGATGCCACCTGATGATGACAGCAAGGGATGACAAAATATAAGATGAACAGTTGGTTAAATACTCTTTTGTTTCTTCACCCCAATTGACAATTTGCATAAACATGACAGCCTCTCAGGGCCCGAGCTCATCTAAAGGCCAAGATACACCAATCCGACGTCGGCCAAATGTGACCGACACCGGCACGTCGCGTAGAAAAATGACGTAAATACACACCACACTGACTCCGACTATGGGTTAGGGTTGCGCATGAAGTAATTCCCCTCCATAAGATAGGTGGCGGTAGCCATTATTCCTAAAGGCAACCAGAAACCTCATTACCGGGGCGGGATATAAAAATGTAAACAATGCATACCGGTTACTTTTTCTCTCACAATGTCCTCCCACATGGATGAAACCCTTTTCATCCACGTGGGAGGACTTTTATATACGATACTTCGTAAATAAAAGTAAATCCTACCTGCTATATCCAGTCGCATCCCCATGTCATGCCATAGTTTGGCTTTCATACTGTTGTCAGCAAACCTTTTAACGGTAATACCATACAATGCCGGTCTCTCTTGAACCAAAGAGACAAAGTCATCCTCCCATCAATACTGTTTATCCATGGTTGTCACTTCCTCTTCTTGCACCGTGTGCTGATACGCTAGCTAATAGCCAATCACAGGGATCAAATGCCTCGACACCAATTCAACACATCGCATTTGCTGGTTTTGGAAAAACATGCGCTACCATCCAAGCAACATCTTTTTCATGGATGCCTATTTCAGCAAGGCAATGCCAAACCACATTCTGCATGTGTTACAACTAGTGTTGTTCCGATACCATTTTTTGGCTCCCGATACAGATACCCAGCTTTGCAGTATCGGCCGATACCGATACCATACCGATACTGAAGGTTTTTTTTCCTCAACATGAAAAAGCTGTCCTGCCATTGGTTCAGAGCATTCAAGGGCCAATAGGATCTCTTAGATCGGCATGCAGTGAACATGTAACATACCAGTGATTGTCGCGCACCAGCAAGACACAAGGTGCTGCATTCAAAATCCTATATTAGCGTTTGAATTAATGGTATCGGCATGTTACTTGTGAGTAGTCACCGATACCGATACCACTGTTTTAATGCAGTATCGGCACCTCTGCCGATACCAGTATCGGTATCGGAACAACACTAGTTACAGCGGTGTGGCTTCGTAGTAAAGAGACTAGAGTACTAGACAGGGCTGCCTGCAGTCCAGACCTGTCTCGCAAACCTTTATTGAATGTTGTTAAAAGGAAAGGTGAATGTAACACAGTGGTAAACATGACCTGTTCCAACTTTTTTTAAATAGACTAATTACACATTTGAAGACACCTGCAATGCTTATTAAAGAACACACAGTGGCTAAGCATGTCCTTTCGGACAAATTATTTTCAATCTTTTTTGATTATTATTTTTTTTCTGTTGACAGCCCATTCAGGACAAATACACAACAATTTAACATTTCCCAAATTCCCACATTACAATTTGCTACAGATATTGGACATATACCACCTCCTACCACATTTCTTGACACATTCAAACCATTCTAACTTCAAACTGTTCACCTCATCAATGCGACTAGAATAGAACTCGCAAATAAAGAACTATCACACATATTTATATTTACTCATTTACCTCCTTCCACATTCTTTGATTGACTCAAACCACTCCAACTTCAAACAGCCCAGCCCATTCGGGACATTTTGGGACTGATTTTTCACATTTCTGAAATTCCCCACATCTTCATAAAATTCTCAAATAGAGAGATGTTTTTCTCTTTTGGTGAGAAACTCACAAAAAGACAAAAAAAAAATACTGACAGAGTGAGGGAAGAGGAGAGAGAGAGAAACAAGATAATCAAGCCAATCAGCTGGCCTGAGGCACAGATGTCAGTACGATAACTCTAAAAAACAAACGAAATGAAATATTAATATGAGAGACAATATGTTTTGTCGTGTCATAGGCAACAGAATGATTTGGCATCAAACGATTCCAGCTGGATCTGTTAACCGCCGGAGACCTGCTGTTTTTCAATTTTAATTTCCTGTCCTGACAGGCATTCTTATCAGCCTGGACAGATTCAGGATCGTCACCGAATAAGCCAAGAGCGCTATCGGATTACTTTGTTGAGATGTCTCCAGACGAAGTCCGTCTCCAAGTGAGATCTGTTGAATTAAAGAATCGGGCTTGTCTTCCAACGTTTATCAGTTCCAGTTTAGTCTTCAATCATGGAAGTCGACTTGGGTCCCTGACGCTCAAGTGGCGAGCGGGATAATAACTTGAAGACATCAGGAACGCCTCATCACGCCAAGATGACCTCACAATGACCGGAGTCTGACGACAATCAATTAATGGCTTTTGCAGCTGCTCTGAGTAAAAATGCTTCTCTATTCACACTTGAACAGAAATTACAGTGAAATCTCTAATGGCAAACGCAATCTGTTTCAAGATGGCCAACCATTTGTTCTGCTTTCAAACTCATTTTTTCCATAGGAAAAATTTGGCAGCAAAAACAAAACCAAAAAAAAAATCCAGAACTCCTGCCATTTTAAGCATAATTCCAGTATGAACTGAAAGAATAAATAAACTACACACAATAAAACCCTAGACTATAAAGGGTGTGTATTTTTCTACCCACAAAAGCGAAACCGAGTCAATCATTTGATGCCAGCTGAATTGGATGCTTTTGAAATACCAATGTGATGTCAGTTAAATTTAAATTGTGTGAATTCCAAACTGTGGTGCATTCAACTTCATTGTTCTACTGTGGATAAGGTCTGTACTCTCCATAAAACATTTTTGCTTAAAAAAATGGTTTGGTAAACCAAATGAACTTGCCAAGTCGCTACTATTACACATTTGAGAAAAGGGCTCAGTCTCAGAGCTCCTGTCCTGTTACGGGTTCAAGTGAAAATTAAAAGTTTTATGGAAGTCGCCAGCAACTCGATGCGCTTTACTGTGAGGGCAATAAAATATTCAAGATTAAAATGCCAGGGAGAGCAATTTCAAAAGCCAGCTGTATAAACATGTATAGACGTACTATTTTCAACAGTCTGGTCCGCAGGGAGTTGTTATGAAATAGGCTTGTCACCTCTCAACTGGCAGCAGCAGCAGGAGAACAAAAGCGTGAGTGAAGTTGGGCCTTTTTAACTCTTTGGGGGCTCTTTTGATCATTTGTATGAATATGGTTACATTACATGACATTTATTACCTACAATATCTATGAATTAACAACAGATTAATGGCTAAACAAGATCTTTAAAATATTGTAAGCCTGGCCCGATGAGACTGGACAGACATCTTCTGAATAAAATAATAGTATTTTCCACATTTACTGTAAATTGCAGATAAATGTCCAAACTGCACCAGCCATCGCAGTCTTACTTAAGTAACATAAAGCATCAAATATGCAGTACAAGTGGTCATATTTGTTACTCTATTCAGCCACTTTACCCACCTCTGTAGCAAATATTTTCAAAAAATAAGACGTGACAATCCCAACTATGGTGAGAAAATCTTAATTTCCTTCACGAGACGGAAGAATGGGATTTTTCCTTATAATGATTCAAAAATTTCATGCACACAGTAGATGTGCTTTTTTGGGAATGTTTCTTAAATACTGAATGTTAATGTGTATACATGCAATTGTATTGCAATTTAATTGAAACATTTGTATTTCACAAGTCACATCTTATGACAACCCCTAGCAAAAAGTATGGAAAATAAATAAAATAAATATGGAATCATCCCACTGAAGAAAAAAAAATATTGAATCATGAAAAACAGACAAAGAAAAAAACAATCAAAACACATGACTAGCATTTAGTTGCCCCATCTGTGGCTTTTATGACAGCTTGCAGTCTCTGAGGCATGGACTTGAAGAGTGACAAACAGTATTCTTCATCAATCTGGTGCCAACTTCCTTTGATTGCAGTTGCCAGATCATCTTTGCAGGTTGGAGCCTTGCTGTGGACCATTTTTTTTCAATTTCCACCACAGGTTTTCAATTGGGTTGAGATCTGGGCTATTTGCAGGCCATGACATTGACTGGATGCGTCTTTCTCCAAGGAATACTTTCACAGTTTTTGCTCTGTGGCATCTTGGAAAATGATTTCATCATCCCCAAACATTTTTTTTCAATTGAAGGAATAAGAAAGCTGTCCAAAATGTCAATGTAAACTTGTGCATTTATTGAAGATTTAACCACAGCCATCTCTCCAGTGCCTTTGCCTGACATGCAGCCCCATATCATCAAGGACTGTGGGAATTTGGATGTTTTCTTTAGGCAGTCCTCTTTGTAAATCTCACTGGAACGACACCAAGTTCCAGAATCATCACCTTGTCCAATGCAGATTTGTGACTCATCACTGACGATAACTTTCATCCAGTCATCCACAGTCCATGATTGCCTCTCCTTAGCCCATTGCAGTCTTGTTCTTTTTTGTTTAAGCGTCAATGATGGTTTCCTTTAAGCTTTCCTGTATGTAAATCCCATTTCCTTGAAGCGATTTTGCAGAGTTCTGTCACATACATTGACTCCAGCTTCCTCCCATTTCTTCTTCATTTGGCTTGCTGTGCATTTTCTGTTTTCAAGACATATGGCCTTTAGTTGTTTGTCTTGACGCTGAGATGTCTTGCTTGGTGTAGCAGTACGCTTGACTTTAACAACCTTCCCATGCTGTTTGTACTTGGTCCAGATCTTCGATACAGCTGACTGTGAACAGCCCACATCTTTGGCAACCATATGTGTAGCGTTACCTTCTTCAAGAGGTTTGATAATCCTTTCTTTGGTCTCAAGAGACATCTGCCTTGTTAGAGCCATGATTCTTGCCAATCCACTTGGTCCAGCAACCAAAAGTGTGATAACTGCATTGTTTTTAACTGCTGACTAACAAGCAGATGTAATTTGAAGCAGGTGCCCAATTAAGGAAAGGAAATTGACTGGGTGTGTCATTTTTTTCCTGCTCAAAATTGACTAATTCCTTAAAAGTTCAAAAAAAAAATTTTTTTGACTAATTCCATATTTTTTTTCCTCAGAATGGAGTGATTCCATATTTATTTATCTGCACTTGCTCTATAAAAGCAACATTTACTGACCAGCACAATGTTTTTTCTTCATTTCTTTTAGTGTTTCTGAAAGCCAAGATGTACACTTTGGAATGACCTTACGTCTGTTTCATGCTTTTTATCTGAGTTTGATCTACAGAATAAAACATCTGAGTGAGTGCTCGTCCAAGACTGGCGATTCCATACTTTTTGCTAGGGGTTGTCTAACACTATGATTTACTGTTTTATATGAATACTTATCAAATCTCAAGAATCGATTGGAACCGTGAACAAAACATTCAGAGTCTCCTAAAATCGTTGCCATTTTAAAATTCTGGTTGCCCGTTTTGATGCCGCCGTCCGTCCACCTGAAAAAATCCGATGAAGACCACCAAAGAAGAAGTGTGCACATGCTCGCCAAGTGAGTACACACAGTTTCAATCTAAAGTGTTGTTTAACTTTGTCCAAATAAATGAACACTCGCCTCATTGCAACACCTAAAATAAGTGTGCATGATGGGCAGAAGTTAACAAGGTGCCACTTCTGAAGAGCTCGTCGCTCCTGCCGCTCTGAGCATTAGTGCGCTGAACTTCAGTAAAGTCATAATTGGGTCCGTCAAATACTAAAATATGCCAATTAACATAATTGAGGCAGCTACCAACATAACAGTGGGTCGGTGTTTTCAGTTCATCACATGGGCCCTTTGGAATATTAATTGCCCAACTCTGCTCTTTAAGATTACATACAGCATAAATATGTAGTGTATAAGTAGTGCATTTATATGAATTCAGGACAAAAAAAAAACAGGAACCATCAAACGCGAGTAAATTCCAAAATATATCAAATGTCCGTCATTTCTGACACCCCTTTGAAACTAGTAGAAGATGCTCTTAAAATTAATTACATTAAATTCAAAGGGGTCTTTACAATATGTTCTATGCACTCCCACCAGTCTAAACACGGTATTCTGATTAATATTGCAATTGTGAAATATGAATTAAGTAGCAAAATTCACGCATTTTGTGCCACTTGCTCTCGACTGAAAATGACATCACAGTTTCTCAGGACTCATGTCCCGGCTCACCTGGTTTCTGAGTTTGATCATATGTACCTGAATCCCTGCGCAACTCTGTTGTCATTTTCAGTCGAGAGCAAGTGGCAAAATGGATGCCCCCTTGAGATGGACCAAAATGGGTGGATTTTGCTGCTTAATAAATTTTCCACATAGGGAATATTAATCAGAATGTTGTGTTTAGACTGGTGGGGCCGCATAGAACATACAGTATGATTGTAAAGATATGTTTTGGGTTGACTTCCCCTTTAAGACAAAAAAATAGTGTGGTTAACTGAGTCTAAATGAATTTGGAATATAATTAAGGAACAGACAGCATGCTTTATTCAAGCACTCTGGGGTTGGTTTTGCTAGTGCTTTTTGCTGTTCAGGTAATTAACCACTAATGTCGAGTTCAGCCAAGCCTGCATGTATCCTTCATCAGATGAATAAAATCATTATATATTATTAACCACAGTTTCACTAAATTTGTGATATATGTGTTATTCGAGGTCATTTCATTTGTTGGTTTTTATTAATAAGTATAGCTGCTCATTAGACCAAATATGTTCAAAAATAGTATTTTTGGTCAATTCTTAACATTTGCCTCATATTCATCTTTTGATCTGCAACTCAAATGTCTCCAGCATACAACAAAAACAATGGAATTGACCTTACTGTTACAATCCTTTTGCAGGGGACTGTTGGCCGATATGGAAAAACATATTACATGTTGGTACCTTGGCAAACAAGGGATGGAACGCGAGACCATCCTAGATTTAAGACTTTAGGTTTGTGCTGCCATATTGGAAACCATATTAAGTACTGCACTAATTGTACTCAAAGTCTGTGGACAATTACTGTACTTGTTACCGTAAATGCAGTACCTGTATTTGATTTGTGGATACTTGTCTTAAATAGAATACTAAAACCAATGAAAAGTAAACTTAAAAAAAAATTAAAGTAAACAAAAACTAACAAACCTGCTCCAAAAACAAATTATAGCTAACAAAAAATAAATAAATAAAATTAAATTAAAACTAAACATAATAAAAATTCCAAAACTATTATCACCTTTATGTTTGCTTCTAGAATTTGCTGGACTTTAATTGAATCCATTCTTCCCACTACCCATGAAATGTTCCCTGTGCCACTGGCAGCAATACAACCCCAGAGCATGATTGATCCACGCCCATGTTTGACAGTAGGACAGATGGTTTTTTTTCCTGAAATTCTGTCCCCCCCTTTTTCTCCAAACATACCTTCGCTCATTTCAGCCAAAAAGTTCCATTTTAATTTCATCAATCCACTGGACTTGTTTCCAAAATCCATCAGGCTTGTCTAAATGTTCTTTGCACAATTCAAGGACTGATTTTTGTGATGAGGGCGCAGGTTTGCATTTGATGATTCTTCCATAAAGAATTTGTTAAGTTATCAGTCATGAAATTGAACAGCTTACTGAATTTAAAATGTATTATATGAACTTCCATCCATCCGTTATCTGAACCTTATTGTCCTGAAAGTGTTACATAATTTAACAATTATTTTTAAAGGATGGATGCTACCTTTTAAATATATTTTAAAATATCACGTACCTTGGGAACCCGTGGATTAAGCAATTCAAAGTGTATGGTTGTTAATGTCAATACTATGGAAAATACTCACTGATGTGAAGGCCAAAAGTTCTTCTTGTGTCAGCTTGTGGACAGGATTATTCTTGTGAAAATCAGTGCTGTAAAACACATCATACGCAAAAGGACGGGTCAAATATTGTCCAAGGAAAAAAATTAGCACACAACAAATTAGGTCAGACAATTAGCTTCACGCCAAAAACAAAACAACAATAAGTAACCCATTCAAAACCCATTCATCCAAAACAGCCCAATGTGGAAGTACATTGAGTAGTTTCATTTTATAGTGCGTGTGCGTTTGTAGTAAGGAAAAAAAATAAAAAAATGCATGACATCTCATCCATCTCCAAGCAGTCTCACAGGCTTCTCCATTGACCTTCACTTGACTTATGACTTATTCAGCCTCTCCAGCAGCAGATATCATTCTGCCGATTAGCCTAGTGGATAGCATGTAACAGCTTCTAGTTGAGGTTGATGGTTTGAATCCAGCTGCATAACTTTATTTATTCAGGTTTAACTGTGGACATACAGTATTGCTTCTCAGTAACACCCACATTTGTAGTCATGTTTTAAACGGTACTGTATCTTTATATCAGTTTTTTTTTTTGTGCTGAAACATGGATATCCCAGCATGCAATAAAAAAAAGTGAGCAAATGGAAATACATACATACATACATGCTATGTATATAATAAACCATAAACACAATACAACTTAAAAGATCACCATAATTTTAATTTAAATAAAATTTGTATTTTAAGATAAAACCTTCAAAAGTAATCTACTGAACAGAATTTATATAATCTAAATATCAAACATATAGTGAAACACACAATACCTGGAACGAAAGTAATAAATGAAAGTAATGGAAGTAGGTCAAAGGCTCTGTATTCAACATTTTCAATAATATGCATCTAAGTACTCTAAAGCAACGTGTTAAATAGCTATGAATAGTCTCAACTTGAACATGCTACCTAAAAATGAAGTAAATGTATCCCTAACTTCAGTGAAAAATATTGGCCCAGTGATTTGGAATATAGTAAATGGTACTTCATTTATATAGCGCATTTCCACCTTACAAGACCCTCAAAGCGATATACATTTTGTCTTCTGGTACGCATTTACTGACCGATGATGCACACGACCCCCAACCATAAATATAACAACACATAGAACAGGGTTCCTACAAGTTTAATTCCAGACTGTTTTATAGATTTTTTTCTTTATCCATCCATCCATTCTCTGAACCACTTATCACTCAGACTGCAGGCGTGCCTGTTAAATTCCTTTTGAAATTCAATTTTAGACTTCACAATGCTCCCAATGTGTCAATGTTGTCCGAATTCGCCACAGTTCATGCATTTGCTCTTAAAGATTCCCGACTAAAACCACATCACTGTTTGGTTGGTTCCGCTATCGTGATTGTGTGCTGTTGCCATGAGTATATATATATATATATATATATATATATATATATATATATATATTTTTTTTTTTTTTTAAGGAATGTTTACTTGAGATTATTTAAAACCATAAAACGCTACTGATCACATGTCAACATTTTTAAAACTTTTTAAAGTTGAATTTAACTCATTTTAATGCCTATTAGGGCCTTTTTTTTTTTTTTTTTTTTTTAATTCAGTCCTTCCAAGACTTTTTAAGGATCAGGAGAAACCCTTTAGAACAGGGGTGTCAAACTCATGTTACCTCAGGGGCCGCATGGAGGAAAATGTATTACCAAGTTGGCCACATTGGGGAAAAAAAAAAAAAAAAAAAACGGTATATAACTTAAAAACAATAACCGTCATTTATACGCAGATTTTCGTGGACCAATCCTAAATTACGGAGCTCAACTGTCATCATATTGTTCCGAAAAATAAAACGAATGCAAATGGAACGCGGCAACACTTTGCCGGTATACGTCCCGGATGTGTTAAATCTACCTGTTTTGCATATATATATTGTTCCCAGAATGCATTGCGTGGCGCAGTTAATGACATTGTAAGGATGTTAATCCTTGTCATAAATATTTGTGTAATTTGTGTCATATTTAACATGTTTATGTCAGTCTATGATTTAAAATAATAATATTAATAATAATAATAATAATAATTATAATAATAATAAAACAAACCATAAATTTAAGTTGTGTGTAAAATAATGACATCCAGGACGATTCCACCGTACAAGTTGGTACAAGGACTGTTTGTGAAGGTACAAATTTATTATGTTTAGATTGTGGACGGCTGATTAATTAGTTTGACTTTACAATTGTATTTTTTTACTTCACAAAATCATCTCGTGGGCCGGATTAACCCACTTTGCGTGCCTGATCTGGCGATCTGGCCCACAGGCCGTATGTTTGACACCCCTGCTTTAGAAGGATAATTAAGACAACAATTGTTTTTGCTTTTGCAGTTTGTAGTTTTGTTTTCTCAGTCTTTTCCTCTCTGCATTTTTGCTTCCCTCGCAGAGATGTTTCAGCGAAAGGCAACCTTTTGCCCCATAGTTGATCACATTCTCATCTTGGTGTTTAAAAATGAACTCCAAGATGTGGGAATCCATCAACGTGTTTCTCCAACCAGGACCAATTCCATGAATTCTTCATCCCCTGCATCTAAGCCAGCCAGACGCCATGCTATCTCTTTTATGGATGTTTTTTTTTTTCTCATGACATATTGAATAAAGTTCAAAACACAAAAAGAACTTCATTCACTTTCACGAATTTATTAATACATTTAATATAAAGAATACAACAGAAGACTACTCAGTTGCAATCAAAGCATTTCCACAAGGCATGTTGAATATGGTAAAAGCAATCTTGTTTTTTGCTTTCAGACAAAACCCATGATTCTGCAAAAGCTAAATAAACAAGATATTAAACGATATCTATGTTGTCATGTTCCTGAGTCTGCTTTTTCTTTTTACAGTTACACAGGATGGCTGATGGGCGGGGCCTCCTGGTCCACACCTGTTGGCCATGATGGTTAGCAGGGTATTTAAGCACAACTGCAACTGAGGGATGACATCAGGTTATTGTTTTATGCATAGCTCGTTGCCATAGTCAGACTTCTTCTCTTGCGTCTTCAGTCCTGGGAACTTTGAGTCCTTTGTTTGCTCTTACACTAGCTTATGCCTATCAGGTTTAGGTACTTTAGTTATGTCGTCCATCAATTGGATGCTTCGTTCTTACCCTTTCTTTTGTACTTAGTGATTTGAGGGTTTTTTTTTTGCATGATTTCTCGCATATTACATGCTGCTTTTGTTTGTACTTTTTACTCAACCTTAGTAATACTTGTGTGTGAACCTTTTCCCGTGTGTTACATGCTCCTATTGTTTGTACTTTTTACTATACATGCCATGTTACTTTTTGTCGCTCCTTTTGTTAATAAAACTTATCATGGACTAATATCATGCCTGGTCTGCTTTTTGAGGTGCTAAATTCATTTATCATGTGACAGCAATGGTTTTTCTAAGACAAAAACTCAACATCAAGAAAAACAACCATGCCCCCCCCCCCCAATTGACAGATAAATGTTTATTTTTTGATTGTACTTACATCAAATGTGTTGTGAAATATTTCAACGAATGATATCTAAAAATGACGACTAATCACCAAAGCTGGAACACACAATTTTGGGGCCATGCCATAGGGGGTGGTTTCGTGTGTGTGTGTGTATTATTATTATTATTATTATCATTATTATTACCATTATTATTATTACATAATCTTTGATATGGTGGAAATGTGCAGAGATGTCCATTGTCAAACTATTTTCGTTGGTCAGAAACCACTGTGATTTTAAACTTTTAGACTGTTTTCTAATAATATATTCAGGGGTGCACATAATTTTTTTTATGGGTTACTCACATGAGTACCAAGAGATTGTGTTTGGTACTCACCGAGTGGTCTTAAGAAGAGTCTTCCTCAATGTCCTCCTCTGTGTCGCCACCGCTATCATCCGCTTCATCCGTTTCCAACATGGTATATGATGAAGTTGATGTAGATGCAGCTACCTGTCCCTGGTTGAGCCTCCAATTAGCCGTGTCCATCCATAGGTCAACAGCTGGCTTTGGGTCATACGTCACTGTGGTCTTTCGAGACAGGTGAATTTGCATCAGGGCTGTGAGCCGAGCATGTGACAGACGAGATCTGTACTTGGTTTTATGATATTGAGATGTGAGAATCCCCTCTCACAAGCTGCACTGCTTAAAGGCAGTGTAAGAGACAATTTAATCAGTTTGTTGATGTTTGGATACATATCCAGGTTACTTGAATTTACTATTCGAACCAAGTCATACACAGAGGAGGCCAAGCGTTTTCCTGTCTGTTTTAAGTGCATCCATTCTCTCACAGTCATTTCACTGTCAAGTTGTAAGATGACTTCATATTTCTGAAGAATGCTTTGAACAGTTGTGTTGCCAAAACGGTGGAGGTCTTGCATTTCTTGAGGCCATGTTGTGGGATCAAATACTAAGAAGTGGTCACATGACTTGAGGGAATTGTATCTACTTTCAAATTCTTCAATTAACCCTCTGAGTAAATTCGACTTGTCTCTGTCAGCATCAGTATTGGAAACAGCGTGTGTCCTGTTTACTATCAAGCAGAAGTGTGAACTGTCCAATGGCCACCATTAGTTCATCTTTACATTCTCCAATGGTCATTTTTTCCTTCTGAAACCTCAAAGATGTGGTCTTCAAAATGTTACCAATATCAAGCATGTTGGCCAGAAAACATTAAAAACGCTCTGTGCAGATATGCTGAAATTCCCTTGTGCCACTTGTAGCCAGCTGCATTTTAATGGCTGGCAGTAGTCTTGATATTTTTAACAGTGTTTCATGCCTCCATGCAGACCATCTGATATTATGAAACTTACCCAGTTTCACAAAAGAAATCCCATTCTCTTGACACATTTTTCTCAATGTAGCAGTGTTTTTTGCACCACCTTTCTGCAAGTAAAACTGCAACAGCTTGATCAAACAGCGATTAAATGTCTCACAGTAAGGCACACTTTGATCAGCTGACTTTGCACAGTTCTCTAGTGTGTGTGCGGTGCACAAAATGTGCACCAGGGCGCTTCCAACTGCAACGAGTTGCTTAAGTTTTGGCACAACACCGTTGTACGCATCAACATTAACAGCAGCACCGTCTGTGCACACAGCAACCAGCTTGCCCCTCCAGTCATCCAATCCTGCGTCCTGAAAAAGTTTCACGGGTCCGTTGGTAATGGCTTGTGCGGTTCGATCAGCACCCAGTTCAATTAGTCCAAGGAAGTCCGAGGAAAAGTCTCCGTCAGTGGACACTGACACAATGTAAACAATCTCCTGCTCAGTTTTTGTGATATCCTCCGATCCATCAAAAAGTAGCCCCCAAAATTCAGAAGACTGCATCTTTGCTCTCAACTCCCCGCTGATGGTTTGCGCAATGCTCTGAACGATCCGCGTGCCACCTTCACGCGAATGATACGCACTGCCGACATCCACTCCAAGCCGCTTCAGTAAATGAATATCTTCAGAATAGGAAGACATAGGACGTGCATGCTTAGCCTTATGAAAGGCGAGGAGAAAAATATTGCACAGAGCTTGTCGTTGTTCGTCATTAAGTCTGTCTCGCCACCTAGCAAGAGGACGACTGGCTATTTCTTCACGGTTAGCTTGTTGATTAGCAATAGCTTGCGCTATATTCGTGTGTTCTTTGCTCTTTTCATGTTTGTCAAATAAAGGATGGCTGAAATTCTTTGATCCCTTAAAAAACGCACCTGTTTTGTCCGCAAGATGTGGATGTGCGCGGCAAATTTTGCACCACATTTCAGTGCGCTCGTTATTAGCATCAAGCCACGGCACTTCTTGGAGCCACTTTTCAGAAAAAGCCCTCTTCGGCTCAGGATCGATTGTCTGTTTCTTTTTTGGTGGTTCGACTCCAAAGAAGCTGCTTAAAGTCTGTTGTTTCTTTGGCATCTTTCAAAGTTCTCTCCTTCACTGTGCTCGTCGAGAATTGTGCTGTGTTTGGCATATTTGTGGAGGATGGCAGCCAAAGCTTCCACACATTGTAGAAATACATTTCCTGGTTTTAACCAACACAGCCACACATAACACACGTGTCAGAGCCTCACGGCCTCACCATGGGGGGTGTACCTGTATTTATTTATTTATTAATCCAAGTGTAGCGGCACACAACGCAATTCTGGTTCTGAAATGCTTTGGTTCCTCAATTTCTTTGAGTGTAAAGTTAAGGTTGAATTTCATTCATTATAATACAACTGTGATAGTGTGTGTCTTTAATGTAACTACACTGGAGCCCCGCATACTTGCTGTTCAGCACCCACAGATTTGCATATTAACATTTTGTTTCCCCAATTAAAAAAATATACGTATATATATATATTATATTTTTATATATTGAAGGTTTATCAGTGTTTTTCAAGGTTTGGGATGTTATATTTATCAAAAAAAATAAAAAATTCAATGAATGTATACAAAGATCTTTGCTATTTGCGGACCAGCCCAGTTCCTATCACCGCAAATAGCAGGGGTCCACCTGTAACTGAAAAGCAAGTCTACATTTGGATTCTACATTTGAGATACAGTAGGAAAAATCCCTCTAATGCACACACAACATGCTGCTGCTGTTTGAAGGTTCAACTCATCCTCCAATGTAGAAGACTTACCAGATCCCCAGGATGACTGCCTGCTCCTCCGCAGTGAGTTCCGGCAGCTCGTACTGATCGGGCTCTGCCAAATTAATCTTGTCCAACACTGTGTCATCTCCAAGACTGCAATCCTACAAGTAAAAAAAAAATTAATAATAACTGAACGTGAAGAGAACAGACTATGGTGGAAAAGCTTTTCAATATGAAAATGTTAAAAGGGATGACATTTTTTGATGATGGTAATAATAATAATAAATGATAATAATGAAGGGCGGCACAGTAGTGAGTGGTTAGCACGTCCGCCTCCCAGTACTGAGAACTCGGGTTCGAGTCCAGGCTCCGGCCTTCCTGGGTGGAGTTTGCATGTTCTCCCCGTGCCTGCGTGGCTCTTCTCCGGAAAGTCCGGTCTCCTCCCACATTCCAAAGACATGCATGGCAGGTTAATTGGGTGCTCTGAATTGTCACTAGGTGTGCTTGTGAGTGTGGATGGTTGTTCGTCTCTGTGTGCCCTGCGATTGGTTGGCAACCGGTCCAGGGTGTCCCCCGCCTACTGGCCTGAAATGTCTTCTTTCTTGTTATTTGGCCCCACAATTGAACCCTTGGCAGAGAAAACGGCATCAAAAATGCTAAAAACATTTGCAAGAAGGGTAAAACTCTCCAAGACATAACATACATATGGAAAGCATGATCATGCAAATCACAGAATGGCATTCTGTTAAATAAATAAATAAATAATAACAATAACAATTTAACAGCAGATAAGAATACATTTGTTGCAACAGCACAATGCAAAATCCTTCTCTATAGATTATCTGTTTGTTTTGTTTTTTTCATTTTATTATTTATTTATTTTAAAGAGGCAGTTTAGACAAAGTCCTCCACTGGGGGTGTTCATGTCTGTCTGTCCACATGCAGTCAGTTCTGTTGCATGAGTTACCTTGGTTAATGGTTTTCACAGAGTTAGTCGACAGGGTCCTTTAAAAAAAAAACAAAAAAACAAAAAAACGATGCTTCATAGTGTTTGTGTCTGAATTTTTCAGGAGGGGACCATCGAGATCTTTGAAGTCACGCTTCAGGGAGAGATCAGAAAAGTCATCAGTGGGGGTCATTTAAGCTCCTCCCTCAGTGTACTTCAGATAGAGGTTAATCTCTGCTGCAGATTTGTTTGTTTTTTCCAAAGTTCCAGACACCTCTCAAAGAGCCAAACAGATGTACTCCCACAGCTTACCATGGGCATGTGAATTTTGGTGATGCTTGATGGTTTTCGGACACTAGGCAACAACCAGGTACGGGCAAAACAAGCCAAGAAACAATAGTAACCTCCATGGGTGCAGATGACATTGGGGATGGGGGAAACACGTCCCTTTCAGTTTCATAAAGATCACATCCGTCCCCTCCACTTTCGTTGGCAACAATTTCTGTTAAATTAGAAGACTAATGTTTCCACTAGGAGGGCATGGAGCCTGAACAGCATATTGCTGTGCTACAACTACTGATACGTTTAAGTTACACCAAAAAAATGAGTCTGAATTTTAATCAACCCTCTTCCTGAAGTCAGATCTACAACTCAGCTGGGCAACCGACTGAACATTTTGCTTGAAGCTAGCATGCCAAGCCTCTTTGGAAAACTGCTTAAACATGTCTTTTCATTGCCTGAAAGTGACATTATACGATATTCTTCGAGTTCTTGACAACAAGATAGCGAGAACAGGCATACATATCTTAAAAAGTGTTTTCATAAGTTAAAGTTTTAATATGATATTTATCACTTTTACCTAGTAGGCCTGGAAAATGCCCCCCCCCCCCCCCCCCCCCACACACACACACACACAAAAAATGGAGATTCACTTCATTCACTTAGACACAGTCTGTTTCCCACCTCTCATAAGCGTGTGATAGTTCGACAGAAGTCAGAAAAATGCAATCTTTTGCAAGCAGTGTGAAATTGATTACATTTCTGTTAGCAGTACTGAAATCAGCTTTTAAGCAGGTTTTAAGCAGAGTTCACAAAAATTAAGTGCAACTTGAGACCAAGACCTCGATGACTGAACAATAATCTTATAATTATGATCGTCATCATTTTATTTGTGAAAATAGTTCCAAGGAGGTCCTTTTCTGCTCCATGTGAGTATGCGTCAGTGCACAAAGCGAGGTCGATAAATGCCTGTTTAAGATGAGATATTGTGAAGCAGGCCCTCTTGGCAAACTCATTTTCTTGAGTTGCTGTAGATATATTATTCAGGGTTCCAAATAATTTGGTCCAAATGGATATACTATATCACACTGAGGATATGCCTCAAGTTCTGCTTTTATAATTAGTTGAGAATTAAAAGTTGCCCTCCTGGTTGTCTTTCTGTTTAAATTTTAATCCACAGAATTCTGGCTAATGATGGCCTTGATTAAACCTATTTACTCCCAATCCCTCTCTCCCAGTAACGAAGACGTTGGTTTAACAATACAAAGAAGTAAACAGAGGGACGATGACAGCACTTATGTTCTTGTGCTCTTATATGTTGTCTTGTTGCTCGATAAAAAATGTGGTACACATCCATCCGCTTACATCAGCTCTTCCATTGTCCCCTCATTATTTGGAGTAGCTATACCACACCCACTGTACCCAATGTCACTGCACAAACATTTTTGTTTCCAGTCTGTGAAAACACAGCTTTCGGGGCAACTCTAAATTGTGTTTTTGTTTTTTTATTTGCCATAACTATCGTGTAATACTTAGGGGTGGGACAAAAAAACGATTCGACAGAACCATCGTTCGTCAAGGGGAGCTAAACGAACGTATCGGTAGCAGACTCGTCAACCGATACAAAATCCGCCGGGAATCCTTAGATACATTGCTTGTAAAGCTGTGGACCGGATATCGCGTGACTGTGAATCAGTTGCGAGTGAGGCTTTATGATTTTCATAACAATAGCAAGAGTTCTGCACCGTGCTTTACTTGTTTTGTTTACGTTTCAGTATCATCGCTATTCAAGCTACTTCCGTGTTTACAGAGAGCTAGCAAAGTAGCGCGCAGAGACGCTTCATTCCCCGGATGTTGCAAACATAATGCAAAGACGTTACGCACCTTTTTGGGGGGAAGGGGGGCCGCCCACCGTCAACGCCGGGCTCGCGACACGGCTCGGGATAGTGTGCGTGCTCGCGCGCAGTCGCGCACAACGAGTGACAACATGCAAATGAAGACATAGAGCCCATGCCGAGTGCCGTACATCTCGGTATTTCCCATGGCTATCGAGTCCTCTCGGTGCACTTGTATGTCCCGGCGTTGGTACTGCGCGCGAGCCAAAAGAATAACTCCCGTGACGATCCAATGCATGGATTCAAACTACACAGGTATGTCCCACAGCCAACACACCAGCTATGCTAAAAGCACACTGCAAGTATCTAATTTCTCAGTTTGTGGCTCCCTGTCAATGTCTACAACTAGCATGAGCAGCAGATAGGAGAACTGAGACATGCCCGCGATTACGTCATCAAACTCAAAATGAACGACAGCCCCCCCAAAAAAACAAAAACAAAAAAACATTAACTCATTCACTGCCTTTGACAAGTATACTTGTCAATTGTATTTTTTAGAGCGGTGCTAAATGGGGGCGAATCTGAGCATGCTCCACTGTAAATATCAAACTTGGAAACAACTTTACTGATGCCCAACCACCGGTAGATGACATCATTGCCCCATTTTATAGGAAATAAACACAGTTTCAGAGTCCATGGGAGAAATGGCTGTATTTTGGCAAACCTACATTTTTCTGCTGTCAATTATAAAAGAACGGGACGGGACAAAAAGTAGGGAGTCTATTCTGTTATTTGGTAGATTCGTTTTATATATAATTATTGAATGTAATATCACGTGAGTATTGGAAATGTAAAAATTTTCTATAATGACTGGCAGTGAATGAGTTTTAACAGTAGTGATTCCGTGATCATCAGCGTGTCTCATCTTAAAAAAAAAAGAAAAGAAAAAAAACACGTCATACATAAACCAAAAATGAATGTGATGGCAAAAGAAAAACAAATTGCTGAAAACAAAAATTGTTGATAAAAAGGGAAGGGCACTTTTGGAAATATTTTTGGATATATTAATTGGTTAAAATGTGTTTATATTTTATATTGTTTCATAAGGTGGCTTCAGTTGAGTTGAATTGTGGTGGTGTCGTTTTAAAGGTTAAATATTTATATTTCAAATTGAATTATCAGCCTGATCCTTATTTTGAATTAAAAAACAAAAAACAATTATAAGTGTCAATAACAACTAATAAATATTTAAACTGATAAATTTTTCAGTCATATCACCCAGCCCTTTGTTGTGGTCTATTTAAATAATTGATTCAATATATAAAAATATAGAAGACATTTTTGTTGTTGTTTTTTTAACACATTTGTAGATACTGTAAAAATTTGTGGTGTTTTAAGATTAATCTATACAAGCAACAAATGTCACTATAAGTTTTGAATATTGAAATGAATTGTATCGAATCGAAAATTGTATCGTTCCCAAACTTAATCGAACCGTTCTGTTCTGAAAGATAATCGTTTTTCATTCGAATCGCAACTTGTGTATCGAGATACATATCGAATCGGCCTCATGTCAGAGATTCCCACCCCTAGACTTGACTTTTTTTCCTACCACTCCTACACAGTAAATTCTGTAGTGTAGATTTGACTCTATTCAGATAGAGAACAAACTGACTCAGTTTTAAAGTAAACTAAGATTTACACTAGGAAGAGAGTATAATAAATAAAATTGAAAAAAAAAAAAAAAAAAAAAAAAACTCAAGAGTTCCGGTTCGAATGAACAACCTTCTGCTTGGGAGACTGACTGACTCGTGAGCAATATTCCCTCTGATTTTCCGTGTGTCTGTGCATTCACATAAACTTGGTCAGCGTTCCATGGACATCCACTGACTTATATATCAATGAACTCACAATGCCACTTATGCCACCCACTAAGCCCACTGAACTTGAAAATATAGATTTTTTACTCTACGGTGAATAATGCCACCGCGTTTGTGCACACGTGCAGCTTAGAGGGAACAGTGCTCATGAGGTACCCATAGATTCCCACCCCTAATATAATTAGCCAATAAAAACCGATATACTGTTACTTCTATCAGCAGTCACATCATGCCATAAACCCCGTTTAATGCACATTCAAACTGTACATGTCAATACAAGTGTAAGCAGCGTGGAAACCTTTTGCACTAGAGAAAAAAAAATGATGTGGTGATTGTTGGATTGTTCAATCCTTTTGTTGTTGAAGGATGGCTCTTTTATACATGCATTGAGAAATGTACTATGGAAAATGAAATATAAGATACTACGATGTACATTAGTTCAATCACAGCAACATATACACATATTCTGTCCATATTTAAAATTCATCTGGTTAGGAAGTAAGTGGCCCTATATGTCCCCCCCAAGTAGTGCTGATGAGAAATTGTGGGCCCCTCAATCATTTAAGTTGCCCATCTCTGCAATAGAAGTACGTATCTCATACCTTGGGCAGTAGGGCACGTAGTGTCGGTGAGGGACTCGCAATAGATTGATCTTGATCCTGCTTTCTCCTGACATCAAGGATGAGCTGAGCCAAGTACTTTTGCTGGAAATAGGTACGTTTCCCCAAAGCACCTTAATTCATCAAAAATAAACAAATAAATATGTTGCGATCAATAAATGTTAATCATGTGCAGAAATCAAACACTACATTAATCAATTTTTCTGTAACTCAAAGTTCAAAATAACAGAAGATATATCCAGACCATTGTTAGGCATGTTGAAATGGACATTTAGGGAGGAGGTGTTTGACATGTCTTTAATGAATTAAACAGAAAGATGAAACAAGGAAATAAACAGGTTTTCAATATTTAGTAATATCAGTTTCAAGTGTGTAGAAATTAACAATCATGATAATTATTTTTCTCATCCACTGTGTTGAATAAACAACAACATTCCCAACAAATTCAATTGAGACCTCTGACGTTCAGAGCACTAAAAACTTGAGACTTACAGACAAAACCCAAATCTCTTGTAATCGTCTCCATGTTTTTTTAAACCTTTGTTGTGATAAGAGGTGCAATGATTAATCAACAAATAATCGATTATCAAAATAATTGATAATTGAATGTTCTAGCTTTGGAAAAGAGTGGTCACATTTTTGCGTATTTTCCAAACCAAACCAGGAAGGAACTGGATCATGATCAATTTATGTTCATGCATTTTCTGCACGGTTCATTTGAAATAATGTCCTGTATTTGTATAAAGAGATGGAAATTAAGAGCATGTTTTTTTCATTTTTAATATCAAATTCAATGATCAATGGACAAATTAATCCACAGATGAATTGATTATTAAAATAATCAGTAGTTTCAGCCCTAGTTGTGGTGAAAAGCGGAAATGGAAAAGAAGAAAATATTTATAAATATCATACCGGTCATGTTGATATCAAGCATTGAGAGCTCCTGAGCTTTCTTGATGTGTTGCTTGGCAGCCTGGTATTCGTAGTAGGTCAGACTGCAGTACACACACTCCAGGTGGAACTGAATTGCCAGGTTTCTCTGCTCAGAGAACAGGGACTCGCATTTCAGCACTGTGGGGCAGGAAGAGGAAAGATGTCTCCATGACAAACAAAACTGACAATACATTTTTTCCTGATAAGTCAGTAAACATTTTGATCATCATTTTCCTACTAGCCATATAATTTAGAAGTTTTAAATAAAATGTAAAGCTACTATCCATCCGTCCATTTTCTACGCATCTTGTACGCAAGATAAATTCAGGCAAATTCAGGTAACTGAAGCCCATTCATTCCACTTGATGTTGGGGCGAGAGGAAGGGTACTTCCTGGCTAATTGTTGGGCGCACACATTCTCAAATTCATATTTTGATAATATTGAGTCTTCATTTAACAGGTTTCAGTGATGTGGGAGGAATTTGCAGTACCCCAATGCAATGTATTACAGTTCTGATCATCCAGGGGTAGGAAATTAATTTTGCAAAGGCCACATTAGAAACTTAAAGGCCAAGCCAACATGCTAACCTCAACCTTGTCTATATCATTTTTAATGTATTTTGAAAACAAAAACGGTTTTGTTTCAATAAATTGCTACATGTATAGCTATGGTATCTATTGTTCTATTTAAAAAAAATACACATTTTAAACAATCCCTCTATGAGCCGTTAGCTTATCGTGGTGGAGGGGTTTGTGTGTCCCAGTGATCCGAGGACAGGGCTGGGCAAACTCGGTCCTTGAGGGCCGGAGTCCACCACTTTATTTTATGCCGGAAAAATATATATGCATTACAAGTAATAGAGAAAGAGTTTAAGAATATTATGAAGTGGTACAATGCAACCAGACTGTCAATAAATATTAGGTAAACTAGATTTATGATTTTTAGTTGTAGAAATAAAGATGTTAAAGCAACACTGACTGTGCAAACTATAGAAATAGAAAGGTCTAATGAAATAAGGTTTCTAAGTATTATTCTTGATGAACATTTAACGTGGAAAGTGCATATAGAATGTGTTAAAT
Organism: Festucalex cinctus; assembly: GCF_051991245.1. Classification (NCBI taxonomy): domain Eukaryota; kingdom Metazoa; phylum Chordata; class Actinopteri; order Syngnathiformes; family Syngnathidae; genus Festucalex; species Festucalex cinctus. The sequence continues at coordinate 22,022,999 of NC_135424.1, forward strand.
CTAAGGTATCCCAAAGCGTGGCCGTTTTACACAAGGTTAACGAATCATTGAACAAGAATGATTTGTTATTGTTATATCATATATTGATCGTTCCATACCTGACCTATTGCATTGAGGTGTGCAGCCAAAACATACACGCAACCCATCTTTCTTTTACAGACACGTGCTGTTCGTGTCTTTTTCGGTTGTGGATACAGAGACCACATGAATCCAATATTTATACAACTAAACTTTTAAATACAATGAATTGATGGAGTTTAACCGCCTTAAAAGAATGTATAAAGCCCATCATGAAATTTTACCAACCAACATGTAAAATGAAAATAATTAAATTAAATTTAAAAAAGAAAAAGAAAAGTAAGTACAAATCAAGAGCAATAGATATGTTTTCTATACCTAAATACAGAACAAAACAAGAAGAATGATATATTTCGACTCAAGTTGTCAGTTAGTGGAACAATCTGGATTATAAAACCAAACCATCTCAGTTTATTTGTATTATTTTTTTAAATGTATAAAAGCACAACTACTAGAAAAATATATTTAGCACAAGGTCATGATGTTGATTTCTTTTTTTTAATTGATAGTTTGAAAGCATCTTGACTGTTTGCGGTCATTTATTTTGTGTTGATTATGGGCAGATATCAAGTTCTATTTCGTCCCTCCCGACCGCCAGAAGGCGGTGCTTTAAGCACTGAATGTTCCTTTCGCGCATGCGCAGTTCGAGTAATGCATACCAAATTAGTCACCTGTGACCCCTGGGTGACCCTAGAAGGGTATAAGTTCCGGTGTCACCCAAGGTTCGTTTCCTCTTTTCGAAGAGTGTAAGGATTGGGATTTGTATTTATCCTCTTGACCGCGCCGCTTGGAGCCTTGTGACCGGATCGGTCGGAGCTGCGTAGTTCGCCCTCCAAAGGCTGCGGCGACGGTGTTTTTCTTTACTTCGTTTGTGACCCGATGTGGTCGCGTATTCTAACCTCCCGTGGGGTAAGGTTATTGACTACTTGTTGTCTACTTTGCCGTCTAATTTCCACGTTTACTGCGGTGTTTTGAGTTTGTTTTTTTGTGGCTAGCCGCGCATTAGCACCCTGGCTACCACGAATCGTGGTTTACCCTATTTTTTCCTCCGCTGGCTTTGGCAGCGTTAGCGCTTCTCTCGGTTTATTAGCGCCGCTTTCTCCGACGGTGTTGCCGTTTGGTTGTTGCTTTTCTTTTTGTGCCTTTGCTGGTGAGGGCAGCGTCAGCGTCCCCGCTCCCAGCTTACGGCGTCGCGCTTCTCGCTCGATTGTTTGTCTTACTTACTTTTGTGCGTGTCCCGCCTGCGGTGCGCACCTGGCTTCAGCTGTGCAGGTGGCGTTCGCGCCCCTTCTCTCAGCTTGTCGCCGCTTTCGCGACTGCTGTCTGCCCCTCCCGTGCGTCGGCTGCTCCGTGTGCGTCTGCTGCGCAGGTGGCGTTCGCGCGCCTTCCCTCAGCTTATCGCTACTATTAACGACTAACTGTCTGCCCCGGCCCTCCGTCGGCTTCTCTGTGTACGTCTGCTGCGCAGGTGGCGTTCGCGCGCCTTCCCTCAGCTTATCGCTACTATTGACAACTGGCTGTCTGCCCCCGCCCTCCGTCGGCTGCTCGGTGTGCGTCTGCTGTGCAGGTGGCGTTCGCGCCCCCTTCCCTCGGCTTATCGCTGCTTTACCGGCTTACAGTTTGCCCCGACCCACGCGTCGGCTGCTCGGTGTGGGTCTGCTGTGCAGGTGGCGCTCGCGCCCCCTTCCCTCAGCTTCCCGCTCATCGCTGTTTGGGCCTCTTTGTTAAACAATGGAGGACTCCCGTTGCTGCGTGGACTGTGGTATCCTCTTTGAGGCCTCCGATGTCCTGGACGATCGCTGCCCGAGGTGTCTTATTTCTGACCATGCCGGGGATGGCCGGGCCTGCAGTCCTGGTGTCAGTGACCCCAGTCCACTGGGTCATCTGTCGTTCTCCCAACCGAGGCACCGGAAACGTCTCGGTGTGTCCTCTGGTGTACATGCCCCCCCCCCCAGGAAAAGGGCGGCGCAGCGACGACTCGCTTCGGAGGTTGGGCACCTTCAGGCTGAGCTGGCAGAGGTGAGATCTCTTCTACGGGACCGTCACCCTCCCACACTTACGGGGGGGGCCGGGACCACCTGCCCTGCCCGTGCCGCGACCATCCACCCCGCCCATGCCGCGACCATCCACCCCGCCCATGCCAGTGCTTCCTCCTGAGGAGGACGCCATTTCCTTGGCAGCTTTGGCTTCCTTTTTCCATGACGACGACCGTGGCCCGGGGTCTGTGGTTTTGGGACCAAACTCTCCAGCGTCGGCTCAGAGTTCGTCCAGTGAGGCGGGGGATGGTTCTATACGGGCTGTCCTGCGCAATGCCTTGGACCTCCTGCATTTGGAGGTGCCTCCACAGGCTCAATCGGCGTCTGAGAGCGCTTTCTTCCGGCGCAGGCGCCCTTCCTCGGCCTTTTCTGTCCCCGCGTCTGAGGACTATCTGCGGGAACTACATGCTTGCTGGAGGGATCCTGGGGCTCTCTCCCGTCCTTCGGCTGATGGCCGTGATTTAGCAGCTATGCACGGTGCTGCTAGTGTTGGCTTGGACCGGATGCCTGCTGTGGAGCCAGCTGTCGCATCCCTCATTGTGTCCCCGGAGGAGACCCTTCGGCCATCTGTGCGATGTCCTCGACCCCAATGTCGTGTGACTGACGACCTTCTCACACGGGCCTATGGCGCTGGTGCACGTGCTGGTCGCATTGGGAACTGTCTCACCTCATGCTTGCTCTCTCTACATCCCTGCAAGCGGACAGCGTGGAGGCTGCTGTGTCCTTCAGTGATGCAGCCCTCCAGGCTTTTGCCCTCATGACTAGGGAACACGGCCGACTCATGTTCTTCCGAGTGCAGGCGCGCCGCCAGGTGTGGCTAGCGCAGTCCCCCTTGTCGGAGGCCTCTAGGAGGGCCCTCCGTGGTGTTCCTGTGGAGCCGGGGTAGCTTTTTGGTTCTGCCGCTGTGGGTGCACTGGAAAAGACGGTTAAGGCTCATGAGACCAGGAAGCAGCTTTCCAGCCTCAATAGGACCCTGCCTTCCCAACAGGGTAGGCCTGGGGCACGCTCTGCTTTTCATCGCTTTCCTCAACCCCGGCCTGCCGAGGCTTATGGCACCCGGCGACCCCCGCAGAGGCCCGCCGGGGACTTTCGCTCCTCCGCCCGCTTGCCTTCAGGGCAACCACGGGCTGCAGGTCCCTCTCGGGCCCCTAGGGGCCGGAGGGCCATGCACTGAGGCCTTGGGGCCGACCGTCGGACATTTTTCCCACCAGCAGCTCAGTTACTGGGCTGCTCGTGCCTCGGACCCATGGGTGGTCTCCATCTTGACCCACGGGTACGAGCTGCAGTTCCGACGCCGGCCTCCTGCTTCCTGTCGGGTCAGGGTGACTCTCATCGCCGACCCGGCAAAAGCCTCAGCTCTGGACCAGGAGCTGTCCGCCCTCCTGGCCAAGAACAGCCCGGGGGCTTCTACTCGACGTACTTCCTTGTCCCAAAGAAGACCGGTGGATACCGACCGATACTGGACCTGAGGGGGCTCAACAGACATCTCAGGGTATTGGGACCAAACTCTGCCACATGCTAACCACGAACGACGTCTTGCAGTCGCTCGCCCAGGGGGAGTGGTTCACGTCTATAGACCTGAAGGACGCCTACTTCCACGTCCCCATCGCACCTCGACACTGTCGATTTCTCCGTTTTGCCTACAAAGGCCGTCACTGGCAGTTCCGTGTGCTCCCTTTCGGGCTCTCCCTCGCTCCGCGGGTCTTCACTCGGTTTGTGAAGGCTGCTCTGGCGCCCCTGCAGTCTGTGGGCATGAAGGTGCTGCCGTACCTCGACGACTGGCTCCTCTGCGCGCCGTCGTGGGCTCAGGTGATCCGGGACACCTCCGATCTCCTGTCTCATGTGGCCCGGTTGGGTATCAGGGTCAATTTTCCCAAGTCCTCTCTGGTCCCCTCTCAGCGGACGGACTTCATTGGTGTGACGTTGGACACCACGGTTATGAGAGCCCACCCATCTCCTCACCGAGTCGACGATATTCTTCGCCTCCTCGCGCTCTTTCGAGGGGGCAGGCTGTTGCCTTACGTCGCCTACTTGGGGCTTTTGGGCAAGCTGACGTCCATGACGGCTGTGGTCCCGTTGGGTCTGCTGACACTGCGCCCACTACAGAGGTGGCTGAACGGCTTCCACTTGGACGCCAAGTGGCACCGCCACCGGAGGTTCAGGGTGTCCCGTCGGTGCCTCCTCGCCCTGGCACCTTGGAGGGAGAGGGCTTTTCTATTGAGCGGCGTCCCGCTGGGTGTGGCCCCGGCCCGCCGCGAAACAGTCACCACGGATGCCAGCCTCACGGGCTGGGGTGCTGTCTGGCAGCACAGGACGGCTCAGGGAAGTTGGTCTGTGCGCGACAGGGTCGATCACATCAATGTGCTGGAGCTTCGGGCGGTGCACTTGGCACTCATGCACTTCTTGCCATTCCTGAGCGGGCGGCATGTTCTCATACGGTCGGACAACACCACTACCGTGTTTCACATAAACCATCAGGGCGGCTTCAGGTCCGCCCGTCTTTTGGAGACCTCCCAGCACCTTCTCAGGTGGGCTGCTCCCCGTCTGGCCAGTCTACAGGCCACCTATCTGCCGGGGGTTCGGAACCAGCTCGCGGACTCTCTCTCCCGTCGGGGTCCTCCTCCGGGAGAGTGGCGCCTCCACCCAGAGGTGGTGTGCATGATTTGGAGCAGCTTCGGCACGGCGGAGGTTGATCTCTTTGCCTCCGAGGACTCGACTCACTGCCCACTTTGGTTTTCCCTGAGCGAGGCCACCAGCCCTCTGGGTCTGGATGCACTGGCGCAGCCGTGGCCGGAGTGCCTTCTCTACGCCTTTCCGCCGCTCTCTCTGATATGGCTGACGCTTCAGGGAGTTCTTCAGGAGGGGCACATGCTGTTGCTGGTGGCCCCCTTCTGGCCGGCCCGGACGTGGTTCCCCCTGCTCCGTCAACTGTGCTCCGGCTAGCCTTGGCGTCTCCCCGACAGGGAGGACCTGTTGTCTCAACAGGGAGGTCGGGTTTGGCATCCCAACCCTCGGCGCCTTCGCTTGTGTGTTTGGCCACTGAGGTGCCCCAACCGCTGCTGACCGGCTGTACAGAGTCTGTCACGCGGACCATTCTTAATGCGAGGGCACCGTCCACTCGGCTACAGTATGCCAACAGGTGGAAGTTGTTTGTGGCGTGGTGCGGAGAACGCGAGGTGGACCCTGTTTCGTGTTCCATCCCCACCATCCTGGATTTCTTGCAGTCCCTCCTGGATAAGGGCAGATCACAGTCGACTCTGAAGGTGTATGTGGCAGCTATTTCTGCCCGGCATGTTGGTGCTGATGGCGGCTCCGTGGGGCGCCATGAGCTGGTGTCCTTGTTCCTCAGAGGGGCTCTGCGTCTTCGTCCCCGCCCGGCTCCTCGGGTTCCGGCGTGGGATCTGCAGTTGGTGCTGGACGGCCTGTGCAGGCCTCCCTTCGAGCCCCTGGCGGGGGCGGACCTTCTGTGGGTGTCGCGCAAGACTGCACTCTTGCTCGCCGTTGCCTCCGCCAAGCGCGTCAGCGACCTACACGCTCTATCGGTTAGCCCTGAATGCCTGCGATGGCACCCGGATGGCGCCGGCGTCACTCTGTGGCCGAACACTGCCTTCATTCCCAAGGTGTTGTCTGGCTCTCGTTCTAACCAGCCTCTACGGCTTAAACGTTATGTACCCACTCCTGCTGATGGCGGGGACAGGCCGGAGCTCTTGTGTCCAGTGAGAGCCTTGCAGTGCTACATTGACGCTACGGCGGGCATTCGTACGTCTGTCCAGCTTTTTGTTTGTTATGGTGGTCCTGCCAAGGGCTCCGCTCTCTCCAAGCAGCGCTTGTCTCACTGGGTCGTGGATGCCATTCGCCATTCCTACCTGCTGTCGGGCCGCCCCCTGCCGTCAGGGGTGCGCTGTCACTACACCAGGAGCGTTACCACGTCTTGGGCCGCCCTGAGGGGTGTTTCCCTGGAGGATATCTGTGCTGCTGCCTCATGGGCGACGCCTTGCACCTTCTCCAGGTTTTATAGCGTGGATGTCGCCTCTCCCCATCCGCTTGGCGTGATCTTGGGTCCTGCTGGGGCTTCTCAGTGAGGTTTGTGTCTGAGATCCCTCGCGACTACGCCAGTATTAGTCATTCAGTGCTTAAAGCACCGCCTTCTGGCGGTCGGGAGGGACGAAATAGAACGAAAGTTACAACTGTAACTGCGGTTCTATGAGTCCCGGACGACCGCCAGGGCGTCCTGTCGCTCGGAATCCTCGTGTTCACGCGAGAAGATTCCGTAGGAAACGAACCTTGGGTGACACCGGAACTTATACCCTTCTAGGGTCACCCAGGGGTCACAGGTGACTAATTTGGTATGCATTACTCGAACTGCGCATGCGCGAAAGGAACATTCAGTGCTTAAAGCACCGCCTTCTGGCGGTCGTCCAGGACTCATAGAACCGCAGTTACAGTTGTAATTTTCGTTTTACTTCTTTCTGTCCCCTTTCATTTCTTTTTAAGAATGAAATGGACATTTTTAATTGAAAATTGAATTTATATGGGAGATCTCTCTGAAAGTTTTTAACTCTTGTGTCAAAGCCAGTGTAGTACTGAGCAGAATGACCATCCCAAAGAATTGTGATATAAAGAAGAACTGCATAAATTGTCTATTCACATCAATGTGTGAATTATCAAAAAATTAAACAAAACTGAGCAAATTTTCAATGATAAATTCATTGATAGGATTGGTCCATCAGTGTGATCCTTCTTTGTGTTCAGTTTTGTTTAAATTACAGATTACAAAACTCCCATCAAAGCCAAACTTTTGCTGTCAACATGTGGAATTGAAATCTATGAGATTCATTTTCAAAAATCATTTCCAGTTCAATACACTTTGTAGAAACTTTATTTGGATGTAAGCCACCATTGTTATTTACGTCGCAATGCATTCAGTGCACAGTGACGTAGAATGGCAGCTGGCTCTCTACCGAGCAATGTGAAGCGTATCAAGAACGCGAGGTAAGCCTCCATAGCGTTGCTAAAGGGACGATCAAACTCTTGAATGTGTCTGGTGAATGACGACAGCACGGCGTGGGGAAGGGTGATGATCACATTTCTTTAGGAACGCTACAATGTCCAAAATTCCAAAAACGTCCAAATACAGTTTTACAAAATGTATTAACTGGAACTGATTTTTGAATAATGAATCTCACGGTTATGTTAGTAACAACCAAATAAATAATCTAGAGCAAACTTGTCATTACAGTTGGAGTTCCATGTGAACACACTTTCACACTACCAGCCAAACAGAACAGCCCTTGAGTTTGACATTAAAATTCAGCATAAAGGTGAGCAATGAAAGAAAATGTGTTTTTCATCTCACCGTCTTGGCTGTGAATTTCTTTCCTTTCTTCAATCTGATCTGACAATTAATTAGGCTCAATCAGGTAAAGTGACTCTGCCCAGCAGACACGATGAGAAATCTCTTACTTCAACCTCTAACATTAATGAGGGAAAATAAGTTCATGGTGCCAACAACAAGTGAGGAAAGAGAAAAATTGTGGCACAGCCAGTTTAAATGAGTTTAACATTAATCTATTAGCATACATAAACATAAGTTTGCCTTCACTTTCTGAATGAAACATACTGTACAGTAGTGTAGACCTCAGACAAATAAATGGTAAATGGACTGCTTTTTATATAGCGCATTAACTACACCACATGTAGCCCAATGTGTTTTATACAATGCCTCGCATTCACTCATTCACACACCAATGGTCGACTGCTGCCAGGCAGGGCGCTGCCAGGTCCACTGGGAGCAAGTTAGGGTTCAGTGTCTTGCTCAAGGACACTTTGACATGGTCACCAGGGGTGAGGATCGAACCCAAAACCTCACAGATGTGAGACAACTACTCTACCACTAAGCCATGCCGCCCCTTATACCTCAGTGGTCAAAAACAGTTCATTCAATCACAATGCACTCAGGAACTATGGCCGACTTTGATTTGTTCGAATTTCGAAAAATCCACTAGAAAATCGTGGAAACGGGAATAATCCATTCCAATGTAAACGCACGCGCACACAAAAGAAAGGCCAAAACATTCAGAGCGAAACCCAAGCTGCTTTCTGAACTCTGACCTCGCGAGGTAAATTGAGGTCTTGCATAGTTATGCTGACGTCTCGTATGATTTTATGCATGACTGCAGTCCTTTTGAAATAGGAGTTTGAAGAAAGAGCTTAAGATGGTGAAAGTTAATTCCGTAAACTCTGCTGGCATCTCAAATGCATCATGCATGACAGCAGTTCAAAAAATAATATTTTGGACACATTTAGGGGCATTCTGCTTCAAAAGCTTGATTGTACAACAACACTTTCTTTTACTCTACCCAATTTTCATCAGCAACGTGACTTTAACTTACAGAAGGTAAGTTGATTAATTAATTAAATTTCCCAAGTATACACGTACAATGTGATTAGCTGTGATTAGCTTATGGTACTATTGATTTAAACAACTTGAACTTTTGACACAGCTCTTCTCAATCTATTCTTCATCCACCTGATTGTAATATCCATTATGAAATGTAGACCTTTTTCCATGCTCAGGAGGGACAAGTTGAGGAGCTGCTGAGAACACGCCTCCAGAACTTGCTGGTGGAGCTTGATGTAGCGTAGAGTCCACCAGGAGACAAGCTGCAAAGATAAAAAGAAAATACCTAAATTAAGAATGTATAATATATTATCTACTTCTGTTCTTCTGTTCTGTTGTATCTAATTCTTTTTTTGTACTTTTTTGGTGACAATGGAAAGGAAACAAACCTAATCTAAAATTAGCATTCTGACAGAAAATTCTTACCAACAGCTATGGGTGGTTTCCATCACATTTAAAAAATATAAATAATAAATAAATAAATAAATAAATAAAATAAAAATAAGGCATGGAACATATTTTACATTCATTAATAATAATAATAATAATAATAATAATAATAATAATAATAAAGTAGAGTTAGGGATGTCCCCATCACATTTTTTTCACCCGAGTCCAAGTCATCTGAATTTGAGGATCTGCCAATACAGAGTCGCGATCCAGCAAAATATTAAGGAGCGGGGGAAAAAGTGATTCCAATTATTCTTATTATTATTATTTTATTTTATTTTTTTTAATTTGAACAAAACCATCCCAGTGATTTTGGGGGTGCCATCAGAAGTGCACAAAATAATGAATAAAAATAAATAAAATGTTTTGTTTGGCAATATGTTTACCAGTGGTTGATTTTGTTGCTTTGTAGCCCCTAAAATAATGATCATAATTAAAACAAAATTGCCAAAAATGAAAACCCCGAACACTTTCTTCCGATACCGATCAGCTGAAAATGACGTAATCGGGACTCGGGTTCCGATCACATCATCGGGACATCCCTAAGTACACATGAAAATTGATAATGATCTAGCATTGAGACATTTGCTATTTACTTCAGTAGAACATATGATAAGCGGGGGTGTTTTTTTTAACAAGTTGTTTTAAATAATTTGCCAATAATACGACTGTCATCAAGTTTGGGAACCTGCATACCCATAACTGAATACTTAATTACTAATGAGAAATTCACTCTTCAATTAATATTACATTAAATGCAGTAAGAGTACACTGTGACTTCATCACCCCTAGTTAGTCACGCTGTCGAGAACTATCCACATCTTTTTAAAAATACAGCGTTGCAGAAAGTATGCCCTGAGAACAAAGAGTATAAAAAAGGCCACCAGAATGCAAACAAAACAAAAAATGTGTTATGAGAAAAAAAAATGAACATAACCAAATAAACCTGGCTCTGAATAACGAAACAATGTACTTTTAGTATCAATTTAAGAGTCGCCCATTGTTTTGCAACATAAGAAGAGAGTGCAAGATTAAAAAAATAAAAAATAAAAAATAAAAATAAAATAAAAATAAAAAAAACTTTGTAATGTGTCAGAGAGGTTGCACATCATTGCAAATGTAAACTGGCTCCAGCATTTGTCTGTTTCACCTAATCAATAACCTGACACACATTTGCCAAGAATGTTCACACATGAACTCTCATAATGTCAGCATGAAAACACGGATGTTTGTCTTCTGGCCTGGCAGAGTTTCCCTTTCTGCTAGTCAAGGTGTGAGGTGCTGGCACAGGGAAGTAACAAAATATGTGTCGGCAGCTTAGTGGTTATGTTACGCATTTAAAGAAAGCCTGGCCCTATTCTCCCATGCTTGGCAGGCACCACCAGTATTAATTAATTCTCTAAACGTCCATTAGTATTTAAAGAGCAAATTAACACTGAATCACCTCTGACAGAAAATCACTGTTGCACTTGTGCGCACATCAGTGCTGCTGATGTCAGATCAGGGGAGCATGACAATTATTTTCTGCCCCGTGACTTCAAGTTGATTTGCACTCACGCATTAGTAATGACTTATGGCTTGCTGAGCGCGGAGAAATGGTGCCATTTGCAATTTCTTCAGTTTTGGTATGAACGGATATGTAAGACTAAATGGTGCCATCCAAGTGCTTCCTCCAAAATTAGAGGCATGCCAATTAACGAGCAACTGTGCTCCTCTAAATCAACTTGGAGAAAGAATGTCATTAGCTGTTAGCCAGCTGGATGTTCTTGTGGAGAGGATTAGCTACTTCTCACATACAGATATGAACATTGGCTGGTCCCATCTCCATTAATCGTGGTCCCAGTGTGTTCAAAACGTAAGATAATGCCCCTTGGTTAAAAAATCTGGCGTAACAAAATAAACATACACACCTTGGTTAATTGCTTAATAAGAGCTTTTCGCAACAATTTGTTTACCTGAAGGCTTTCCATCTTGGAAGAGCATTTGAGGAGGATAACCCTCGCCAGCAGGAGGAGGAACGGGTTAGCCACCAGGCTATACACGGACTCCCCATCCAGGAGCAGGCAAGAATGGATAGCTTCTACCATGGAATGAGGCTGCAAAATAAATTGCAATCAAAATTATGTCATTAAAGCGGAAGTCAACCGCAAAATCCTCTTTTCATTAATGTATTCTATGCAGCCCCACTCGTCAAAACACAACATTCCGATTAACTCATTCACTCCCAGCCATTTTCACAGAAGCAATCCCGTTCGCTCCTGGCTGTTTTACTGGATTTTGACTGATTTTGCATGGCCCACAGAATATTGTGTTCAATTGCTATAACAGCATGGAACCTATCAAAAGAAAGATTAAAGTCTCTTCTTTCATCATGAAAAAAGGTATGTTTCTATCTGTTTCTGTTTTGCAGCAATTATCATTAGAAGAGAGCTAAGTTTAATCAGTTTTCACAAATCTATTTAAAATTTTAAGTAATTTAGCTTTTTTTCGAGATGGCCCTGGTTGATCTCCTTTGTTCTGCTGCCACCTGCTGGCCGTTTGTGTAATAACTACCATTTCTGCAACCGTTCTTTGCAGTTGAGAGGCTGCATCAAAACCTCAAAACCTTCAGCTTCTATGAGTTGCCACGCCCATCTAATCTGACCCTGGCCTTCAGAATCAGTAATGCTGGCCGATCTAACTTACCGGTAAACTATATTAGCACTGTGACTGTTTTACCAAAGGCTTTGTTAAGATAACAAACAGCTGAGCGCAGAAGACAGAAAGGGTAATGGGAAGTTTGACTTATACCTGAGACGAGAGCAATGCCGAAGGCAGAAGGTCAGCGAGATGAATGGAGAGCGACGGACCGGTCCAGTTGCTTTGAACAAACATGTGGAGGCAAGAGACTGCCACGACCATCACTGCCAATTCTCTGAAGCTGCAAGGACAAGACCGTCTTAGCAGAACTTAGAGTGAAGGTTACTTTAGGGTGTTTCGGTGGGCCCTTTGAGCTGCCATTTCACTTTACGGACAATTAATGTGCTTTAAAAATTGGGAACAAGCGACATGCTTCGCTGCCTTTCCATTTTCTTCCTTTCTACATTGATGGAGGAGAGGAAACAGAACCAATCATTATGAGCGAAGAGGAGGAGCAATATGTGTCACATTCATTTTATTCATGAGCCGTTTTCGAGCTAGCGTGAGGAAGAGAGATGTTAAGATGTCCTTATTAAGAATTAATAATTCATGACTAAAGGAATAGAGATGCTTAATAGGAGCGACCAAACACTTTTGAGAACAGCTTGGAGTTACACAACTACTTCCACATCATTAGGTCATTATGGAGATTTTCATTAGGCAAACCTCTGGAGTCAAATTATCTGAGGTTGTAAAACTTGGCATTTGATCACAATATTTTGACAAAAAATATTTCTCAGAAGTCATATATCTCACATATTTCAGCAGCGTCAGCATATTAAAATTAAGTGGTTTACAAAAAGAGGGGCGCTTATTTTATACCTATTCTACAGCTACTGTTTAAAAATAATAATAAAATACAAATGCAAACTATTTTGAACTCTTTGACTGCCAAACGTTATCCAAAAAACCCCAACGGTGCCAGCCGATTTGGAGCATTTTCATTCATCTTTCAAAGCAAACAGAATATTGTGTGGTATGATGACATAAATATGAAAGATTGGATTCCATTCTTTTCATGAGGGGAAAAAAAAAAAAAGTATGTTTCTACATTATTCAGTTCTTTAGTAATCACCATTTGAAATTAGGTCATTTGAGTGACATAAGCGAAAATACAAAAATATTAAGAGGAAAAACAGGCTTTTTTTTTTTTTAAAGATTTTTTATTTTTTTTGGGACAACAGTGACTTTGACACTAATATTTTTTGTTTAGTGACAAGGCTGCACTGCACAAAACGTTGCGCTGCCCATTGAGAGAAAAAAAACAAACAAACATAATAAACATAAATTAACGTTTTTGGCGACATTCATTAGGATTTTAGAATACGTCATTAAACTTATTTGGCGGTCAAAGAGTAAACTATACAGAAAAATGTTTGTTGTTTTCCTTTTTTCATTAAGGTCACAGTTGTATTGTAGTGTGTATATTCAGGCAGCATGTAAAGAAAGAAGTGATGCGTGTGTGTAATTTGACCTGCTGGTTTGATTCCCATCTGTGTCATCAGTCAGGTACAACAGGATGTGTCTCTCTAGGTAGGCCTCAATGCTCTCGCCCTCATGACAGCTGCCATCTCCAGTAAGCAGCGCTGCTACCTGAGGGCTCCTCAAAACTGCCTCAAAGTCCCCATTCATCAAGGACTCCAGCAAAGAGCCCGTCTCTAGAAGAAAACATTGAAAATGTAACGTAAAAATTGGAGCAGTTAATGAGGAAGTCAAACCAAAATGTTTGTTTATAATAATATGTTGTATGTGCTTCCAGTAGTGTAAACATGGCATTCTGAATAATATTGCAATTCATTTCTTTTTTTAAAGAATGAAATCAAATTTTGAATTGAATTTTGGAATATGAATTAAGCAGCAATATCCGCCCGTTTTTATCCATCTCAGGGTGCAGCCATTTTGTCACTTGCTCTCAAATGGAAATGGCATCTTAGGTGCCCAGGGCTCAGGCAATGACCAAAGCCCATTCACGTGAGCCATAATTGGGCTTTGCCTGAGCCCCGGAGCAACAGTGATGTAATTTCAGTCGACAGCAAGTGGCAAAGTATCCGTCACCTGAGATGGATAAAAACAGGTGGATTTTGCTGCACAAGTCATATTCCACAAACACAATATTAATCAGAAAATCTTGTTTAGGCTAGTGGTGATACATAGAACTAAAAGAATTTTGCGAAAAAGAAAAAAAGAAAATCCTCTTTCATCTACTGACATCTTCGCACACCAGGAAACTATGAATGAATGTGCAATAGCAATTCCGACACTTCCGTATCGATACATGTATTATCTTTAAAGAGCTCCACAGCGATACATTCCCATAGTGATTTTTTGAGTACACCCCTATGGATATAACGTGAGTTGTAGTTTGACAAAGGAATGTCAGGCACTTTTTGAGACACCCGTGAACAGTTTTAAATTGTGAAAAAATGCATTTCTCCTTAATAAATATACAAAAGAAGTACAATCAGTTTCAGACTGGTTGATAGTTTTAAAAAGGGAATGTCAAAATATGTTTATAATGTAAATTACTGTTAAATTACATGAAAAATCAATAGAACACTCAACTACTAACAAGTGACAATAAATCCAAAATCCAAAGTGTATGTTAGGCTTACATTTTTTAGGTATAGTATGCTTATCTATAGCATATGTATAGCAGTTATGCATCACATACAGTACTGTATTAAACTCATTCATCAACAGTGAATAAATTAGGCATGCATAGGTTTGCTGTCTAAATAAATCATCTTCTTGGATTTAATCTGATTATGATGGATTCAAATGTACCTATTAAATGTGTACTGGTGTACAACGTGAGATGTGAATTTCATCCCAACTCCAATGTGTAACTTTCTATCTGAACCATTCCTGCTTGATTAATTGTTCATGTCCTGCTCTCTGGCTCACGATCTCCCAATAAATCACCCGGTACAACCTGTAAACACTTTACCCATCAGGGCTATTTATCACAAATGGGTAGTATGGCTATAGTGGCAGAGAGGCCACCATGCAATTAGCATCCATATTACGATTTTGATTCCCTGCGGCTCTGAAGTAGTGTTTCCCAACATTTACAAGGCCAAGGCAACAAACATTTCATGGCACACCACCAAACAAAAATGTCACATCCTGAAATAACGATGATCTCATATCAATTCACTCTACTCATTTTGAAATATGAGGCTGTTTAATTGCTCCAAGGTAGGATGACTATTCTGTACACTTTTGTGCTGAATGGTGAATTTTGACTTTTTTGGTTGCTATGTCCATCCATCCATCCATTAGCAGATCTGTTTATCCTCACAACTAGGGATGCACGATAATATCGGTGGCCGATAATTTTCGGCAATTATCGGTCAATTTGACGTCAAACAGATAAACCAGATAATAGAGAAATCTGCCGATAATTATCGGCAATTTGATTTCATACAGATAAACCAGATACTAAAGAAATCCAGCAATAATTATAGACATGCCACGTTGGTCCATCTGTTGTGGTTGTGGCTCATCTCAATAAAATTCAGCTTCATGGTGCTTTACTTTCATTGAAACATTGTGCAAAGTTTATACAATTTTTCAATGTATTTGTTAGACTTATAGTAGGACTCGAAAGCATATTTGTATTCAAGTTAATTTTGCAAACAATTATCGGCTTATCGGTTATCGACATCGGCACTTCAATATTATTGGTTTATCGGTATCGGTTGAAAATAGCATTATCGTGCATCCCTACTCACAACATTTATATAAATCATTTGTGAATTGAGTTAGAGGCTAAAATTGGGGTTGTTTTTAAACAGTTGTGCAAGACACGGCGCTAGCAAGCAGCTAGGCTAAAATCACTCCCCCTAGTTACGATGCATAGTGCCTAATAATTGCTTATTTTCATACACTTCTATTACAATTTTGACTTTTGTTCTGCTGGCAAATGAAACTAGACACCTCAAGGAGGGTATTTCTGGAGAAATCTCAAAATCGCCAAACAATGTCCAACTGTCTAATATTGTCCATATTTATAAATTGAACCTCGCGACATGCGGACCATTTTGCCAGAGCAGGTCACATATGTTGTTGGCAAAAATAGTAATTAATAGGGGTGTAAAAAAAAAATTAAAAAAAATAAAAATCGATTCGGCGATATATCGCGATACTACATCGCACGATTCTCGAATCGATTCAATTAAAAAAAAATCGATTTTTTTATTTTTTTTATTATTATTTTTTTAATTTTTTTATTTTTTTTAAAGAGCTCAGAATTGTTCATTCGGTAGTCTTACCGATTCAACGTCTTATCATCATTGCCTTTTCTTTTTTTTTTGTGTGTGTGTGAATCGATTTTTAAACTTCCATTTTTAATGGAAAAATATTCAACAAAACGTCTGACTTCGGGTTAGGATTCACACCTTGAGCATGGAAGAATGTTATATGAACGGAACATTAAGCCTTAATATTTTATTTTAATGCTGTTCAAACATGAAACAGATTACAACCTCTATAAGACTGAAATTTCAGATAAATAAATAATACATTTTCATATAAATCTTACACTCTACAAGCGTACTGATTAGTATTTTCTAAATTTGAATGAAAAAAAATCGCAACAATCGACTTATAAATTAGTATCGGGATTAATCGGTAACGAATCGAATCGTGACCTGTGAATCGTGATACGAATCGAATCGTCAGGTACTAGGCAATTCACACCCCTAGTAATTAATATTTTTTTTGGGACAAATAAAGTAAAACTTGATAAATTCCCTGCAGCAGTCCCAATGAGGTCTCAAAGCATCCTGGTTGGCAAATGTTGAGTGATTGTTCACTACTTTTCAGAGTACATTGTGGGTAGTTTTGAGTGCCCTACGTTTTTGCTCCCTGGACATTTGGACACACCTACAAAATGGCGTGACCCCTCAGTAGGGCCCTATATAGGGAGTATGGAGGACATTCGGACACAGCCAGTGTGTCAGCATTAGTGACAATAGACCTTTTTAACACTTAAGACATTTTGTGGCCGGAAGCACGTACTTGTTGCATTTTGCAACTTCCGGTGTCATTCACAGTGACTGTAACAACCATTCAGGTGAAAAATAAAAGTCACTGTATCATACTGGAATGTTCTTCCTGCGTTTTAAACTTTATTAAAGCAGCCTTACCTTTGGTTTCATTTGCTTCCCTGCGACACGGAACTAAAATAGAAGTGGATTTGAGCGATTCGGCGGCAGGAAGGACCACATTTTATTATCAGGAAAGGCCAGCAATGCAATGCCCTTCTTGAAACCCCCAAGTCCCTTGAGGCTACACTGCCATCTATGGGTTAGCAGTGGCACACATCACTACAGTGACCATTCATAAAAGTTTTCTGACCTTCAGAGACATACACGCACATGAAGGTGTCAAACAAAGAAGTAAAACCAACATCTACTCTTAACATACTTGAAAAAAAGTTACAGTACTGTATAAAGAAAAAATATATAAAATAGATTAATGACCTCATCGCTATACATCCTTCACACAGCCACTGCAAACAGAAATGTATTTCAATCCAACTTCAGGCTACCGGGAAATGAGGATTTCACGACGCTATGCACTGGTCTTCATGGGAAATGTGGTATTCATTCAAGGCAAAACAGAAAACTACTGCTTTTCTCTATATGGTGCCGCCCTAATCAATAAAAACTGAATGTTGCTAAGCCCTGCTTTAAATGGGGCATTGTTTGCCTTGTGCACATGCTCTATTCTAATTGTCTAGTGGTAGAAACGCGGTAATGCGCTTTGGGCTAAAGTGGGATAAACATATAGTTTTGTTTTGTTTTTTTTAAAACGACCTCCACTTTGTGGAAATTCATCTATCATGGACAGGCGTGGCACATTCCCACGCAAAACGTGAGGGAAGAGTACTATATTTAACAGGGTGAGTGACAAATATAGTCTTAAAGCAGAAATTATGTCGATTTGTGCAATGAAGGCTGCGCGTTGCGCTTTCGAAAGGGGTATTCCGATTAAGCACAATGGCCATGTGCTTGCATGTAAATGGGTTATCCCGGATGTTTCAGAAATCAGAATTTTAAATGTAGTGACAGGAGAGGAGCAGTGTTTTCTTTCTTTAACAAAAGGGTTAACTTCTCCTTTGCTGTTCGCACAGAGAAAAGAAACACTCAAGGAATTTCATCCATTGTGGTCTTCTTTGCTAAATATCACACAGGGTGCAAAGAAATCTCAAGGCTTTTTTTTCCTTTTGCCCTTCATGCAGTCCAGATCTGGATCAAGTTTTACTTCACCTTCAAAATACAACAGTCTTTCTGTGGTTGATTGATTTACAGTTCGTCTTGATCAGATAAAAATCTGAATTCTGCATAGATTCATTAAGTCAACGAGCATATTTATACACCCCCATACGGGCTCAACAGTGTAAGAATTTAGCAGGCTAACAAAGAAAGAGAGAAGCCAGTAAATGGGCTGATGGGGAATGAGCAAGGTTGATTTATGAGAGGATGGAGAGGCCGAAGGGCCACGGCTTACAGTCAAATAATTGGGTTAGCCCGTTGCTGGGTTCACCATCCCGACTTTACACTCGGCACTTGAAAGGCCACGACAGATGTAGCTCATTAGCATACTGTAATTGCTTTCTGTTGAAACAGAGATCACTCAATATTCTAAGAGGTAGACAAAAAAAGAAGCCAAAGCTAACTTATCACACTGCTCTTGTCGGTTCTTGTTTGTTTCTTGGGGTTTCTCCCTTCAGTCTCGTCTTTTTAATGAATTATTCTCATATGTCTGTTTCTGTAGTCCTCCGTGAATGCAGACTGGTTGTCTTTGTGTTGAATCACAATAAGACATTTGCGAACTTTACTTTGGAACACAATGATCAACAGTTTGGCTATTCAGATGTTACAGACCAAACCAGTAACTAAATCATAATCAATTTGTTTGTACATTTTTTTTTGCACTGTCAATTTGAATTAATGTCCTGTTTTTGAACAAAGGGATGGAAATTTTAATGTAAAAAAGTTAGGTGTGCAATTGTCAGTTTCCGACAATTTCCGGAATTTATTTGCGAACGGTACAGTTCTACTAGTTTGGCCATGTCACCTGGTGTCTGTCCAGCTGGCTTTAAGTTATGTCACTAGCAGAGATAGATGAACAATGAGTATACAATTTATTATTTTTGGACCAATGAAGTGGAATTAGATGATTGCTGCGGGACCATGGTTGGGAATCATTAATTTTAAGTATTTATCCTCAATCAATGAAAGAACTACCGTAGTAGTTTATTATGTCAATCTTGTTGTGACTAAATTTGTTAATTCATTATCATACATATTTTTCATCTGAAAAGGTGGATTAATTAAGGGTTAGCTTTTCCTGAACATCCCAATTATTTACATTAAGCATACCCTTGGCGTTAATAAGGATCTGCAGCAACTGGTGTAGTAAAAGAGTAGGGGAGAGTTTTATTCCTCCGTGGATGGAATGAAACCCTGGGGCTGCTATGATAGCACTATCAAAAAGCTGGGAGAGGATGAGGTGAGGGAGGTGCTTTGGCTTTATGAGGGAGAAAATGAAAGCCTGAGGAATGGCCAAGTGTTTAATAACATTTCAGCTACTCTCCATGTCTGCTGATGAAATGGCAGCAATTATGGAAAACAAGGCCGATGTCCTCAAATTACTCTATAATTCACAACCATTCAGAGGGCGCAATGCATTTAATAAGCAATGGGGAGCAGAATTTGCAGCTGAATTACCTGTGAGAGGCAAAAGAGATCCAAAATGAACAATGAAAGAAATCTCAGTAGACACGTCAATCTATGAGCCTTCATTAAGAAGCCAACTGTGTCTGGTGGTTTCGAGCCATCAGTTAATACGTGGGCTGGGTAGCCTTGGTTTCATCCAGAGTATACTGTGCTGAGATCAGATTTTGGGATATTTTGGAGGCTTGACCTGACTGACCAAATTCCAGCTCAGGGAGAAAATAAATAGTGGTTGATATTCAAACACCGCTCAAAGTAAAGACAGACTAATGAGTTATTACAGTGTTTCCAATTGGTCATATTTTGACATTTCTTCACTTGCCAATCAGCTTCAAATCAATTCCAGATGATGTTTTTTTGGCTTGGAATACCGAGTGTAACTCGAGAAAGACGGATGACATTTTTCCAGAAGTTGTTCCCTCGCATGGTTTTGATGATTCTGCTGGACAATCTTGTTAACAAATCAGACCAAAATGTGAAAATAGGGTTAGAATTAAGGAAAAGAACTAACAAATTATTTCAATGTGACCTTTCATTTTTTAACGACAGCAATTGTCATAGTATGGTATTCCTGGTACACAGACTCCCTCTAGTGGTATGTAAAAGAATCTTTACAAAAAAATCTCTCTCTTATTCACATACTACCCATTTCATTTTATTATTCTTATACTTGCATGGAAAGTAATAGTATATATGTATGTATATATATTAGTGCTGTCAAACGATTAAAATTTTTAATCTGATTAATCACACTTAAATTTTGATTTATCACGATTAATCAGCTAAATTACTCGCGTATTTGCGCAATATAAAATAAATACAAAATACCGTGATATTTTGACATTAACGCATTTTATTATCTGAATGTCATTTGCAAACATTGATTAAATGCATGTACGCAATTGCATGCATGCGTGTATTGCTCAAAACGTAACAGCATCATAACAATTGGGTGCAATTCAGCAATTAATTAAACGCAAATTACTTTTGTTTTATCTAAACTCTCGTCGGGGTGTTTTTTAAAGCGAAATTTACCACCGAGCACACCAACTGGAGTCACCCCGCTCATTTTGGAACAACAGGCATAGGAAATGCCGTGCATTGACCTCATCACTGACCTGTGCAGCCTTCAATGTAACCATCCGCGGTTACGTTCAAGGCTCAAGTGCGGTCCAAAAAAATAGTGTGATTAATCTGCGTTAATATGTGATTAATTTAACTTTTTTCTGTGATCAATTAATCTATTAACGCTTTAACTTTGACAGCCCTAATATATATATATATATATATATATATATATATATATATATATATATATATATATATATATATATATATATATATATATTAGGGGTGTAAAAAAAAATCGATTCGGCGATATATTCACAGGTCACGATTCGATTCGCTACCGATTAATCCCGAATCGATTCAATAATCGGCAGAATCGATTTTTTTTTTTTTTTTTTTTTTTTTTTTTTTTTTTTTTTTAGGATTCACACCTTGAGCATGGAAGAATGTTATATGAACGGCACATTAAGCCTTAATATTTTTATTTTAATGCTGTTCAAATGTGAAACAGATTGCAAACTGTTTGTGTACAGTGGCTCACGGTTATAAGCCTCAAGTTTTAGATAAATATATTCATACAAATCTTACAGTGTACATGTACAAATTTACTGATAGTATTTTCTAAATTTGAATGGAAAAAAATCGCAACAATCGACTGAAATACGTATCGGGATTAATCGGTATCGAATCGTGACCATTCGTATCGGGATTAATCGGTAGCGAATCGAATCGTGACCTGTGAATCGAATCGTCAGGTACTAGGCAATTCACACCCCTAATATATATATATATATATATATATATATATATATATATATATATATATATATATATATATATATATATATATATATATATATATATATATATATATATTAGGGGTGTGAATTGCCTAGTACCTGACGATTCGATTCGTATCACGATTCACAGGTCACGATTCGATTCGATACCGATTAATCCCGATACGAATTTATAAGTCGATTGTTGCGATTTTTTTTCATTCAAATTTAGAAAATACTAATCAGTAAGCTTGTAGAGTGTAAGATTTATATGAAAATGTATTATTTATTTATCTGAAATTTCAGTCATAGAGGTTGTAATCTGTTTCATGTTTGAACAGCATTAAAATAAAATATTAAGGCTTAATGTTCCGTTCATATAACATTCTTCCATGCTCAAGGTGTGAATCCTAACCCGAAGTCAGACGTTTTGTTGAATATTTTTCCATTAAAAATGGAAGTTTAAAAATCGATTCACACACACACACACACACACACACACACAAAGAGGCAATGATGATAACACGTTGAATCGGTAAGACTACCGAATGAACAATTCTGAACTCTTTAAAAAAAAATAAATAAATAAAAATCGATTCAGCCGCCTATTGAATCGATTCGAGAATTGCGCGATGTAGTATCGCGATATATTGCCGAATCGATTTTTTTAACACCCCTAATATATATATATATATATATATATATATATATATATATATATATATATATATATATATATATTAATCCTGTACAGTAAATATTTTAGAATGTGACAGTTTTGGCACTGGTACAAATGATTTCTAGTATGGATCATGAAATGAGAATCCAAATGGTGTCAGTGATAAATGTTGCTTTGGGAGACAACTCGGATGCACGGATCCTAATTTTCTAGCTCATCACCAATCCCTGGTCTTTAAAGTAGAAGTCAACCTTACATTTCTTGACAATAATATGCTTTATGTGACCTCACTAGTCTAAACATGATATTCTGATTAATATCACATTGTGGAATATGAGTTTTGAAGCAAAATCCAGCTGTTTTTATCCATCTCAGGTGGCGGCCATTTTGCCACTTGCTGTCGACTGGAAATGATATCAATGTTGCTCAGGGCTCGGGAGCAACCAATCACAGCTCAGCTTCAGAAAAGAGGTAAGCTGTGATTGGTCGTTGCCTGAGCAACTGTGATGTCATCTTCAGTCGACAACAAGTAGCAAAATGGCCACCCCCTTGAGATGGATAAAAATGGCTGTTTTTTGCTGCTTAACTCATATTCCGCTCACGCATTATTAACCAGAATACCATAGTGGGGCCGCATAAAACATATTGTCAAAAACAAAATAAAATTGTGGCTGACTTTGCCTTTAAAGCCATGAAGAGGGTGATGCCAAACATGCACTTTTGAAAATTTGCTTGGTACTTGGACAGTCAAACCTTGAAGACAACCTTGAAGGCTTTTTCGCAATTCCTTATTACAAGAATACAGACACTGTCATGTTTGGACGACACCACTGTTTACCTATTGACGTGTTTCTTGGAATAACTACAGTCAGGAACAATCTCACTTTTTAAATGCCAAAAATCTTACACATCTCCTAGAGGAACACAAAAGGATTGCCAGCTGAAATGTCGCCAGCATAGCAAACAGAAACAAAATCAGTTTGAAGATCAGCACCTCAAAGCTGGAGGTTGCTTGTATTCTTCTCGTCATGCCAGACTGAGAGGAAAACACAAGCTTGTTGATAAATGAGAATCTGGAATCAATACTGCAGAGAAGTGAGCTCACAATCTCTGCATGTCTACACAATAAAGTCTCTGTCATTAAAGTCGTGTTCCTTAGCTGTTACATTTGTCACTATCCAATAATAAACCATGAATCCAGAGACAATTACTTCAGTAATGAATATCAAAATTCTGCCAGAAATTGACACCCAGCCCAAAAGAACTATTGAAAGTCCTATGTAAATAAAGATGACTTGACTTGATTGCCTGCAGATGCCACAAGATGGCAGCTAAGCTTTTTGGTTTTTTGGGGGGGTTTTTTGGGCTCTGGTTAATAAATAAATAAATAAATAACGCTTCAATTTAACATAGTTCATTGGCACAAAGATGCCACAAGATGGTGCCAAAAGCAGTATTTATATTGAACATGGTCTCTATCGTGCGCAAATAAAATGCCCCCAAAAATCCACGAATACCAATAAAGACTTTTTGTGACCCATTTGTTTGATGTCGTGTGATGAGATTTTTCGTAAGCAAACATTTATAGCGCTGGCTCAATAAAGGTTGAGACACAATGTTTAAGTTCAAAGAACCTGAAAGACAAGAGCGGAGTTGAGCGCAGCCAAACGCAGCCAAACCCCAATCAGAATTTCACCTAAACTTCGTCGGTGGATTTAGCGCACTGGAATAATTGTAGAATGAAGGCATATTGGAGAAACACAAGGTTAGCTCATTAAAACCGCGGATACTAGCGCAGTTGCACACTGGAAATTCCAAGTTCAAATGCATTTTTCATGGATCGCTATCAAGTATATTTCCATTAGCTAAGTGCTGATAAGCGCTGTTAAAAAGAGTGAATTATTGAACGGAGTCTGGCACGACATTGTTCGTGACTTACCGGGGTGCCCGCAAACACAATCCCTTCACATCAACTACGAAAGCATGAGAAGAATGTATTTGTTCGTTTTCGGCAGATGTGCTTGCAAAATACCGTCAGAGAGTAGTCATTCGATCGTGTGCAAGTCTGCCAACGTTCCCATTTGTTGACTCCAATCCCTCACGAAAGGCTTCATGTTTGCGTGTCGCAATGGTGCAAAAGTGTGGTAGTCTCTCACCTGCGATGCTGTAGATGTCCTGTTTCCAAGCCATCTCCTCGCTGGGTGTTAGAAAGCCTCGCAGGATGGGGATCTCCACGTCGAACATTTTGACACCCGCAACTTTCTCCTCTGGTCTTGCTCGCTCTTTTTGCTTCAGTTGCGTTTTACATGCACCTCTAAACCATGTAGTTTATCCGTCAAAATGATCTTACAGAAATAGTATGTTCACTTATACCCATGTGGAGCATAAGCCGTCAGCGGGCAGCCATGACAGCTGCGCGTTGCATTATGGGAACGCTCGCCAGCCTCGCGTGTACTCGGCACGTCAGACGCTTAAGGCCTCAGTATGCTTCTGCGAGAGGCTCGCGTCGTATGGAGAGAAATTTGTGTCTTTATTTTCAATCAAACAAAAAAGGAATTTGCAATCAAAAAAAAATTTCAATCAAACAAAAAGGGGATTTGCAACCTCAAATAAATTTTAATCAAACAAAAAAGGGTTTTCATATAAAATAAAAATTTGCAAACAAAAAAAAAAATTTCAAACATGGATTTGTATTTTAATAAAATCTTTTGCAAACATTTTTTTCGTTTTGTTTGCAAATCTGTTTTTTGGTTGCGAATCTGTTTTTTGATTGAAACCTGTTTTTTGGTTGCGAATCTTTTTCTGTGTTGTGTGGGCGGGGTCCTCCGTTCAACCGATGATAGAAGCCTTGTCATTGGTCAGCTTGGAAGCCGCTGCGACAACTTTCATTGGTCAGATAGGAATGGGGGTGTGACAATGTTCGTCTGACTATTTCCTGGTTCATTTTGTCCAGTCGCCGCCAGCATCGAGGTAAATATGACACCCCCCCCCCCCCCCCCCCCACTTCTAGTTTTCCGTTTTGTTTATCTGACATTTATCTAAAAGCAACCCTTGATCTATCGTTTATCCGGTGATTTGTTCTAACCATTACAATTAACGTAATCACTCACTCAGCATTGCTTAGCCATGTTAGCTAGCTAGGTAACTGATGGTCCGATACATGAGTCAGTCATGAAGCTATGTTGTTGGCAGTCAAAACACAAATATACGGCTAATTTGGGATAGCTGCTAGGATGAAGTTTTGTTTTTGTTTTTTTATACTCATAAAGAAACCTTTGCATTTGTTTCACATACAGGCAGGGCTGGGAATCGAATTTATTTACACTAGCTGCTTCCCCTAAATCTTGGATGTTTGAAGTAGAGATTAAATTCGTGATAATTCTGTGATTATTATTTATTGGTCCTGGTTGTTTACTGTATGAGTCAGATTGAAACAGAAGGGGAATCTGAGTTGTAGGTGTACTTTTGCAATTCCACTGACTAGATTTTTTCTTTTAGAGTGCGAGCAGACCAAGGGGTAGAAAATGTAGACATAGCGAGATGCATGTTTACTGTAAGAGGAGCAGGCCAGGGCAGTTTTATTGCTGGTAAAAGCGTACATAACCAGAGGAAAAAACTTTATATGAGTAAAAGTTCTTGGAGTTACTGTAGCTTTCATAAATGTATTTGATATTACAGATCCAGCAAGCTGAAGAGACACTACCCTTGGACCATCACGGTGAACACGGGATCGTTATACCTGACATCCACTGTCGTTTACCTGAGGAAAGACTTGTTGCTTTACGGCAAATCAATCCAAACAAGGAGTCCTTGAGTTTTGGTCGCGTCATTTATTTGCAGACTCTCAATGTTGCTTCTAGTGCTAGTGTCTCGCGGCCCAAAGGGTCATTTAAATTTATGTAAAAAATGAAAATAAATTCCTGTGTAAAACAGTTTGACTTTTATTTCATAAAAAAAAAGCATGCATATGAACTAACAACCAGTCAATTATTCAGCATTTTATAGATTTTATACAGACATTTTTCTCAAGAAATGATTGGCCTGCCAACAAGAAATCAAGAAAGCTCAGAAAATGAACTGTTAAACTTAAAACAAACATTTTGGTAGAAACAGCCTGTAATTACTCAAAAAAAATGAAATGGATGTGATTTTTTTTTTTTTTTTGCCCTTTCAATTACACTGTGTCAAATCTGGCATCAAAGGTGATAGCAGTCAGTAGATGTGATTTAAAGGAATGGTAATCACTCATATGAGCAGTTGGAAATGTAATGGTGTTTGTGCAGGGGGTAACATAATGTGTGACCTGGCATGTGTACCTCACAATTGTGGTCAAAGTTTATTGATATTTTAAATTGCTCTCTGTCTGACATAAGCAGGTGCTTGTGGCCCTGCTCAGTTATCCACAGCATCACCTCATGAAGAGAGGTGACCAACCACCAACTTCATCTTCTGCATCTAAAAAGTAAAGAAAAGTGTGCTTGAATTAAGTACCAAACATGTAAAAAAAAAAAAAAAAATTCTGACAAAGTTATGTTTGACACATGTTTTGAACATTATTGAAACAGGAAAACTACAATGAAACAATCACAGGAACTAAATGTATTTATATTACGTAATTTGTCACTTCCTCTGTATTTCAAACACCCAAGACATAATAAATGTAGCAGAGGCTACTTATTTCAATGACCAGAACTTCTCATAAATGATTAATAATTAGCAATTTATTAATGTAATGATGTAATGTAATAAAATAATCATGAATAAGCATAATAACAGCTATCTCAGCAGGCCGTTTATTTGGGCCGTTTCTCGTACCAACAAAACATCACGATTCATGACTAGACTAACTAAAATCAAACGTTTACGTGGCCTGGATCCTAGTAGTAGCAGTGTCACCGCTTTGACGGTGCATGAGTTCCCCCTCTTTTTCAACCTGACTCGTACAGTAAACAACCAGGACCAATAAATAATAATCACAGAATTATCACGAATTTAATCCAAGATTTAGGGGAAGCAGCTAGTGTAAATAAATTCGATTCCCAGCCCTGCCTGTATGTGAAACAAATGCAAAGGTTTCTTTATGAGTATAAAAAAACAAAAACAAAACTTCATCCTAACAGCTATCCCAAATTAGCCGTATATTTGTGTTTTGACTGCCAACAACATAGCTTCATGACTGACTCATGTATCGGACCATCAGTTACCTAGCTAGCTAACATGGCTAAGCAATGCTGAGTGAGTGATTACGTTAATTGTAATGGTTAGAACAAATCACCGGATAAACGATAGATCAAGGGTTGCTTTTAGATAAATGTCAGATAAACAAAACGGAAAACTAGAAGTATGTGTGGGGGGTGTCATATTTACCTCGATGCTGGCGGCGACTGGACAAAATGAACCAGGAAATAGTCAGACGAACATTGTCACACCCCCATTCCTATCTGACCAATGAAAGTTGTCGCAGCGGCTTCCAAGCTGACCAATGACAAGGCTTCTATCATCGGTTGAACGGAGGACCCCGCCCACACAACACAGAAAAAGATTCGCAACCAAAAAACAGGTTTCAATCAAAAAACAGATTCGCAACCAAAAAACAGATTCGCAAACAAAACGAAAAAATTTTTGCAAAAGATTTTATTAAAATACAAATCCATGTTTGAAATGTTTTTTTTTGTTGGCAAATTTTTATTTTATATGAAAACCCTTTTTTGTTTGATTAAAATTTATTTGAGGTTGCAAATCCCCTTTTTGTTTGATTGAAATTTTTTTTTGATTGCAAATCCCCTTTTTGTTTGATTGAAAAATTTTTTTGATTGCAAATTCCTTTTTTGTTTGATTGAAAATAAAGACACAAATTTCTCTCCATATCTGGGCGGGGGGCGGGGAGAGAGAGAGAGAGAGAAAAAAAAGAAAAAACGCCATCGAACGGACCAATCAGAAGTTAGCGACGCCCCGCCATCGACGTGCGTCCAAGGATTGGCGACGTGTGCACGTCGGCCGGCCACGAGCGACGCAGCACTTAAAATTCATGGCTCGCGTCGATCATGTGATCGACGGCGCTCATCGACGCGAGAGCAAACGTGGAGGCATAAATTAGGCTTTAAGGCTATCCATAACCTCGCTCCGAGTCCTCACTCCACCTGCAGCGCAAGCAAGAACACAAATCTCACCTTCAAACTCATCTGTCGAAACTGGCTTGCATTATCTTACACGACACATTCATTTGGTACTTCTACACACTTTCACAGTCATTATTATTAGGGCCCGAGTAGTGACCACGGCGAGGTCCCTATTGTTTTTATAGGATTATTATTATTAATGATGATGATGATTATTATTATTATTATTATTAATTATTGACCAAGCAGTGACCACTAAACTCTGACTAGAAATTGGATCCACGAACGTGTTTCTTTGTTTTGTAGAATGCTGCTGTGGCGACGTGCTGTTAGCCATGAAAATATTATGCTGATTTTCATGGTCTAAACATGCATGAATAAATGTAGCCTATTTTAGAGTGTTATTGTAAAAATAAATGTCTCAGCGCTAGCAACCACCTTCTTTACTAGCAGTGAATGGAGGACAAGCCTTTTGGTTTTCAAAAACTCAAAATTCCATTTCGGGGAAAAAGAAAAAACCTTGAGAGACGATGACAGATGAGAGTCTACACAGGTGTCAAAATCCTGCATGTTTCCGAGGTTTCACAGCATTTTCACTGTTGCATTAAAATGCGAAAGGATCATGGCGCTATTATCCACAAATTGTGAATTTGAATGGTCATCTTTGTTTTTTGTTGTTGTTTTTTTTAAGAGACAATGCAAGCATGGAGTGAAGCTAAAATTTAAACCCTAACAGTGTGGATCACGTGAAGAGGAACAGAAATGTGACTGCCTGAGAAGACATTGACGACCTTTGCATGCAAGGACGGACACCTGCACTTCCTCAGAACACTAGCTTCCTTTCACACCTGCAAACAGGGGCTGCAGATGACGTTCTACCAATCTGTGGTGGCAAGTGCCCTTGTGTCACTGTCCTGCTACAATGACAGACTCAGGAAATCTTCCTTCTCCATGCCATGTGGCTTTTAAAAAAACAAAAAAACAAAAAAACTCCAACCTGGAAGGGACATGCTAATATTACATTCATTCAGTTTTGCACTGTGATCACCATGCAACTTATTTCAAACCTTCTGACTGATTTGGAATTATTTATTCATTTCTATTTAAAGAGAGAGAGGACTTTCTATCTATCGTTTAGGGTTTGTAGCCTATTTGAAAGGAACAACTATGCATTATACACAGTGTTGCCGTTACTCAAAAAAGTTGCTTTCTAAAGTAACTAATAGTCTAACGCGTTACCTTATTCTACAAAGTAGTCTGATTAAAGTTACTGTCCAGAGAATCAATGCGTTACTCCACATTTTCATGAAGAAGGCAAACTATCTCACTGTTGTAACAGTCACAAACAATTACGAAGATGAGGCAGAAGTCATTGATCACCACACTGAATTCAGCCATGGTCTGGTCATGAATGGTTTGCACATTCAAAACAAAAGTGATGATACTTTTACTACTAGTTTTATTAACCAACAGGCACACAACACAACAAAAAAAGTGTGCATTATGGACCATAAAAGTGGTAAAAAAAATAATTTATTTCCATCCTTAACTGGTCCGTGAAGCATTATGGGATGAGGTCGTCTCCGCCCTCTCGCCAGGGGGAGTGACGTCAGACAAGTTACGTTTTCAGTAGGGGTGGAACAAAAAAACGATTCGACCGAACCATCGTTCGTCAAGGGGAGCTAAACGACCGTATCGGTTGCGAGTGAGGCTTTATGGTTTTCATAACAATAGCAAGAGTTCTGCGCCGTGCTCTACTTGTTTTGTTTACATTTCAGTAGCATCACCATTCAAGCTACTTCCGTGTTTCCGTGCTCGCGACACGGCGCGCGCGCGCGCAACGAGTGACAACATACAAATGGAGACAGTTAGCAGAAGCCGGTGCCGTACATCTCGGTATTTCCCATGGCTATCGAGTCCTCTCGGTGCACTTGTATGTCCCGGGCCGGCGTTGGTTGGCTGGACGGTAGGTTTATTTCATGTCTTAAATTTATGTTTCTGAAATACTTCACAATGTGCAAATATTCTGTTTAATTGTGTTGGTGTCTGTCTAAAGGTTAAATATTTATATTTAACATTAAATTATCAACCTTTTGTTTTCCTGATCCTTATTTTGAAGAGAAAAAACAAACAAACCAAAAAACAATTATAACTGTCAATAACTACTAATAAATATTTAAACTGATACATGTGTACACACTGGAATAGCGGAACAAACAAACAGAGGAATTTAGGGGATTTTCATTTTCAACCTGGATTGATTTTTATTTTTTGTTTTATAAAAAATATTTACGTTACAAGAAGTCAAGAGAGACTGCCTATTGTTTTTCATAAAAAAACCCTTTATTTTCATGTTAAAAATGCACTTTCAATAAAGTATTTGGAACTCCGTTTCTACTGCATTATTTTTATGTTGAGATGGTGTTATCGGCAGCTGCTGAAAGTAACTAAAAAAGTAACTTTTAATCGAACTTAGTTACTTTTAAAATCAAGTAATCAGTAACGCAATTTAGTTACTTTTAAAACCAAATAATCAGTAAAGTAACTAAGTTACTTTTTCAAGGTAACTGTGGCAACACTGATTATACATCTTAAGTTACTGCGACTGGACAGAACTCTCTTGGAATACTCAAGCAGCAAAGGGGCTTGACATTTCACTGTGACTTAGAGGTGACCACTTGCACACACATGCATGCACACGCACACAATTGCCTGTACATCCAAGTGTCTGCAGGACCCTCAAGTTTAGACAGGCATGGTCAAATAGAAAACGTCATATATTCATGAATCAGTGCAGCCTTGTCACTGGTAATGACACCCATTGCCTACATAATCATATGTTAATGATTAAATAGTTTAGAAATTGGGCTCATTTTTTCATATTACAAAAAAAAAAACTGACTTTGTACATGTATGAAAAGTGTGTTATTATACAAGGGTGGGCTGAAAAGCTCATAACTTGACCTGAAGGGTCATACTGATGAAAATTGACATGCATTAAATTCAACCCTTTGTGACGTGATATTATTTTTTTCCCCAGACGCGCTGATGTGTTTTTTGTTTTTTTGAGACTTGGAGAAGTAGTACACGCTATGGTACGTATGCTCCTGCACACAAGTTGGTGATTGCAGTGGCTGCTGAGAGACTGGGTTTGAAAAGTGGTACCAGAGAGGGTACCACTTTGGATTTGAATATAAAAAGATAGCAAAGTCATTAAACATTTCAATAGAAACACCTGGAAGCATAATTGTCAAGATTAAAGCTAAAGGCAGAGTGGGCGCAGCATAATGAGGATGTTGTCGGTGAACCTCTGTGACTGTTTTGATTCTTCATGTACAGAGACTCACCAGCGTGCGCAAGATACCATGAACTCAATTATCTATCAATCCAGCCTGTTTTCCATGTCTTCCACAAGCAACGTGTTTCAAACCATCAGCTAATCAGCAAGCTCTGCATGAAACCTGATAACGATCTTCAGCTGTGTTGGCTGAGAGACATGGAAAACAAGCCGGATAGGGGAACTCGAGGACCGGCGCTGAGAAACAGTGGTCTAAAAATGTGTAAATTGCTGCAAGAAACTTGCTTCTAGCTATAATTCACATCTGAAAGACGTGATTATTACCAAAGGCCATTGTACTACATACTAGTATGGATGACTTAGGGGTTGAATAATTATATATCCATATTTGTATATTATAATTTGAGTTGCATTTGTTCATTTTACAAGTCCTTATAAATGTCCAATTTGCTATTTTTCCAAGTAAATATTTGTATTGAAGAGGTCACATACAGCACGACAACATTTACTGAGTCAACAGAAAATCATGCTCTATTGGGTTGGCATCAGGTCACTTAATTAAAATCATGGTTCCATTTACAGTTTGTGAATTCTCAAAAAATTTCATTGAGCCTTAAAAATTATTATGCTCCATAGAAAGGCTGCAATTCTTTCATAGTAAATTACGTTTCTGTCCATTGCGGTAGTGTATTTAATACGTAGGTATTGTGGATGAAAATATGTAAATATTAACCATGTCGCCTGTTATTTAAAGGAGATCCTCAACTTACAGTCCCTATGAAATTTGAGAAACTGAAAGGCATTGCTATCTAATACTCGTAAGACAATTCAGCTCAGTATAACGACTGCCATCTTACTCATGCTTTTATTACAGGATACTCAAACTTTCGAATTGTTTGTTCCTTTTTTTTTTTTACTGTACTTACACTTTACTGTGTTAACATAACTACTTGCTGCAGCCCATTTATTAATTTTATATTTAAATCATGAAGAGAGAAATGAAAGAAAAGTGTCACTGTAATAGATTAGTGATGGTGTTAAATTTCTTTCCTCTCCTCCTGTGACACGTGATGCAAGAATTCCTCACCTTCAGTAATACACCAAAGTACTGCAAATGGAAAATGAACAACAAAAAAAGCATTGGCACAATCGATGCATACTTTCAAGCATCATTTAATGTCCTAGCAAAAGGATTAAGCGGCTGTTCTAGGGAGTGATTAAAATAGAAAGTGCATCTTTTTGTTCACTGGAGTTTCAACATAATAAAAAAAAGATCCAAGCAGTTTTATATATGTTAGACGGCGCAAAATCCATAATCATCGTTGTGTAGAAACGGCAAAAGAAACTCAGTAAAGGTACACTGTGTACTGGAGTATTTGGTGGTATGGTGTCACTCAAAGGCACATCACAGCTTTGTATCTCACGGGGATTGTTGCACACGCACAGAAGACACACATACAACATGCACAAGCCTTCAAATGACACGTGGAGGTGTCACGCAGTCTCATGATCCAGAATGTTTCTCCAGCGTCCGCAAGAGGGACAACGTAACGTTTAAGGATGTCAGCGTTTATTGAAGTGGATATGATCCCAGAGATATTAAATGAAGCGACGCGTGGCCAAAAGGAGCTTTTGTTTTTGTTTTTTTCTCCCCTCTGTAGTGTTTTCCTTATTTCTTTCCTCTTCTTTGCTGCAATTATTTTAAATATTGTCCTTTAAAAGTGACCACAATATCCTTAATAGCATCTGTTGTCACTCAAAGAGTCCAAAAGATGGGGGAAAAAAACAAGAAATTAAAATTTAGTAAACATTCATCTCTAAAGGTAGTTTCCCTTATATAATTTTCCTCTGCCATTATGTATTTATAAACAAGTTTAATAACATACCAATCAGTGGTTATTTCACAACTGGGGAAAAGAAAGCACAAAATGTTTACACGCTTTTTCGAGGTAAATAAAAGTCTTTGTTGACTGTTTTCATTATGGGCATAGCATAGTTCAGAGTTCTGTTCATGGCGTTGTGGTTCCTCGCATCCCCACGCCTTCCACTATTTTACTATTAGATCTTTACATACAAATATGGACAAACTGGCGGCTTGTGCTCCAAAGCCTCGAGTCTTTTTTTTTTTTTTTCCCTCTCCAGAGTCACCATCCGCTCAGACGTGCCGGGAAAGGAAAGACTCATAGCTGGCCTTCGCCGCCGGCTTTGTCCTGACTGCTGCCGGGCTTCTCGGAATCTTGAGCGGGCATCTCTCGGAGGATGAGGGCGGCGCTCTTCTCAGAGAACTCGTCGCCGTCCGCTTCCAGACCATCCGGGCAGTGCAACTTCAGTAGTTCCTCTCGAAGCTGAGCTGTGTGGCGCTGCATCCAAAAACACACAAGAACAAAGGTGAGCCGTGATTGGTCATTACCTATTTCTTCAGCACAGTTGATGTCATCTTCAGTCGACAGCAAGTGGAAAATTTAGTTTTTAAAGATATTATTTGTAGATGGAAAAATAATGAAGTTA
Source organism: Festucalex cinctus (assembly GCF_051991245.1). Taxonomy (NCBI): domain Eukaryota; kingdom Metazoa; phylum Chordata; class Actinopteri; order Syngnathiformes; family Syngnathidae; genus Festucalex; species Festucalex cinctus. The sequence goes on from NC_135424.1 coordinate 22,056,838, forward strand.
TCAAATTAATAACGGACAAAATCTAAACTTTTTTATTGCTGAAAATGGCTCAATGGGTCAAGTATCACTTTTTAAGGCAAGGAGTTTGGTATAACCAATTAAGGCCAGGAGCGCTCTTCTCCACTGAAAGCCGTGAGAGCGGATATGTCCTTTTGTTTTGACCAATTCCTGGCCTCTTAGCCAAAGAAATGCATAAGAATATACATGAGATGGTGATGTGGGCCTCGTAGCATGTCTTGCAATTTTATTCGAGCATTCATGGCTGACGCAGATTCGTGGGTCTTATCAAATAAATTAATATGGTTCCGATAAACGTTTTTTGGCCGCCAATACCAATTACCAGTTCTGCAGTATCAGCCTATACAAATATATATATATTTTTTTCCAACATGAAAAAGCTGCCCTGTCATTGGTTCAGAGCATTCAAGGGCTTTTGCTTCATGCCAATCTTGGCTTGGTATCACGTGAACATGTCACACAGTGAATGTCGTGCACAAGCAAGATACAAGATGCTGCATCCAAAGTCCTATTAGCGTTGGAAATAATGGTATCGGCATGTTACTTGTTAGTACTTGCTGATGCCAATAACACGGTTTTTATGCAGTATCGGGGCCTCTCCTGATGCCGGTATTGGAACAACACTAAAATAAATGATGCGATGGACAGCGCCGGAGGACTTTGAATCAGTGTAATCAATAGTCAGTGACATTAAGAAATATGTTTGTAGACAATAGTGGGGTTTACATCCACCTAGTTTTCAAGAACTGCGAAAAAAAAAAAAATTGAATGGAAACGCCAGAAATTCGGGAAAAAAAAAAAAAAAAAAAAAAGGCCCCAAATTCACAAAATTTTACGCTTGGAGGCGGTGGATTTTAAAGTGTATCGTAAAAAGGAAAATTATGGCTATGGAAACAGCTTTTGCGAAAAAGCGACAAGACGTCGTATATTTTTTTTTCCTAGGAATGGAGTGATTCCATATTTAGTTCCCTGCACTTGCTCTATAAAAGTAACATTTACTGACCAGCACAATGTTTTTTCTTCATTTCTTTTCATGTTTCTGAAAGCCAAAATGTTGCACTTTGGAATGACCTGACGAATGTTTCATGCTTTTTATCTGAGTTTGATCTACAGAATAAAACGTCTGAGTGCTCGTCGAAGACTGGTGATTCCATACTTTTTGCTAGGGGTTGTACATCTTGGTGTGGTCACCAGTCAATAGTAGTGCATGTTTAACCATGATTTTATTAAAACCCAGAATATTGACATTTTTATCCTGGAGGTATTTCTTGATCAAACATAAGTTAGGTTTTAGCTGGTTTGTTAGCATGATGACGCATTAACTAAAAGTAAACTCTGAGGGATGGGTAAGTCCAGATAAAAATGTTTGCATGCCATTTGAGTGACATTGAAACTGTTCCCCATGCGTCATAGGCCTGTTAGCAAAAGTGCTTGATGGTTCAAAATTCTGTTAGCGTACCTTTAGCGCTGCAGCATGATGGGACATTGTACGCCCGACCCTCTTGTCACTGCTGTACTGCTGAATGTCAGCGATCCATTCTTCGCACTGAGACATAATCTCTGCTCGCTTCAGGTAAAAATGTTTGTGGATCACCTGCAAACACAATGTGAAACCGTGGGAAAACACACACTAACAGAGTAAAATGATCCAATCAGGGTGGGTCGGTGGGTCGGTTTGGGTCAGTCCGTCGGTCCGTCCGTCCGTGATCTGAACCTCTTATCCTCATGAGGGTCGCAGGCGTGCTGGAGCAATTCATGTCACGTGACTAGGGGGTTTAACGCTCCTCAAATAATTCAAGGACCGCAGTTAAAAAAAAACAAAACAATAATATAATGTCGACATTCAGGTATCATAGTAATGTAGTAGGGACACAGCTGTGCAGTCGGTGGGCGTATATGGGACAGGTGTGCCCGACAGCCCCCGTCCACAAGCCAGCATGAATCGGTCATTACTGTCACAATTAAATAAACATGTGCAATATCATGGTTTGCCTTAGAGAGGCGCTAGATCTTAGTTAGGCCAACTGAGTGTGGAAGAGAAAAGATTATGAAATCTACAGGAGAATGTGTGCACTGACAGATTTGTCAGGGTCACGCCCTTATTTCAAGGTCGCTCCACCTGGAGTACATACATATCATGAAAGTCACTGCGCATTAGTGGCACACTTAATTCCATGGAAGAATCTGTGCGGCCAAAGAAGTGTGCAGCAGCGCACGGTAGAATATGCCTCTAATTGCTTATGTTGTGGTTCAGAGAATCAAATATAAAAAATTTGAATATTGTTGAATTTCCCATCCAAGTCTTCCTCACTTAATGCAGCATGATGAGAGTTCCAGACCACCATCCAAAAGGGATGTAATGATAATGGCAATATTGTGATTGCCACAATATCGTCGTCATGTCACGATAAGCACATCTGTTAAAAAGGCAGAGGTTGCATTCCATTTTTTTTTTTTACAACACTATATATTTCGTTTACCAAAATGCTAATTTTCTATGATTATTGATATTCTATAGCCTTGTCAGAAGCTTCCATTTTGTCATAGATTATTGACTTCATGTTTCTACTCATGCAATTATTTGCAGTTCAAGCAGTGTAAAGTTATGGCCAAGTGAAAGGTGCCTGATTCGTTCAGCTTTTTAGCCTGGTAACACTTCGCCCAAAAACGTCATGCATGAACTGATTCCCTGGCCGATCCAGGTCATCTGTCTCCTCATCTTACTGTGTCTTTTCAGTAAAAGAAATAGCAGTTGTAATAAAGCTCACTTTATGAACAATTCTTTTTTTATATATCCCTCCTGACCCCTGATGGTGGTAAGTTTTTATTGGGAGTAGTAACATAGCAACAGCTGTGATATGACTTTGAAGCAACGGAGGCTGAAATAAGTCGAATAAGCAGAAGGAGCGTAAACAAGAGGAAAGGAAGGCTGAAAACAGGAGTGTGTCAAACAAAGCATGCGTCATAGCGGATACAATCACTTCCATTTTACACAAAACAACATCTGCCTGCAACAAGGGGGCTTAAGTCATATTTTGACATCTTATGTCCAATACTCGCCATGAATATCAATCGTGTTCACTTCACTGTCACTTTGTTTCACTGCTTTAACCACACTTCAATCCTTCAGCTAACTTGCTGGAAGTGGTAAGAAGAGAAATGCTTGTGACCCTTGATCTGCTGTAGACCTGCTGGATTAGTTATGGTCAGTGCTGATTGGCTGCAAAGAAGCAGCAGAAAGGGTTTGTAGACCACTTTCATCTCTATCTTCCTTCCACATCCCTTTTCCGCTCCATCCATCACAGTCACAACTTCCCATCTCATCCTTGTGCCCTGCACCCCCGCTCGCCATCGCTGCTTATGTTACATCCACGGCAGTGAGTGATGGTCTCCAGCTCAGAATGAATGTCTCAAAGTCACTGATGTGTACTAGAAATGGTGAAGCTTTCTCGAGGCCAAGACAGGATTTGTGACAAAAATTGGAAAGACAAGCACATGGCCGACATTATGCGCAGACATGGCAAACATGTAGAGGTTAAAAGAGGATGTTTCCCCCAAGGCTCCATGTAGCGGCGGCAAGCAGCCACTTGACTTTTGGTGTTTGGACATGGCCATCAATCACAGTATGAAAAGACGCACTTTATGCAAACCGGCATCTATCATGTAGCAACACACACACAGACGCATACGAGCAGAAATGAAGGAAACGTATGTACAGTCAGAGATGAGGTCCACTGGCAGAGGAAGATCCCTGGCTACCAGATAAACTCAGTGACCTTTGAAGTAATGCTGTCCACTCATTATTCCACAGGGCAATCAAGGGAGGAAGACAACCCAAGGAATGGATATGCGGAAGCTGTCTGTCGGATGGCAGGTCAAGGACAGGAGTGAATCACATTGCCGTTTTCAAGTTATTCATCGTTTTACGTATTCCAATCAGTAACACACCAAGGCATGAGGTACGCAATCAATTCACTCTGACTTCCAGACTGCAGCTACTGGTAATGCACCTGCTAACTACACTTGTTACAGCAAGTGGCCAAGTAGTCAAGATATGAGCCTGGATGGATGGATGGATGGATGGATGGATGGACGGACGGACGGACAGCATGGCACAAGGACATACTAGGCTACAAAGCGTATGGATATCCATCCATCCATTTTCTCGACCGCTTATTCCTCACAAGGGTCGTGGTGGGTGCTGGCGCCTATCTCAGCTGGCTCTGGGCAGTAGGCGGGGTACACCCTGGACTGGTTGCCAGCCAAACGCAGGGCACACAGAGACAAACAACCATCCACACTCACAAGCACACCTGGGGACAATTCGGAGTGCCCAATTAACCTGCCATGCATGTCTTTGGAATGTGGGAGGAGACTGGAGTACCCAGAGAAGACCCACACAGGCACGGGGAGAACATGCAAACTCCACCCAGGAAGGCTGGAGCCTGGACTCGAACCCTAGTCCTCAGAAGTGGGAGTCGGACATGCTAACCAGTCATCCAACGTGCCGCGCGTATGAATATATTTGACCAAAAATTAGGCCACTAGCAAGATCACTTACAAAATATGCTAGTTGAACCTCAAATTAGCGCTGGCCGATATGGCTGAAAAGTGTATCACGATCTAAGTATTTCTAAGTATTAAGTATGTCTAAGAAACCAAGGACTATATTTCATATCTATATTGATTTTCTTTTTGTTGTTGTTGTTTTTAACAAATCAAAATAAGCACCCGGAGCCTGAATTTAAGAACGTATCCAACTGACAGACAAACGTTGCGGAATGTAGCTAATGTTGGATTCATCAACTGTAAGATTCTCATCTCTGTCATTTTGCGACATTTTTGCCACCTCTGAGGCAACGTGTGAATTAACCTGAAATGTGGGTCAAATTGACCAAAGCGGCCTGGGAACATATAGACAACCATTCACATCTAGCCAATTTTCAGTCAGTTCAATACCTCAGCTGAAAGTCAAACCCAGAGCATCTTGACTGACGTTGACTGTCCCTTGAAAACTTAATTATAATATTGTTTATCAATAAATAACATTATTTATTGATCGTAACATCTCGGAAAGTCGGTCACAACTTTGCAACAAAAGGAAATTGTGGGTCCCAGGGTGACAACAGTTGAGAAACACTGATACAATTACAGACCAACCCACTGAGCAATGTTTTCCTTCACATATTTGAAGTACAGTATAAAAAAGCGCCTCACAGGCGGCAAAATTGCCAGCTCTCACTCTGAGTGCAAGCTCCAAACACCAGTCAAACAATACTATACATGAAACCAGAAGCAATCCCCAATGTCATTGGCTACCAAAATCTGCTGTAGTCTACTTTATACTATGGTTTGATATCACCTGTGATGCTGACTCTAATATTATAGAACTATGAGCAGCTTCCCTACACACACACACCCAGCTTACTAACACATTTCATACACTGAGGTCCAAGTATATACTTATTCTTTTCCTCTCTAACATCCATATTTTAACACACAACCGATTGTCCTTAATTCCACCTGACAACCTGCTGCTGTGCAATTCACGCTTGTGCAGCATCCTCCAGATCTCTCATTATAGCCCTAGTTAGGCACTCCTTTCTCTCACACAACTGCTAAAAATAAAATGGCATCAACACGTCCCATTTTGAATTGAATAAACACTTTGCAATTTTTAAAATGTAATGCAAATAACTACCGTGATATCTCTACCGGGTATATTACACTGCTAAAACAAATGATTTTTGCGATATTATAAAATTAGATCAAGATGAATCATTTCTAAACTTTTGCCACCTTTAATGTGAACAACTGGACAAGTCAAAGAAAAAAAAAATGTGCATAAGCACATTCTCAAACAAATATTTTCTTTGCATTAGCGTGGCACATCTTGATGTGACTATAGTTGCCCACACTTCTTTGCAAAAGGCTCCAAATATGCTGATTGCACGGGCATCTCCTGTGCTCAGATCAGATCAGACCACATAAGTTTGAAAGGATTCAAGTGTTGACTCTGGCTGGGCTTTAATTTTACTACCTCTCTAAAAGGTTACACTTTTTTTTTGAGTGAATCATGTATTAATGCAGATTAATCACACTATTAATTTTGACCGCGGATGATCCTTAAACTGACAGCGGAATGTTACGTTAAAGGTAGCACAGGTTGCGTTTGAGCAGAAAACATAACTACAAGCATTAAAGTAAAGCATTTGACAAATGTTTGCGTATGACATTTACAATATTGGCTCGTGTCAAACTATTGGGGTGTTTTTTTTCCCCATTTTAAATTATGCAAGTAATTAACTGATTAGAAAAATAGGAGGATGACCGTGTGCAGTGGATAAAATTTTTCGAAAACGTCCTTATAACATTAAATGTCGAAAAAAATTAAGTGTTGATCAAACGGCTTTTTAATTAAGCAATTAATCATGATTCTAAAATATGATTAATCTGATTTAAAAAAATTATCGTTTGACAGCTCTAATATATATTAACATTTTGATGGGGTGTTTAGACTTTTTTCAATCCATTGTACATACCAGCAAAGAATGTGAACATTACACCAACTTCACCTTGGTTTGTTGACAGGCTTATGCTGAATCACTGCAAGATGACCTTTGACGTATGAGGAGATTAAATGTCACGACTTCACATTACGGTAACAGGCTCAAGTTTGATTTTTCTGCCCCTTAAGGCATTCCTAAAATATTACATTCTTATATTGAAACGGACAGAGATGATGTCATTAGGGGCGGAAAATTAATTTTATCTTATAATAGACTATCTTGAGAAATTTTGAAATAATATTTTTGCATAAAAAACATACATATCTCCAAAAACATATATTAGCCAAAGTGTATTTCAAAGCCATTTAGGCCTTGTTCAGACGGTCAGCCAAAATCAGATTTTTAGCCCATCCAGATTGAAAGCGGATGGCTTTTTTGTAGTCTGAACAGTCACAAAGCACATGAAATTAGATTGTTGCTGGACGGAATGAAACCACACGGGGAGGTAATTTCATATCGGATTTGGACAGGATGCGTCTCAGTCTGTTCAGTTTGAAACAGAATAGATTTGACTGTCCGTGATGCCACAAAACTAACGCGCCCGCGCTGTCAATATCCAATCGGCTCGCTGCCCAGCTGGTTCCTCGCATGCTCGGCAGTAAAATGCCTCGACGGCTCAAACTACACGTGCTGGGCACCGCCTCCGTTCAACGTCGTTGTTTCAACAGCCTGTCAGATGGGTCAATAATGTGGCTTTCGAGACCGATGGTATCTCTACTTACGAACATCCCTTCATACGAAATTTTCAAGTTATGAAATTCCTCAACAGGAAATTATTGCCTCTTGTTACGAAAGAAGTTTCAGGATACGAAAGGTAAAAATTCAGTTTGGGCTGTTACTCGCAGCTCCGAGTTTCCTGAACGCAACATACTTATAGCTGCTCTGCCATTGGCTATTACTGGTATCTTCCTGGCATCCCATTGGCTAAGACGGACCTCTACCATATGTGTCCATATATACATAATAGATATGTGACACATATCTATTATGTATCTATGGACACATATTATGTGTCTATGTGGCGTCCTCGTCATTCGACCCTAGGGCCATGAGGTGTTTAGATAGTTTTACATAAATGTATTCACTAACGGCCGATGCATTTGTGCAAAAATTCAAAAAATTGGTGATTGATGAAGGCTACGTTGCACAGTAAGTTTTTAATTGTGACGAGACGGGCCTTTTTTGGAAAAAGATGCCTCGCCGTACCTGAAGTTTCCATCAAGTTTTGGAATTTATTGAAAAGAATCACCCAGAAAAAGTGTTCACCATTCGGACGATCGTTCACTATGATGATGTTTGCCTTGGAGATTTTTATAAAAACAAGGGCTCCAGGTGGAGGAGTGGAACCGTCACTTGCCTTCGGTGCCGGATGGCGTGGGTGTGCGGCTTACATGATGTAAGCATGAGTGAGTGAGTGATAAAAAAATAAAAAAATAAAAAAAATAATAATAATAAAAAATAAGATTGTTAAAAAAACAAACAAACGTCCTTCGATCAGTTCTTTACAAAACACCATGCAAAAAAAAACTTCTGAGAGAGAACATGAACCAAAGAGGGCAAAAAACAATGAGGACAGCAGTTAAAAAGGCAAATGACCATCATTTTTTATTCTTTGTTTTTTACATTATGCACAACTCTCATTTATGTGCAATAATCTATTTGTAACGTATTTGTTAGATGTTTTGATGCATTCTTATGCTTTATAAAACATTTATGTCTGAATTTTGGGAGGCTTGGAACGGATTAGGGCATTTACATGGAAAATGCGTCTCTACTTACAAAATTTTCTACTTAAGAACTACTATTTACCTCTACTTATGAAATTAATTTCGTAAGTAGAGGTACCACTGTATGAGTATTCGAGTACGAGTATTCAACTCTTGAGGAGTCACCAATACCAAATGCTGATGCCACTAGTACATACAATTGGCCGATACACGCGTTAACACCTGCAAACTTTAGAAAAATTAGAAAAATGCTTGTCATTGTTTACACATTTGTGGAGTCTTTGTGGTCGTACCTCTTTAAAGCACGGTGATGGGTTGCGCATCTGCTCCAGCATGGCCCATTTCACGGTGGCCTGACGTATGTTGCCATCGTATTCCCGTGAGCTCTGGGTGCCGCTTGGAGTCCCGCGGGAGCGCTCGTACCCGGGCTCGTTGAAGTAGGGCTCAGCCACCAGGATGAGGGACTGCACTGACACTAGCACCTACAGCACAATCACAAATAACAGACTGAAGGAATTGAAAACGCAGAGCGTGAAGCCCCATCTTATAAAGCCTATGCCCTTATTTATAATAAAGAAAATCATCAAAGCGCCGACAATTTTCATTATCTCATGGAGTGAAATTAAGCCGTATAAAGAAAACAACACTTTAAAATAAATAAAACTTGTTACAAAAGAATTGTTGACCCAGTCAAGCCAACAAAAATGTACGCTATTTATACACTTTCTTAATGCTTGATTTATATCTTTAGTACTTGAAAGTTTAAACATTCTTTGAAAAGATATAAATGAGCCACACATTTTTCAGATTTTTTTTCATAACTACTCTATACATATACACTTCAAAGACATATCTTTGCTTTATCTTAGTCCTTGTCTTGACTGGGGTAGAGTGAAAAGACCAATCCATAAAATACACACGGTCTAACCAGACACATATAAAGTTTGTTGAAGTTGTTCATATATGAACCATAGCTTTTCTGGTGTTTGGTAAAGGTAGCCCACACCAACTACCAGGCTACTTTTCATTAAAAGATTTGTTTGGTTAATTCCTAGCCCAACATTTCTACGTACTTGTTGATGTCCAAAATCCATCATATGCCTGCTAACATAAAGCCCGCCTCCAGGATTATTCAGATTGTTTACTGTAGAGCAACTATATTATCACAAACGGTAGTGATGGGCTTGGACCTCTGCCCGCTGGACCAGCCACATTGAAATTAGCTGCTGTGTGCTTGAACAGCACCCATCAAGGGAAAAACAATGACCTTCAACTGATGTGATCAGTTTCAAATGAGAAACAATATCCAACCTCAGTTGATGGTCAGTTAATGTCGGCACAGTTCTCTGCCTCATGTACAGGAAATGCCTTTATTTTGTGTCATTACTATCATGTGTACATACAGAAAACAGGCCACGACCAAAACACACAAAACACAGTTATCCTTAGTATGTCACATTTGGCCTCTACAATATTAAATTCAAACCATGTATGAGTTTTTTTTTGTTTTTTTGTTTTTTTTTAAGAAAAGTACACTCTTTGCTTGTTGTCTGCCATTTCCATCTGGTCAAAGTAGGTTGTTGTTGAGGCCTAAATACACCATTCCGACGTCAGACATCAGAATGCGCTGTGTGATCAATGTATAAATCACTGTCGTAACGTCGGATCCCGTTGGGTAGTGTCTGGGGGATGCTATGGGCAGATTCACCAAGATTCGGGCCGTCGTAACATTTGACCACTCTGATTGGCAAAATAGTCCCTTTACAGCCAGCTATCACAAACTTAAGCCCCTTAAGACATAATGATGGACGAGTGATAAGACTCTTGTGGCGGGAAGACTGGGACAGCAACACTGCTGATGGATTCAGACAGGTGTCAGTCAAGAAGGTTGTTTAAGTCACCTGTAAAAAGCTTGAGGTCTGTGGGTTCCACTTCTCCTCTGGTCTTCCATGCCATGTGTTGAGGATACTTAAACATACCTAATAGAATCACACATTGAAAATCCTTTGGTAAGTAATGTAATCAAACCAGTATATAAAATTAAGAGAGGATTTATGTACAAATTCAATTTTACAAATGTACAATACAGAATTAAAATACAGAATACAAAAATACAAATTCAGTTTTTCTATTATTTTTTTTATTAATAATGCAACTAAATTATGCAGATGTCTATTGTACGTTTTTAAAATTGAAATGATCTATTTTGTCAGATTTGTGCTAAAATAATGTCAATCACCTTGCATAAATCATAACGATGCTAAGAATGAATTTGACATATGTAATTTAGACACTTTTTTGATTCACCAAAACAATTAAAATATATACTGATCAAGGCAAAAGCAGTCCTAGAGATTATTTGTCAACAAGCTTCTTATGACGCATGTACACTCTCTTTATTTTTTCCCATTTAATCAACTGTCCCTCATCTGTGTGCTAAATTGCTTTGTCCAAGCTGTAACCACTGATGTGGGAAGCCCCGGGTATTTCTTATAGCAGCTGTCTAGACTTATTATGGAAATACATGTGGACTGTCAGCAGCTGCCTAATGAGGTGCAGCAGATGGTGAGCTGAAGCACCTTGACCCCTCCTAAATGGAAAGTCACAGCAGCCAGGACCACAGAGCAAGATAAGGATGTATACTTCCAAATGTCAGGTTTAAACAAAAAACACATGTGAGACTGAGGAGTAAGGTCCTTAGATATACAGTAGTTATTTATGATAGTAATTCAGGCAGGTTACTTTCGTCATCCTTCTTAGCACTTCAGCCTCAACTGTAAAACCAGTAAAGAAGCATTTTGCGATAGAGGCAAGAAACAAGTGCCACTGTTCTGGCTGCTCTGTACAATAGACTATGTGTACGATATTAATAAGTTACCACCACTGATGCTATCATTTTTACGTAACAGATTCATACTGTATGCCCACGTCAACCTCTGAAAATATATTTAAAAAATTATTAATTAATTAATTAAATTATTATTAATTTAAAAAATAACCAATTTGTACTTTATGAATGAATGACGTCGTCGTCGTCGTCCACTCTGCTCTGTACAGCTTAATGGCGCTAAATGAGGGAAACGCTTCTGCACCTCTCGGTCCAACCTTGCTTTCTAATAATGTCCTCTTTCTCACAACTGTTACTATAACAACCATGTTCTTGGCGCAAATCCATTGCCATGTGTGGTGAATCAGGCGCAAATTTGCTCCAAGCTGTCAGAATTTGCGGGCGTGTTTGCGCCGGTATATGATTAGAGCAATAACCTTCGTGAATAGGTGGTTAATAATCCCCTTAAAATTCGGATGGTCTGTGGCGGGCAAACATTCTTAAAAAATATATATAAACTATGCCGATACTCTAAATGGTTCAGGAACAGCTTCAAACTTACTTTGAACGCAACTTTTTTTAAAAGCATTTTCGGCAAAATTTCTCGTATGATAAGGAGGGAGAAGACTGCAGGTGCTGCCGTGGAGCAATATTTAACGCTCTTACCCCGGGTTTTCACCGGATGCGGTTGCGGTGCGGTCCGGCGACGCAAGCAATTAGATTCCATTCATTCGAATGGTGCAGTTTACACCGCTTGCGGGTGCGTTGCGTGTCGACTGCGTCTCAGCTGCGGCGTGCCGCAGGCCTTCCGCAAGGATAGACCTATTTTCTATTTTTGCCGGACGCCGCAGCGGTAGGCCTCCGGCAAATGGCAAGCTAGCACTAAACACATCGAGCAGGACAGGAAGACCGACGCAGTTTCAAAATAAATTTCCGGTTACCTTTCAGAATAAAACACTCGCCAGCTCCTATTTCGCAAGCTTTTCAGCAAAACGTGACGTGGGCGTCGCCGGGCCATGTGCTCATTCACGGTTTAGACACCAGCGAACATGGACGAGGAGAGGTTTATATTGGAGGTGGAAAACCACAAAATAATATATGACACGGCACATCCTTTTTATAAGGACAACCAAAAAAAGGCTGCTGCATGGAATCTCATAGCAGAAGAAGAAGAAAAGGTTAAATCAAAAGAAGTCCACCTCTCTTTCTGCTTCTCTGTTGAGCACAGACTTTCTGTATGTTTGTCGTTGTGAAATGCCACATGATCGCGCGCGCGCGGTCCCGCGAGACACGTTGGGAAGTGGGCGGCGACGGAGCTGCCGGACCGCAGCTGTGCGGAGCCGGTGTGGATTGACAAAAAAATTGACCCGTCCGGAGCACGCAGTCAAGACGCACCGCACCGCAACCGCATCCGGTGAAAACCCGGGGTTAGCAGACGCAGCACATTTTTAGTGAACCTAAGCCAGAGTGCGCATTCACAGTCATTCTGACATTAAGCCTAACTTCAAAATAAATTTTACCAAATACAGTAATACACTGACTCAAAGTAAACAGCCTTAGTATACTTTTACTTTGAGGTTTGCCCACGTTCTGGCATGATGGGTAATTGACTTCCATTTTAGACTTTTCTTTGATTGCGGTGTTACGATTAACACATTAAATACGAATAAGCCAATCTAATTAATTACAAATGTGTTTTTATGGCTAAATTCAGCTGTTAATGTTACCTTTTAATCGGGTTTGCTTTGTAGTCTGGAAATTACAGTATATGGTTGCGACTAGGGACACACCGAAATTAAAATATTTGTTAGAAACCGAAAATCAGAAATGCCTGGCCGAAAACCGAAACGGCCAAAAAAATTATGCAATTTTTTTTACTAGCATTGCATTTATTACAGTTAATTAAAATTATAATATTATTATGAAATATTTATTTAGCACTGGCATTTTAACATAGCACAATATACATTGAAATGCGTCCACACCACAGACATGCTGGCTAATGGTACGTTAAACGTCAAACGCGGGGTGAGCATTTTCTGGCGGTGCGAATGAACTGTATAGTCAATGTACAGTAGTTTACTCGGGCGCACACAGATGTGTGCGGTGTGGTGCAGATGAAGCATATTTGGAGTGGGAGATGGTGCGGCGCACTTAAAATCCGCACATTCACATATTCACCAACACTGAAAAATAAATACATTTCTTCGCACCAGCCAATCGGCTTCGGGAACGGACTGCAAAGTCACACACGGCGTCCTGTACAGGTCTGTAGTTACCCGGAAATAGTGATAAGTGTTTACTTGTCTAAAACTGCTGTACAGTAGATTACCAAGCGAGGCCTCTCTCCTTCTCCGGTGTGCGCAGCTGTAGGTACTCACACGGTGAAATGCCAGCGAGCAGCGAGGCGGACACTCACCTCCGCGTTTCGTGTTTAATTCAAACAGATGCTTGCTTGTAGCGTTTTTTTCTGCTTGCGTCACCACAACATCCTCTTTCGGCCATATTCTTTTGGCTTTAATTTATTTCGGCCGAATTACGAAAATGCCTATTTTTTGCCATTTTCGGCAGAATATTTTCAGTGGCGGAAAATTCGGTGCATCCCTAGTTGCTACTTTGCTGATTTTTGTGAATTGCATGTGTTACGTTCCAGAACAGAAGAGACTACTGCAACTTCCATTCTAATTTCCACACTTTATATCGTTTATATCGTAATATAAACACAGTTACCGTTAAAGTGGAAATCAACAATATGTTATACGTGACTTCTCTATTCTAAACATGACATTCTGATTAATATTGCGTTAGTGGAGTATGAGTTATGAAGCAAAATCCAGCTATTTTTATCTATCTTAGGGGGCAACCATTTTGCCACTTGCTGTCGACGGAAGATGACATCAATGTTTCTCAGGGTTCAAGCAATGACCAATCACAGCTCACCTGTTTTCTGCAGCTGAGCTGTGATTGGTTGTTACCTGAGCAACATTGATGTCATCTTCAGTCGACAGCAAGTGGCAAAAGGCCGCAATGTGAGATGGATAAAAATTGGCTGGATTTTGCCGCTTAATCACATTCAAATAATGCAATATTAACCAGAATACCATATTAAGACAAGTGGGGTGCATAGAACATATTGTCAATAATTTTTGAGGGACTGTGATAATGCCTAGTCCTTAAAAACAGTGTCAAAATGTTTCCACTCACTTTGCCATCATTGTAGAGATTTGGGTTAAAGCGCACACTGTGTCCACCGGTTGTCTCTAGGTTCACCAAAGGAGGCGAATTAGGATAATCTTGGGGAAAATACACATCAAATTCGAAGCAGCCATTGGCATATGGGGTGTCTGCTGGGCCTGTGATGAGAACCTGCAAATGAAATCAGAAGTGGAAAATGGAGTAAGTGCGAAAAAGTATACGACATTCCCTGTTGTAACATTAATTCTGCGCAAAACCACCATATTGCAGGGTTTTAGTACTATTTGCAAATACTATTATTATCTGCTCCTAGTGTTTCAGGAATTCATTTTTGTAAGGCAGCTGAAGTCGAGCCTGGTAACCAGATTCATCATTGTAATCAGCAGATGAATCCGGTCACTGTCAGCATCAAGAACATTTCTGAGGTGGGGCAAACCTTATCAAACAGACAATAAAAAGATCCAATCAGTGAAAACCAGGCTTTAAATTGAGGTCATAAAAGCGGGACGTATGTGTAGAAGAGTAGTAACCACAAATGTACATAGGAAATATCTAATATTCATATGTCAGTCCGTGAGTAAACAATATGGAGTAAATTCAACAGGGCTAATCGAAGAGAAACAGTAGTGAATGAATTATGGCGTTGTTGCGGTCAACACTTGATTCGTGTGATAAGACATCTGGCGCTGAAGAGTGACGTTGCTCGTGAAGAATACATCACACAGCAAATAAACAAATGTGATTACATGGTTTGTTTTGAGCTTTCAACGGACCAGACAAAAACTTTCTTTAGTTCAAGAAAGTGGGTGCGGCTTGTCAGGCTAGCTGTCCTGTCATGTAATTTATTTTTACAAGCACTAATATTTCAGAAAATGTACTGATGAGCTATTTTCAACTTGCATTGCATAGCTTCCGCTCCAAATGACGACTAATCTAAGACGTTGATGCTAAAAAGATTAGTCTCCCATTTCCAAATGGTTTGTAAAGAAAAAATATGTTTATGTAGGGTCCTTTGACAGTAATTGATACTTGAGAAGTATAGGTAAGTAACGTCAAACGCTGAATCGTCTTTCAAACTGGCCAAATCTATGCTTCTTCACCTCTGAAGACAAAAAAAATAACAGACACTAGCTGGAATAAATGCAATGGCTTCAGGGGTGGAGTTGCAGGGATACACTGACCCGTCAAAGGTCAAGCAACTTTTTGCTGATGTTGCTTTGTAGACCACTCAGAAGCCCCAAGAGGCAATTCTGGTGATTTACTTTCTCACCTTAACAACTTTGGTTATCATCTGTGACTTTAAAGCAGGAACATTTTTTGAAAGTTTTGGCAATTTCAACATCAGAAGCATCTTGTTCTATATTTTTGTCAAACAACTGGACATGATAAGAAGGTAGATTAAGTCTGTCAATAAACACATTTAAGACAGCTTTGACTTGATCCAGTAGTGTGAAACATGTAAACAATCACATAATGAGGAATATGTAACACTGGTGTCGGACTGAAACTTCCTAAGTCACAATTTGCTAAATTTCCTATTTTTTCAAAAATCTATACTTTTGCTCAGTCTCCATGTGTGGGTGTTATTTTTACAAATAATTTACCTATCTAATGTATTGAAAATGGCTTCCTCTCTTTGATGAAGCAATGTTAATGGTTGAACAATCATGCATTTTTTGGGGTCTGCTGAAAAGTGATAATTTTGGAAGCACAAGGTTTCAGCCCGACACCAGCCATAAGTTAACTCGGTTGAATATATTATATTGGCAGGTGTACCTTCATGATGTCCAATCTCTCCTCATCACAACGGACAAAGACACTTGATGAGGATGACAGAGGCAGAGAGGTGGAAAGGGTGACAGCCTCCTGGGCAAGACGGCGGGATCTCGCTGCACTGTTTGTATCACTGGCATTTTTCACCTGAGACATGTAATGGTAGTTGACCTTGAACATCAGCTTCCCATCCTCATCCTCTGATACCATTTCAAAAGTGTCTGAACAGAGAGGAAATCAGAGTGTTCAGAGATTGGTCTTATCACAGGAAAAAAAAACTCAGAATCACTAACTATACCATACATTGTTAAGTACATTGGCTCTAAAAGTCATTCCAAAGAAACAGGATGAACGAAAATAGTAAATGCAAGCATGTACACTGTACTGTACCAAACAAAAATAACCTAATCACAGCATTGGAAAAGGAGAAGGTGTGGGTTAACTTAAAAAAAAATATATATATTTCTTATAACTGTTTTAGGGATATTTTCTCCTCTTCCATTGCACATGCTCTTTTTCTTTACATATGTAGAAAAAGATCAGCGCGTGGCGAAATCTACAAACGCATGCAAAGATTTATACTTGCGTGTGTGGAATTGTTGGGCCAGCCTGCAGACTCAAAAGCTTGAATTGTCATCCTGCATTTAAGTTTTATTATATTCATACCACCTGTCGGCTTTAGCTTGTGATCTCAAAAGATCTTGTGTTGCGCCTATGTGAACTGTATTTGTATTTTATTTTTTTTTTTTACTTATGAGGCTTTTGGTGCTTGACTTAGCAAAAAAGTAAAAGCATGAGAATTCTTCAGGAGTCACAATTACCTGAAATGCAGCTTTAAAAATCAATTATAACACATCAACAGTGTAATTAAGATTGACATGTCTAAATTGATTGGTTCATTGAACGCTTTAAATCTGGGGTCCTCCAAATTCGGGCCTCAAAGGCCCCTATCCAGCTTCATATTCAAAAATGTAAATTAATTGAATGCTCTTACAAGAGCACGATCTTTGTTTATTTGAATAAGCATTGGTCATATATTGTTATTGTTTCTATTCGTGTATTCAGTTTTGCTACTTTTGATATTAAATAATTTTAACTCAGTGACACCCTTAGTAACCAAGGCAGGCAGTCAGTCCTATAGAGGAACAGTGGATTGACAATGAGACTCCATTTCAGATGATGTGGGTGCTCTTTATTTATGGGCGATTTTGAAACAATTGTGTGGGCTCCTGCCTGCCGATTCGCGGCCTGAAATATAGGGTGGTCCATCGGGAATTGTCCCACCCCTCCAGATGGCCCAGTCCGGGCCTGTGCAGAAATGGTTTTATAATTTTTTTCTGGAGAGAAAAAAAAAAAAAAAAAAAGCATCTCACCAAACTGCAGCTTCTTCATGGCAGCAACATATTTTTCTTCAAGAGAGCGCAGGATGGAAAGGGGCTTGGGTCTGCTCGATACCTTTCTTGAAGACTCAACCAACTTCCTCTCTGTTCAACAAGTTGTAAAGAGCACAAATGAACAGGTTAGAGCAAATACAACTGTGCCAGATGGCACCCATGGAAATTGCGCCACGTCATGGCAACGCTAAATTTATTATACTGTTATTTTTCTGGAAAGAATGACTAATTATAAATCCATACGGGGGAAAATAAACCAAGGTTGAAAGGAATTGGTTGACAAATATGATCTTTGGGGAGCTGACAACATCAGATCACGGATGGGTGAAATTACTTTGATATGTGAATGGAAAATTATTACTGGTATTTATATTTTCCTTTTTTTTTAACATTTATTTTGTATGCCAGGCACTATGATTAGTTTGAAAGTAGTCTGAGCATTTACTGCAGATATGTTCTGATCATGTTTTCTCAAGATATATTTCTTAATTTTTAAGAAAGCTGCCCTAATTTAATTAACTGATTCAGAAATGAAAGTTTAATTCGTAAAGAGCTTCATGTTTTCGTAAAGAGCTTCATGTTGCAATACAGGTTTGACATCGAACAATTCCATTGTGTGATTTGTTAGGCCTTTAACAGATGGATTTCATCATAGGAAGTAACATAGCATTGATCTATATCCCCACACCCCACATACTTTTACTATGTTTAATAGTCAGTTCTGCACCCAAGTGATCAGTTGGATGGCTATTTATATGGACAGAACATAAAAAATCTGTCGAGCTAAATTAAATGGGCGATAAGGGGATAATTAAGAGTGCTGTCTAGCAACAAAATAATCGGGGACGTATAATGTTTCAGTGTTCAGTGGAGATTTTATTGATCTGCTACTTTATTAAGGTGAGTAGTTTTGTTGGAAGATTCTTATTTTCTGCATTTTTTTTTTTTTTTTTGCTTTGAGTCATTGCCATGGTATCACAATCACCCTTGGATTGAATCGGTCTACTGTCTGTTTGAAAGTCACACACACGTGGAAGCTTTTTAACTACTCTCCTCTGGAATATAATTGCAATTTCTACTCCAGATGCTGCTTAATGTTCCACAAGCTAAATGTGTGAGATGTAAAATTGCACATGCTGGAAATGTTTTACTACAAAGTTAACCATCAATGATTTGGTGTGGAGCGAGATCCTTTCTGGGCCACAAAAAAACAAAGCTTGTTCAAGGGTGTCCTTGGTTACTGTTCATGATCTGCAGTCAGCGGTTAAGAAAGTTGAGTTGACTTGACTTATTGGTTGAATTAAACATTTTCTGTCACTCAGGACGAAGAGGAGCAATCTGTGTAAAATGAAGAGAAGGACTGCCAAGTTTAAGCCAAATTAAGAGAAGGCAAAAAAATGGTAAATTGAAGGTTGGTTTGCAGGGACCCAAGTCATCACACTTAAGATTTAAATTCACCCAGATGATAAACTCTAAAATCTACAACTACAGTTCTAACATAGGAAGGAATCAGTAAGTGCATACCTTGGTTGGCTTGCCGGAGACTTGTGGTAGCAGCATAGACTATCTCAGCTGTCCTCTGGATGTCGGGCACAAGAAGAGTCAGGCCCTCAGGCTCTGGATCTGAGCTATCTGGCTTCACAACACCTTTGCTTTTATCTTTCTTTGACCTGCAATACACAAACATATTCATCTATCCATTTTCCTAACCGCTTAGATTTAATCACATTTTGTATTTTGTCAGATTCAAGTTATTTTTGTGATCACTGTGGGTTTTATTTCATTAACAGAGGCATACAAACAATTTGTCCAAATGTTTAAGTCCCACCTGAGGCGATTTGTGTATGTGTCCACACATGTCTTCATTTTGGCCAGAAGCATCCCAACAGAGGTCTGTCCCTCCGAGTGCTCTTCATCCTCCTCTTCCTCATCCTGCCCTCGGTCACCAGACAGAGGCAGTAGCAGAGGGACGAGGGAGGTGCAAGTTGAGATGGCCCGAAGCAACTCCAGTAATGCTCGATAGAGGGGCACGTGACGTGCCATATCCAGAACTACAAAAACACAAAATAGTGCTGATTAAGGTCAATTTATAGTAAAGTTAAAAAAATATATACTACATTATCTGCAAGCGTGGGTTAAGGAAATTATTACAGTCAAACATGGATTAAACTAAGCAAATAATAAAATAAAATTAAAAAAAGAAAAAAGAATTGTGGGGTTCTTATTTCTTTCACAACCATGCTGGCTATGGAAAACATTCCAAAATGCCCAGGTTTTTTTTTTTTTTTTTTTTTTTTTTCCCGCCTGCATCAAGCAAGTACTTGTACAACTACTGCCAAGACTGGGAGAACCTACAGAAAAGCCAAATATTTAGTCCGTTACCCGGCCCTTGCTCTTTTCTATGCTATTGTAACACAATCATGGAAGGGTCCTAAGTGTTATTTTCTTCCTGTAATCACATTAAAATGGAGTTATACTCAAACAGGTTCCACTTTCACAGTAAATTATGTCAAATACTCCTGATTTCTCATTATTCGTGGCAGGGCCTCGTCCCAAGCCCCTAAAAAGAGTGAAGGGTTACTATACAAGTAGTAGGCTATGCTATTGTTTGCTCCAGCAGGGCAGTGCTAAACAAACATTTCTTTGAACCTTCTGAAAATGGAATGGCCCTATGGGCTACTTGTGTTTCTGGTTTACAGCTAATGTCAGCACACAGCATTGTCCCGTGTCACATTTTCGTTCTTTCATTAAAGTGTTTTTGGGATTGATGCAGGGTAGTACTACTTAGTAGCCACACAGTTAGCTTAAATGCTAGTAATAAATTGACAATGCTGAGCCTTGTCAACTAGTCAGTAACTTGTATAAGTCGTTCCTATATGCTGTTAGACTAAACGTCTCTTTGCCGACAATTAAGATTCTTCACATCTGTCACGTTATCGACACCTTTTATCCTTTTCAACCAATTTCAAATCTACTGTACACCACAGCCCTTTGCAAAAATCACTGTGATCATACCTGACAAATTGCTGATATTTGGTATTTTACAGGGATGTGAGGTAGTAGTGGGAAAATCAACATAAAGAAAACAATTGCGGTTTATGATGGTATTAAATTCTAAAAGTAAAAATTACATTATTAAATTTCATATATAAATTAACATTGGATGACAACATAGATCTGAAAACTACATCAAAAATAAACACCATTAAGCAAACAAAGAAAAGTTCTGACAGTTATCAAACAGTAAGATCTTTACAGAAATAATTTCAGTGTGTCTGCCCGTCAATAAGACATCATGACGTTGTGAACAATATACCACATCCACACAGTCACTAAGACAGTCATCAATGCTAAACAAAAGAGATGCGTAAAAGCGGAGGGAAAAAAAATGTGACCACTTTTCTCCCTTTTGAAATCTTTTCTCTTCAATGCACATAAACACTATTATGGCAAGTGCTAAATTTCATCTTGCCATTGCCATGACAACAACTAGAGGTTGCTGCACACAAATGATGCAATGACACTGCTTTTGAGCCTGATACTCACTCTGCTATAACTGAGATTTAACGTATGTTTCACTGGACAGTGTGAACCCTCTGAAAATAAATGACATCCATTTTATGCAGTGCAGTGTGACCTGCTTTTAAAGAATGCAAAAATAATAGTTTATAACAGGCATTAGGGTGTAGTTGGTTGCTGGTAGTGTTGGTGTTTAATAGTTTCTGAGGAATGGGGGGGAGGGGGGGGGGAGAGCAAATGAGCCATAACCAGTTTGTGGTAATATGTATATAATATATATCAAGATCATGGTTGAACTATTTCAAGCCCTTTAGGACAAACAGGAAGATGAAACATTGAAATGGTAACGCTTTGCCAACACACTGTCTGCCTCACTAGACTTTGTAATTATGTGCATTAAAAGGACAGTAAGCGCAACAGAAAAAGTATCCCGAAACTTAAAAACTGAATGACTTTTCCATTAAGGAAATCATTTAACCGGTTTTGTCACACTCTTGATGTCAAATTGTCAAAATCTTTGGTTGTTTTATACAGTCCCCTCCCAAAATTATTGGCGTATTGGGGTTTCAGATCAAAAGATGAATATGATGAATATTCAGAATTCTAGCTTTTATTTAATTGTATTTACATTTAGATGTGTTAACCAGCTCAGGACAGAGCACCTTTTGTTACTTTCACCAACCCACTTTACAAGTGAGCAGAAGTATTGGAAGCGACATTACCAAATTAAGTTAAAGTAACGAGGCGTAACCCTTACTTGCAATAACTGCATCAAGCCTGTGAGACCAAAAAAAGTTCATCTCTGGGACACAAACCCATCTTAACGAGTGGCATAATAGCTGGTGTTTATACTACAATTGTTGGAAAAGTTGGGAACCTTTAGGAATCTGGAAACTGCACCCAAGGATGAACCAGACTTGTACAAGTCAACAATTCTCTTCTTGATATCTTGACTGACTTCTTTTGACTTTCCCATTATGTTATATAGTGCTTCGGGTGTTCCTTCAAATACAGTATTCCCTCACTATAATGAGGTTCACTTTTCGTGGCCTCATTGTATCACATAATTTTTTTAGGGCAATTTTGCATGCATTTTTTTTACAGTAATGTACCTATTTGCTAACGAGGGAACACTGAACCCGAAGGTGAGTCTCTGATAAACTGAAATGATGTGAATAAACCTCTCAGAAGCAGCCAAAGACATGACATCATCAACTGGGTTTTCCCAAATGGTTAAGGTGATAGCAATCTTACTGTAAGCACGTCTGACATTGAAGAATGTAATGAAAAATAAATTGTGTAAAAAAAACAAAAAAAAAAAAAAAAAAAAAAAACAACATTCTGGCATTTAGTAATAAGGGTGGTAATCAACCTAAAAAAAAAAAAAAAAAGTAGTCTGATGTAGTGGGAGGAAAAAGCACTTTTATTTAAAAAAATATATAGTTTTGTATGTAGACTCCTGGTTTCAGCTGTGTTTTTGTTTTGTTTTTCAATTAGAATTAGCAAATGGAGTGAACATTTAAATTTTGATCGTGATCACTTCCCTGGGAGTGCCAAGTCTGATGTCTTAACTTATTCAAATGAAGCCTAGTGCTGTTTAAATATAATTAAACTGGGTGATGATTTTACATTTAGCACACAGACATGACAGGAAAATAAAAATCACAACTACATAGTAATTCAGGTATGTTTTACAGCAACCCAAGACCGCAGACAACTAGGCGAGTATGTTGGCCGTCACAGAATCACCCCCGTTAGAGATAATGTGCGCACAGACCCCTCTCCCCCCCAACCCTTTTTCACTGCCTCCTGCTTTGTCCTCCGCCCAGCTTCAACCACTATTTCACCACTGCTTCACAGTGCCCTAACCACCATCTCTCTTTTGCATAACCCTGTCCAACAAACCGCAGCTGGGGATGGGCTCCACTTAACACAAACAGCAGTGATGATTTTGCCTTCTTTTAGATTATTTTCCTTGTGTTGTTTTGGTGTAAGCTGTGTTTTTGTGCGCACTACCAGCCCCCACATCAGGGAGAGGGGAGGAGAAAACGGTAAGCGTGAGCAATGTTGATTCCCCCACCCACCTCTTTCTCCCTTCTCATTCTTATGTTCCTTCTGCTACGGTCACCAGGATCCATCCTCCCTCTTTTGCGATCATTCTGCTTGGTTATGCAATGCACAGTCCCGCCATGGTGTCTAACTGGTGTTGAGGAGCCACCGTAATACTGCTGTCACTGGCGATCCCACTGCTAGATCCCTACTGCTATAGCAATCGTCTGGCTCTGCGGCTGCCTCTCTTACAGAGATCTAATCTAATGGAATGTTTTGGCTTTTTATCCTCCTCCGGAATATCAACAACCAGACCTGGCTACTTCAGGGACCTGTGTGTTCTTAGCTAGAAGACTGGAGGCTTGGTGGCATAGAGACATCAGCTGACACATCTACACAACCACCAGACAATGATACATCGTTCTGGGTTGGATGCATCCGGACTGAGCAAGAGACTTTATTGAAAGCACTAATCGCACTGTTTCCCGGAAGAATCCGAAGCAAGAAAGATGTAAGCTACAGAACAACTGGGGTGTGTAAATTAACAAACACTATGAGGAGGGAGTTTGAAGAATTGTGTAGAAGAGTTTACGCAAAACAGGGAAAACGCAAGGGAAGAGATGGAAAGAATGGTGGGAAGAGAGAAGCGGGCTCGTCTTCATCACCTAAATAAAGCTGGCTGTACTTAAACAGAAGAATAATTGCTGAAGACAAGGAAGGGTCTGACTGAATTCAAATTTCAGCGGACATTGGACTTGATGGTGTTATAAATTGGATGTGACACAAGATGGGTTTCCCTGGAAGTATAGTTGAGCAAAGCTGCTGAGACTGTCCCCTTCACCTGCAGGTCTCCACATGTAGCATGCCCTCAAATCCAAGGAATTTTATGACGATACAAAAAGCATGGTGAAAGACAATTTTTTGCCACTGAAACACCTTAGGGTAAGATATTTTTCCATTTATTTGAAATTCCTTTTGGAAATGCTCTAATATACTGTACAATCATCAGTAGCATATTTTCCAGCAAAGACTGCAGATTGTTCATCATTCACAAACGTACACAGCAAAAGAATACATTTTCCTTGTTGCTCATGTACTGTATGTCACTGTATTTTCTTCCACAAGGAAGATGTGAATAATGCTGGATAGCTACACAGTGCATCTGGGGCATTTAATCCTTTACAGCACATGAAAATCAGTGGGCGGACTTGAGGGACTCTAATGGCAACATTTAATCATGCTTCTTTTGACAGAAGGACTGCCATTAACCACAACCACTGGTAATTTAACTATTTCATCCCATAAAATCCAAAGTGATGCTTTGCAATTAGCATTATCTCCAAGTAGTGGCAGGTCATCAAAAATGGTGACCCCCACTCTGCATAGACATATTTGGTGGGACGAGTTTGCGGATGGGGCACTAAAAAATGATGCCATCTATCTATGTATGTATACCCTATTCTGTTATTTGTTTAAAACTGACATGGATATTCCTTATTTCCATTTATTCCAGATAGAAGTCACCTTGAAGGGCTAAGGCAGTTGCAAGATCATGGGCACCACTATTATCACCCTTGATGATGTGCATGCACTGGAGCTGAAGGAGGAGCAGGAGGAATCCATCTTGGCCATGTTGGGCATAATTGGCACATTCCTCAACCTATTTGTAATTGTGTTCGTATACATCTACACCACATTATAGTATAATTTCACAACATTTGACATTTCTAAACGACTACAAGAGGTTGAGAGAACAGTTTTAAGTTCAGAACACTTGAAGAAGTTTGACATGACCCTTATCCCAAGAAAGAGGAGGGGGAGGTTAGAGGGACTGTCTGAAGACATGGAAAACATATCAAGTCGAAGTTATGCGCTGAAAAGATAGCGAAGGGCTGAGAGAGACAACATGAAACATGAAAAAGGTATCACTGGACACGTGATGGACAGATGCAAGAGGTCAACCAGGACTGTCATTCCTATGGTTCAGCAAAGCTACAAACTGGCTCTCAAAGCCGTTTTTATGACTGCTGATACAAATGAAATATTCATGTCATATGTTGTCACTTACATGAAATATATTACTTAAAAACAGAGCCTAAAATTATGACGTTGTTGAGAGGCTTCTTGGTTGATGCTTTGCTTTATTCGTTACCTCCAAGCCAACAAAGCATTTGTCTATAAAGAGTATACTACTAAAATGGAAGAGATTGTTCTAATGAAAATTTCAATTATTCAAAAGCCAATGAATATTTTCACCTCAATATCTGGTCTATCATAGCTGCAAAAAATGAGGTTTAAAATTACACAACATTGTAGAACATTTTTAAAGGATTATTTTGAGACCGAACAAGAATATTCGATTGAGCATTTTCTCCTAATACCATTTTATTTCTTAAGAGGTGTCAGTGAGTCACTACAGTGCCAGTGGCTCTGATCCAACCTGTCAGGGTAGATCTTCACTAGAAGATAATGAATCATCATCATCATCTCTGTTGGGAGTGGTTCATCTAGCATCGACAGGGAAATGTGAACCCTTATAGCAGGAGTGGGCAAATAATTTTGCAAAGGGGCCACATGAGAAACTGGAATGCTTGGCAAGGGCCAAGCCAACATGCTAGCCTTGGTATTTCTTATGTGCAAGATTAAATAGAAAAAACATCACTGTAAAACATTTTAAAAAACAACCACCGACAGATTGCATACAAGTACTGTACAGGGGGGTGCAATATCATACCTTCTATGACATTACCAGTGTATTTTTTTGGGGGGGTGATAAAAATTTGAAATGTCACGAAATTGACACTGTAGGGATGTTATGACATCCGTAACATCATACGTCATCGTGGCCATTTGGACAAAAGTAGCCTTTATCAGTAAACATTGTGTCCAAATGAATTCAAAGCAATCAATTATCCTTCAAATTTGCAATGCCAAAGTGCAATGACAATTGGCTGTCTTAAAATCCCAGAAAAGGTTCTGGCTGACACTTGTGTAAACTACAAGTAAAACCTTCGCGCTGCTGAACCTAGCTGAACAAAAGTGTAGTGGTTATCAAGATTGCTCTGTAAGCAGCAGGTACCCGATTCGCAACCTGCTCAGGTTTATTTTATTTTCTCCTTCTTTCCTCTTCTTCCCTCCTCCTCCATGATTTATTGTGGCCAGGAGCCATTTTGTTTCATATGTTTATTGAAGAATTGATGGCTTGCGTGGTCAAATGTGTGCAATAGAAATATTACAAAAAATCAATCACAAATAAAATGTTTAGCAAAAATCTCCTCACCGTAACTTTCCTTGAAATAACGCAATAGAATTGTTTTTTTTAGCTATATCCCCATCCCTAGTACTGTATAACAGTCCGTAGACATTGAATTACAATCGGTGCAGTGCCTAACTGTTTCAACAGTTAGATGCATCACAACTCTAACATCTAAACTTAAGATGGCGTGCGTTACATTTTTTTTTAGCAAGTTAGCAACTTCAAAAGCGGATTTGCGGCTTGAATTCCTGTTGTGAAACGTATATAAATCTTCTCTGGTGAATTGACAGAAAGCAAAGACAAATGTGCTTTCTTCTTTGTTCAAAACGCCAACAGACCAATATGAAACCTAGCTGCGCAACACATTTTGAAATGCTACGCGATCATTTAGAAAAATGGAGCTTTTCAAGTATATTTTTAAGCTAGTAGCCATCTGCATAGATCATTCTCAGGTTGTCCCAGCTGTCTCAGGTTTGAAGGGTGTCTTCTCCAGATGGCATGTTTCAGCTACTTCCACAATGTTCAATGGGATTTTAGATCTGCATTCACAACAGTCCAATGCTATTCTCTTCGTCATTCAATTCTTAGGTGTTATTGGCTGTTTGTTTTCGGTGGTAATCCTGTTGCAAGACTCATGACCTGCTACTGAGACCGAGCTTCCTGACACTCGGCAGCACATTTCTCTCCAGAATGCCTTAATAGTCTTGAGAGCTCATTGCACAGATTCAAGAACCCTTGTGCCAGATGTAGTAAATCAGCTCCAGAACATAACCAAGCCACCTTCATGTTTCACAGTAGGGGAAGTGATCTTTTCTTGCTATGATTATTTTTCATTCATTCATTCATTCATTCATTCATTCATTCCAGGTGACAAAACTGGGGCTTTTTGGTAAGGCATATCAACTATGTTCGCAGACGCAAAAATGAAGCATATGCAAGCAAATTTTTCTTTCATTAACAGGGGGATACCCACAATTTTGTCCATATGTGTATATGTACTGTATATATAAAAAACAAATTCAGTCTAGATGTGTTTCAAAATGGAGGATGTCAGAAAACCAAATTTTATATATGCTCCAATTAATTAAAAAACAAATGCTACAGATACCTTCTACACTCTACAAGCTCATATGTACACTTACTAAAAATGAATACTAAAGAACTGTAAACTTTACAGAACTTGATACGCTTGGTTTATTTAAAATGTACCTAGCTTGAAAGTTTTGAAGGCGGTTTTGATGTATGAGTAAGAATGCTTTGATCCGAGGTATTACATCTCAAACTTCTGATTTTTATGAGATAAAACATTTTGTGGTTACATTCAAATGTGTTCAAGTGCATTAATGGCTTAGATCTATGTTATGAGCAAGAAGGCTACAGTGAGAAACTAATGTATTCCAAAAGGCTTTGCCCAGACAAAAGATTAATGTGGAGCAATGTGGAAGGCTGACATGGTTCAGGAGCTTGTGAGCAAAGGAGGAATTGCAAGAAGAAATAAAAGCCTATTTAGCCAAGGTAAGACGAAAGGGCAACAAAAGGTTTTCTAGTTAGTTGATATAATACAGGGACTTGTTTCTCTAGGGGAACATAGTGCAGACTCGCCAGTGGTTCTCTTAGGTAAAAATTAAAAGTTCCATGACTTGTGTGCAAAGAGCTTTGCCTCTTGGCTTAAGAACACACATCAAAATTAATCCTCCCCTGGCAACAAAACTCAACATAATTTTTATTTGTGAATGGTATGTTTTTAACAGGGAATGGCACACGCCCCCCCCCCCCCCCCCCCTCCACACACACACACACACACACACACACACACACATACACCATTGCCAAAAATTAATTAAACACAGCAGCCTGACATATTTTGGCATTTTCTTGGGTGCTTACCAGCCAGAGACAATTCACCAAATACAATTTAACCAAAGTGCAGCATCTGACTAATTTAGGGCCATCTTCTGTTAATGCAACCCCCCTTTTACTAACAGCAGTTATTTCTGTTCTACAAATTCCATACACGAAAATGAAATCTGTAACAATTCTAGATGTTTTACATCATTTATACAACATAATTTTGTTAAGAGTTTTGTGCTCAACTACTCACTTTATATGTAAGGTCTCTCTAAACTGTTCCAAATTTTGTGAAACTATGATGCATTGGATGTTTACAAATTCATAGCTGATTTACTTTACTATATCACTTTCACATGGATGGGCTACAATTATCCTAGCATGCATGTTTTTGTAATTGAAGAAATCCAGAGGACCTAGTCTAGAAACCCCAAGCAAGCACTGGGAGAATGTGCATATTTCTGCAGAGAAAGTCCTGAGCCAATACGTAAAACCTCTGTCTGTGATGCAGACAAGATAACCACGTGGCCCACTGTGCCACTAGTCTGGCCCAATTCTTAAGTTTAAAAAAAAATGCAATAAATTGAATTCACAATAAATGCAAAAAACGACTCCTTGTATTGTGCATACTTAGCAAAATAAAAAGCACACGTACAGTCACACAAATTTTCATCTTAGACGAAGGTATTTAATTTAGTCCTTCAATTATATTATTTTTCACTCACTGGCTGAGCAATAAATAGAGCGGCAGTACCATTTATTTCTGACTAACAGCTCTCCTCTTTGGACTTCAGAGGAGGAGGAGGGCTCTGACTTGTTCATTACAGACAGCTCTCTGTGACATTTATTGAATGACTAAAACTGCGGGGCAAATGGCTCTTTTACAGACGTTGGTCAAAG
This sequence comes from Festucalex cinctus, assembly GCF_051991245.1. NCBI lineage: Eukaryota > Metazoa > Chordata > Actinopteri > Syngnathiformes > Syngnathidae > Festucalex > Festucalex cinctus. Next base: position 22,085,913 of record NC_135424.1, read on the forward strand.
AGCCACCGGCATTTATTTAAATACATCATGATGTTAATTTGGTACATGCAGTGGCATTTCCCATTTAAAAGAATTTGTCATTATTTAGGCCACGCTTCAAGTGAAGTGGCGGTATGTTTGAAGAGGCTATACACATATCACTCACTCACTAACTAGCGGAACTAATCTGTCAGCTATGGCCAATGACAAAACATAATGACAACTAAATTGTAATTCAAACAAAGTAAGCTAGTTTCAGACAATATAAAGGGTGGAATACAAAGCCTTGCTAAGCTGTATCAACACAATTCATAGATAGAAGAGCAGCTTACCAGAGTCGTTCCGTAGGTAGGAGGACATAGCAGGGATGAGACAGGACTGACTGAGCAGCTCCTGCAGCACGACTGGAAGTGCTGAGCTGTTGTGGGTTCTGCTCTCTGCTGAAGATGTTTCAGTAGTGTGGAAGCTGCTCGAACCTGCGGCATTAATATAGCTTGCCAAGACCTAGTAAAAGGAACATCATCATAAGAGATAAAACTCAGTCACATTCAAGGGATATACCAGTATTATGATATTAAAACTAGGGATGTAACGATATCCCAACATCACGATACGATATCACGATACAATAATTATCACGATATTGTGGGGAGGTTGGCGATACAAAAAAAGTTGACAATATTGTGAAAAAAATGAGCTCATACTAAAAACAAAAAACAATATTGTGCTTTTGCACAATACAGCAATGAAAAATATTATTACATATATTGAAAAATATATATAAAATACATACATTGAGGCACTTACTAATGCAAGCACACATTGAGTTCCTACACATATTGACTCACAAGCAGCAAATTACGTTCCCTTTCATCTGACCATTAATGTGGATTTTAAACAAAGGGTCAAAACATGCCTTGTGAAAAATTAAACTGCACTAAAAAACTACCAGACCACCAGAGGGTGCTAGAATTCTACAAATTAGGACGAAATCACCACCAAAGATGAACAAAAACAAAAATAATTATCTGCTGCAAAATGCTAATTACTGTTGTAGTGTGTTAATCCAAACAGCAAACAGTGTGCCAAAACAGGCTAATGGTGTACTGACTTACCTGGAGAAGACAAGTAACATGCTCCTCCTCAAGACGCTGTTTTGTGAGAGCCTGCTCAACATCCCACCCCGATGCTGTGGATCCAGTGCCAAAACCAGTTCCTTTGGCCCAGTATAACTGCTGCTCCTCACTGGTCCCTCCACCATGACAACTTGACATCTGTGGCTGAAAAGAACAAACATTAGACATTATAAAATGACAACTCAACAATAGTTGTACTACCACCAATATACAAAGTGAAAAAGTTTATTACACAATCTTGACAAGCTTTATATTTGAGAGATGTCAAAGGGCATACTGGAGTAGGGGAAAATGATACAATACCATTTTTGAAGGCAAATACATTGAATATTTTTTAATAGCTAAATTAGAGACCTGATTTAAACGGAGCATGTTTTTTTTCCAGTTACTGAAAAATAAAGACAAACAAGGGGTGTCAAAATTAGTGTGAATCATCCATCCATCCATTTTATATCACTTGTGGAATTTGAGTTACGCAGCAAAATCCACCTGTTTTTCTCCATCTCAGAGGGCGGCCATTTTGCCCCTATTATTGACTGAAACAGACATCATCAGGGCTCAGGTAATGACCAATCATGGCTCAGCATCACAAAACACATGATTAATCAGAATGCCGAGTTTATACCCATGTGAAGGCCATACAACATATTGTAGAGAAAATTTTGGGGTTGACTTCCACTTTAAGTTATGGAATAACAGTATTTGACTGGCCAGCAAATTCGCCTAACTTGGCTCTCATTCAAAATGTATGAGGTATTGTCAAGCACATTTATCTGAAAATTTTCCACTAATTAACTGTTGTTGCTAATTTTGTCCACTGGAGGGAAAACTGACAACCACTTAAATAACACTGCATTTGGCTGTTACTCAAAATATGACACCTGCGATGCACATGTAAAGGCTATAAGATGGTAAGTTTGAAGAGCAAAGCAAGCATAGTTGATAGTGTATAAAACACTGCTGTGTCACCTTTACAGTACAAAGGATACAGATTTGTGTATATGAGAACACTATTTGAAAAATGTTTGAAGACAGAATATTGGAAATTTTCTGTCAAAACAGCTTCAGCTTAAAACGATGTTGCGTTTGTGCAAGTCTTATGTTTGTATATATGCACTGGCACGTGTATATTTTTTTATGTCTATATTTACAAGGTAGTGGGACAAATGCGCTCTCTTTCCAAAAAGTTCTCACTTGATTTTTGTATGGGGGTCAGTTGAGGTTGTCACAATTTCCAGATGGATGTTGTAAATGTATCAGTTTAAAATGATTTATAGATCTAAAAGTCATTCAAGGTACACATGGTACATTGAGCCACTCTGATCTCTACAATGCACAAGCGTGTATGAAGACTCTTTATATTATTGTATTTACGCTCACTTTTGTGAATAAAATCCAGATTTCTGAAAAAACATAATCGCTTATTAGGCCACAAGTATAGTGGTGTTTGATTTTAAATCTAATTGGGTTGTGAACACAAATGAGTTTGACGCTGCTGGTCAAGAGCAAGATTAGGGAACAGAAACCCCAAAATGAAGACAATCTGATGGCCAATATCAATGCAACTTGGATTAACAATAACACCTGAACGGTGCCAATGGCTGATCACTTCCATGCCATGCTGCCTTGATGCTGCAATGAATGCAAAAGGAGGGCTGACAAAGTACTGAGGGCATCCATCCATCCATGCATGAATGAATGGACCACTTAGGAGCCTATCCGAGCTGTCTTCGGGCAGTAGGCAGGTACACCCTGAACTGGTTGCCAGCCAATTAGGGCACATATCGACGAACAACCATTCACACTCAGAATCACACGTAGGAACAATTCAGTGTTAAATCCACCTACCATGCAGGTTTATGGTATGTAAGAGGAAACCAGAGTACCCAGAGCATATTACTTGAATACACTTTTCAGAAAACCAACAATTTTGTGGTCACATGAAATATTCTAATTTTGTGAAATACTGGATTTGATGTTTGTGTTTTTAATTCCATAATCATCGAAATTGAAACAAATAAAGGCTGAACTAATATTTAAATAAAAGTAGTAAACCTCCATTATATTTCTTTGGCACCAACCTGTGTAGATTTGTTGAATTAGACATTGCATATCATGTTGCAATGAAAGTACACTTTTTTTTCCACAAGCCTTCTATACCAGTAAATGTCTACATGTGTTGTTAGTTCTTTTGCAAAAATTGTGTTATTCTCAAGAAATTGTGGAAGGCATAAGTCCAAACACTGTTGAACACCTAAAAATTGAGGTATCAGGCGTAAAATGGGTGTACAGTGTTCCCCTGTGCAATGGTGATTCATCAACTCACCTATTTTCTTTTCTTTTTTTAAACCTATGTTATTTGCTATTTAAAAAAAATCAAGTATTGCTTTGCACCATCTTGTGTGAATTTAATTAACGGATTATGTTAATATAGAGGAGAAGATACATTTATACACCATAGCCCTAAAAAGTCATGTTTGCTGTCACCTTGTGGCATATATAGGCAATTCTAAACCTCTTTGGGCGCGCAAAAAACTTGCAGATTATCGCGACAGGGCTCTGCTTATGTCCCTACTACATAATAGCGGGGTATGTGCCCAGTTTTTGTTCAACCCCATAAATTAAAGCTGAAATTCTACACTTTAATCACATTCACGTCAGATCAATTGAGATGCTGTATCAAGGCAAATTCATTCAACTTCTTTCTTTGTACAAATACTCCTTAACTGTAGACAAATCCAACAAGGCTAAAAATAAAACCAGCTTTACTGAATTAAGGGGATGCGCATTCTGATTTTTAAGCAACTATGTCGTGATACTGTTTCTGTTCCATTCAAGCTCAAGGTTAGCCAGAGAAATATTTGGCTCTTGTTCAAGTAATCTATCTCCCTTATGATCTGTCCTCAGCTATGGGAAGTCCATAAATCCACAAGGGAAAGCAAAAGAGTGAACGGGCATAGCGTCATAACAATAACAAAACAAATGTGGCTGTTTTTGCATAAAATTCACATGCAGGACTGTAAACACCAAGCTTGAAAGCTGTCGTTGAATATATTCCAAAACATCATAATATTTTCTAACCACTTCTATAGCACCATTCTAAATCATATCAAGAGTCCTGTTATTGTTCTGGGGCTTACAAATAAATGTTTACGCAAAGAGACCTATGGACAGAGATGTCTGTTTCACGAAAGCGGTGAATGTCAACCATACCTCAGAGACATTGTTGCTAGCGTTGGGGTTCCGTGGAGCATGATGGCTGAGAGCTGAAAGGCAGGCCAAAATAAGGTGAATGGCACCGATCTCCAAAGCCATACGACGGAGCAGAACACCATCGTCAGTAGTAAGAGGAGTGCTTCTGAACAATGCCCGAAGAACATGAAAGGGCAATGTGGGCAACACGTTTGCTGACGGAGACTGCAGAATATGACCTGGAGGGGATAACAACACACACAAAGTATTTTATTTATATCCAACATAGAGGTTGCAAAATGTCAAAGGTCAAATGATTCAAACTTACTGCCCTCGCCATCATCTGTGACACCAAGCACCAGACGCAGCAGGCACTGGGCATGTTTTCGCTCCTTCAGCAGAACTTCTGCATAGCCTGGCAGGCGCAGGAACAGGCCGAATGCTGCCAAGGAGTGGGCAGGGATGGGCGACATTGTTTGCACTGAGGACGAAGATGAAGATGCCGACTGGGCCTGCTGCTTGTTGATGGGCGGTGGCTCAGCAGCAATGGACTCTGGCGCCTCGTACACCAGCTCTCCTGATTGCTCAATGGTGACCCACTCAAACTGATCAGTGTCTTTAGGTTTCTCCTGTGTTGCAGAGGGCACAACTGGGGCACTGACCTGCGGTGAAGCAATAAAGAGAATAGGCCATTAGTCACTTGACACGTGTCACGTGATACTTTAAATCAGGGGTGTCAATCAAAATCATTTTAGCTCAGGGGCCGCATGGAGGAAAATTTATTACTAAGTGGGCCAAATCGGTAAAGTAATGGTATATAACTTAAAAACAATTGCCGTCAATTATACGCAGATTTTTTTAGATTTTTGGGGCAGCCCTAATCTATTGTTTAAAAAAAATAACACAAATGCAAATGAAATGCGGCAACGCTTTGCCTGTATGAGTTCTGGACGTGTTAAATCTACTGTTTTGCATATATATATAGTTCCCAGAATGCATTGTGTGGCACAGTTAATGAAGTTATAAGGACGTTAATCCCTGTCATATGTATTTGTGTTACCAGTAATTGAATTTGTGTCGTATTTAACACATTTATGTTGGTCTATGATTTAAAAATAATAATAATAATAATTAAACAAACCATAACCTTAAGTTGTGTGTAAAATAATGACTTCCAGGGTGATTCCGTGTACAAGTTATTTTACTCATCTGAGGACTGCTTATGAAATTACAAATTTATATATTTGATTGTGGCTGGCTGATTAATTGGTCCGACATTAGGCTACAATTTTATTTTATTTTTTTACTTTACAAGTAAATGAGCCGGATTAAACCCATTTGCGGGCCTGATCCGGCCTTCGGGCCCTATGTTTGACACCCTTGCTTTAAAATCTCTAGCACTGGTGAAAATTGTGACTGCAATTTCACTTCTTAACTAAACATACAATAATCGATTTTAATATGTTGTATTCACAAAGTAGCACACAATGTGTCACTTAAAAAATGGATTCAAATATGTAACAATTGGCTTTGTGGGTTTTTTTCCCCTCTATCTGTCAAAACTCGTTCTGTCCATCTACATTTTACAATAAACATCCATCACAAAATAAAGAACCACACCATAAATAAATAAATAAATAAATAAATAAATAAAGCTAAAGGTCCTACATGACCATGAAGCCGAAAATTATTTTTCACATCTTCCAAAGAGTTCCACTTTTGTCTAATCACTGTTGGAGATCATTACTTTTTCCCCACGCAGAGGTATGGATTAATTTCTCCTTCATAAATCAAATCATCATCTACAAAACACATTTAGTATTTACTTTATGAGCTCTTAAAATTGGCTTGATGCCCTGAAACATTTAAGTGTGATACATATACAAAAATAAACCATTCACAAACTTTTGCTGCTATGTTTATTAGTCGAAGAACACTATGCTTGGTTATGCACTGATAGCAGCACAATTTTTGTTGAAAATGTTTCTGCTTATCCTAATTCAAATCTTACCTGCTGAATGACATCAGGATAGAGCATGGGTAGCCTCTCTGCGATGAGTGCCAGGCCTCCCATTCCGGCAAAAACTTGTAATGGCGACTGGATCGGGTGCGTTTCGAGTAAGGACTCATCGGTTGTGGCGTCAAGACATTCATCACCGGGTGTCATCGGTTCCTCTTCGGGGCAGCTGTTCAGCATATCAGGGTGATCTACTAAAGAACCAGGAAAAAGAGAAACAGCTGTTGGGAATTTTTCAAGAAGAATACATCTGGTGTTTTTCAGTGTGATGACATCACAGAGAGGTAACAGCATGGAAATTACTGTGACTGAGGAGAGGTACCTGGTTGCTCAATACAATCAATATAAGCAATGAAATTAGAATAATAAAATTTAAGCAACTTGAAATTCAGTAAACGTCATAACAGGCAACTCTACAGTACAAATTTTATACAAAAATATTTTGCATAACAAATAAATTGTTATTTTTAATTAGTTTGTATATTATATAAACATCAAAATGCTTGTATATGGTATGGATTGTCTTTTGTGAGTTTGTCATTCAACATTTTCTGCATAAAATTACAGGTGGATAAATAAAACGATTGGTCTTAACTCTTAATGCCTCATGTTATCAAAAATACAACACCCACAGTGCTAGCCGATTTCTGGCATTTTAACTCATCTTTCAAGGCAAACAGAATATTGTGTGCTTTTACTACATATACGATGTCAGTACCAAATGAAAGATCGCATTCCATTCTTTCATTAGAAAAACAAAAGTATGTTTCTACCTTATTCCGTTTTTTAGTAAGCACCATTTGAAAATGGGTCATTTGAGTGACATTGAGCGAAAACTGAAAAGATAAGGAGAAAACAAGCTTCTTGTGAAAACATACATTTTCTCCACAACAGTGATTTCGACACTAATATGTTTTGTTTAGTGACGCTCTGTGAATTAGGTTTCATGTGACAAAGGCTTTAATCATTCACGTCATCCTTGAAAACGTTCTATTTGATCAGATTCCGTCATGTTTCATTGAAATTCCATACACCGGCAACCCATTGAAAAGAGCTACAATGCTGCCATCTGCTGGCCATAGTTAGTGGGTGTTAACGATTCCACAACCCATTGACCAGGCAGCGCTGCAATTAGACGTTGCACTTCACATTGATTTAAAAAATAATAATAATTATAATAATAATAATATTTAAAAAAAAAAAAGCAGTTGACGTCATTTAACGTTTATGATGGCATACATATTGATTTTACTAATTGTTATTAAACGTTTTTGGCAGTCAAAGAGTTCAAGTTTAACAGAACTGCTTTTATGTACCTTTTTCGGTGCGCAACCGTTTGAAGGAGTCTGTCTTTGATAGGCCAGGGTCAGAAATGACCTTGGAGCCCAGTCTGACTGTGAGGTTTATGGATTGGTAGCCCTGTGGCATCTTGCGGTCATACAGTAGTGTCAGCAGCTGGGCCAGTGTCATCTCTGCTGGGAGGGGCTGACCTAGAGAAAAAGTATGGAACACGCAAAAAGAATCACACGCCTGCATGTTAACCTTGCATATGAATATGTTGTACCTGGAAGCAGCTTATGGTAGAGATGGAAGACCGGCACGCTGATGGTTTTGGCAGAGGGGTCCACACCTGATGAAGTCGTCAACTTGTCGCTCATCACCCGACCCCTTCTTGACGGAGGTCTAGGTGGAGTCGACAGCGCTCGTTTGGACTGCGACTTCAAACCTAAGACAACAAATACAAAAAAAATCTCTCATTTTCAACATTGAAACTAGGGCTGGGTTAAACGATTATATTTGTAATCGATTAATCTAGAAAATAGTTTTTCGATGCATCGATGAATCTAACGATTCACTTTTAAATGCGATTCGATCCGATTCCGATTCGATTATCGATTATCTCCCTATAATTTGACCTCTACAGCAATTAATGCTAATTTATCTCCATGAGTAAAACAAAATTTTCTTCTTTCCAATATATTTTTTATTCAAGTTCAAAAATTAATTTTATTGAACAATACGACAAAGTGCACACAGCTCTTGTGCAATGGAATCCTACAATAAAGAAATAATAAAATAAAGCTCTCTTTTAATAACTAAAACTGCAAAAGCCATAATCTGAACCAAAATCTATATCAATATTAAAAACAAAACAAAAAAAACAACAGCAGTGGTGGCGGCTGCAATTTTCAAAACAACACAGCTCCACCACCACTCTCACGCTTTCTGTGTGCATCTGCTCAGGTGTGTGTGTGTGTTGTAGTCATGTGTTGTGTTGGAGTGGATGTTTGCATCTTAACATGCTCAGCTGTCAGGCTTGCCCCCTTTTTTTTGTTGACTATATTTCACTCTATTTCAGTCACTGAAAAAAACCTTTCATATGGCGTGGATGTTGCTTGTTTATTAATAGACAGAAAAAAAAGAAAAAGTTTAGGGGTATTTGAAGAGTGCGTGTCTGTGTCAATTTAAAAAAAAAAAAAAGTGTCAGCAACAAGCGGGTATGTGAGGGCTGTCTATTTGCGTGTGTTAAAGTGGGGAGTGGGTACATGTTCTGTGTGCGAGGCTGGAGCACAAATTACGTGGTGCAGTTTGGATGAATGACGGGGTTACTCATTGCCAACAAGGAAAGAAAAAAAAAGTTGAAAACTTACGATGTTTTCTCCACACAAGAAGCTCCCGGGTGCCTCCTCTTAATCGCGGTTGTGCTTTTATGGTATGCCAAGTACTTTGCATTTTTAGGTGTAAAGTACTTCGGACGTCTTATTACGAGGTCGTTTCTTCTCCCCAGACTCGTTGCTACTCGATGCTGCGGTCGCTGCTATTTTTTGATTCAATAACTGTACCCCGTCGCGCCGCGCACAACGGAAGAAAAAAAGGAGGCAATTCCGCTTCTCAGCTTCTGCGTCATCTATCTATTAGAAACAATAGACACATCATTGTATTGTGTCATTGCTAGCTTGCTTCATACTTCGACAATTTAAAAAAAATAAAATAAAATAAAAAAACTCCACACTTTCTCCATTTTTGACCCGGCCCCTGCCGGTACACGTAGCTTGCTTGTCATTTCTTCCGGGTATCCGCAAACCACAACGATCGTTGCTCTCCATTGCTACACTGTAATTGTGCACAATATACGTGCATTGTACGTTCTGCATTTTATTTTTTTATTTTTTTTGCGCCCTGTGTTTTGTCTGCAAGGTAACGTATATTTGGTGGCCCAGACATTGCGCGGTAGCGTCAAAAGTGACGCATCGACGTGCATTTATTGCGTCGACATATTTTTTGTGTCGACGTCATCGATGACGTCGACGCTTCATCCCAGCCCTAATTGAAACATAAAAAATATTTGCAATTTGAACAACATCAGCACAAAATAACTAAGAGTATGTAAATGGTAACTGACTACCTGAAGCCACAACCACACTGTAGTTGTCCTGGAAACCACTGTCAGCTTTCATCTTCTCCTTCTCCTCGTGATTCTTCTTCTCCTTGTCTTCCTTCTGCTCACTGATCAGCTTTGCTGTAATGCTGGGTGTGTCTAAATATATGAAGAGAACACATGATGCATAGATTTCCTAAAGCATTGTTTTCTGGATGATCCAGCTTCAAAATAAACGAAGAATAAAGGCGCAGTCTGCCGGATTCATTAAGGAAAATGCACTTTTTAAATACAGGATGTACACACTAACTTTCTCTCAGTCTACACATCTGGGTTTATGTTAATCTTTGGTGATTTCGTTCTAAACCCCCACCCCTCCAGCCTGTATTTTGTCATTTTGTGTTTGTTTTGTGTTTGTTTTGTGACGTTTCAGTGGAAAGACAGTAGGGGTGTGCTCAAAAAATCGATACGGCAATATATCGTTGCGGGTCTCATTGCAATACACGTATCGATACGCATACGTCAGAATCGATATTAACTTTAAATCGGCAGTTCACATTTGCCTTTGCGGCTTCCATTGTACCTAAAAAATAAAAACCAGCAGCGTCTTTGAAGTTAATTGCCTTCAATTAATGCAAAAATAGCTCAACAGTGATTGGACACTGTGTCTTGCTAAGAAAAATGAGAGCAGAGGAAGAATGTCAACATTTATTTATAAACTTAACATGGCACGTGTCTCAGTGTACCAATTTTCCTATATTTTGTTTTAAAAAATAAAATAAAATAAAATAAAATGTGTCTTATGTGGGATATATATGTATCGCGATACGTATCGTATCGTGGCCCCTGTATCGTGATACGTATCGTATCGTGAGGTTGGCGGCAATACCCAGCCCTAAAAGACAGTGTTTACAACCCTCCAGCCAATCGCAGAGCGGGGGGTGGCGTTTCGCAAACGGGGCCGGGCGAACGTGTCAGCTGCGTGACACTCCCGCGGCAATTTGAAAGCACACACGGATTTTTTTTTTCTTCACTCACTCATTCACACATGTAAGCTTCTGTGAGTGAGTGAGTGAGTGAGTGAGTGAGTGAGTGAGTGAAAAGAATAATAATAATAATAATCCGGACAAAATCACCCCCACAAGTTATGAAAAGCCCATATTTATAAATTGAGAAGTAGTTTGTTTGTTTAAATCCTGTATTTAAAAAGTGAATTTTCCTGAGTGAAACCGGAAGACAGCCCTTTAATAATACGGTGGAAATTCAAGTTATGAAGTTATTATGTTCCATGAATCCAGTTTGTAACCTGAAATGTTCAGAAAGGTAGTGTTTCCCATTGAAATGAACGGAATGCAATTAATCCTTTCCAGCCCCCAAAGCAAGCGATACTTACCTTTTCTTTTCATTTTTTAACCAGTATATGGTCAAAAATAATTAGAATGCAATACAGAAATAAGTTTTATGAAGAAAAAAATAGTATAAAGAAATAAAATAACTATTATTGTTCATTAACTTTAAGGAGGGGATAGAGGAGGACTGCAGCTCATCCATTCAAAAATAATTTTCCATTATTATATGGGGAAATTGGGATTTAAAAAAAAAAAATTGCATTATGTCTGTTTTAGGGCTGTCAAAATTAAAACAGTAACGCTGGCGATTAATTTAAATTAATTAAAGTGTCAAAAAAATAAATAATCCAGTTAACTCAGTGTGGAGCCAACTTGGAGAAGTCACTGGCGGGAAAATGAATAAACATGGACTCTGGGTAGTTTCACTTGTTTGATGCTTGGTAGACAACGCTAAAGTAGTTTGCTTACTTTGCAGAGCCAAATTTAAATAGCATATTAGTTGTACGCCTTTGGCGTATCATCTCAGAGCAAAATACCCTCCTCAAGTTAGGTCCACGGGGGTCTTGCAAATCAAATCAATTCCTCTGGAATGTGGCGCTCGTGAGCAGAACTAAAACCTGTAAGGAGGGATGCACGATATCGGTGGCCGATAATTATTGGCAATTATCGACCAAATTGACGTCATACAGATAAACCAGATAACGAAATCTGCCGATGATAATAATAGACTTGACACGATGGTCCATCTGTTGCAGTTGTGGCTCAAGTTGTGCCCAACTCCTCAACCCCTCCCATCTCCTATGGTAGTGTTGCATATTTGTGACGTCGATGCGTGCAATCTCGTGTTCACTAGAGATGCATCATGGCGACGTGGCAGTCACCAGTGTTGGGCTTTCTTTACTGTGTCTCCCCAAAATGTTATCCTAACAGTTTTTTGGGTGCATTTTTTAAACATAACTGTTGTTTTTGTTTTGTTTTTGCACTAATAATCTAGCCACTAGAGGGTGCTAGAACTTCACAAATGGAAATCAACCTGACTTTTTTTTTTTTAACAGATGTGTTCCTTATTATTAATATTGTTTATTTATTTAATATTGTTAACATGACGACGATATTGTGGAGGTTTTAATATCACAATATCACGATATTGCCCTTATCGTTACATCCCTAGTAGTGATAGACCGATATGTTTCTTTTCAGGGCCGATACGATACGATTATTAGTAGTCAAGGACGCCGATAATCGATATTTGGAGCCGGTATTCATTTTCATGTTTTAAATAGATCTATTATCGGCTGCAGGATTCTTAAAAATGGCTGATGCTGATATTCGTCAAAATGGTGAATATCGGCCCAGCTGATAACTGATCCATCCCTAAAAACAATAATTAAAACATTGCGCCGTGCTTCGAATAATCATTCGCCACAGCTAGTGTCTCTACAAAAGAAAAGCCAGTGAGAAGATTAAAAGCCACTTTTAAAAAAGCCACTTTTTCAATTAATTTAGTTCAGTAACCATTTTGTGGAATCGAGTGCAGTTGTGATTAAACTGCTGGTCTGGCAGCAGTTGCGCTAATTTCTTCCAGGGTTACTTGTGTTTACAAGGTTGTTTCACTTCTTGGCTGTTATTAACTGTCTGACAGAGGTGACAGATTGGACGTGGTTGCAAAGTCAACATTTTTCTCCTTGATACATACCAGACACCCGGTCCAAGACTTCAGCGAGAGTGGTGGAGATTGGTAAATGGAGGGTGCGGTACTTGTGGCCTGCTCCATACATTGGATGTTGGATCATGTGGCTGGTAGCATTGATGCGTCCTTTATATAACTGAAAAGTCAGACAAAGATACAGGTACAATATTTTTTATCTTGTAGATTGAAATTAGGTTCTTATGAACAAGATTACATTTTACTTTGAACCTGGCAATGAGATACGTGTGTTGTCTTATATGAGCAACCTTAGAATTATTAAAGATTAAACATACATCTCAACAAGTACATGACCTGGTATATCTAAACTGATTACCTTGTTATCTAGAATTGCCTCTTTTAGTAAGCAAAATTGAATATGATAAAATCATAAGGGAAACTGCAACACAACTCGGAGGTAAAATGGTTGGATTTGGTTAATCAAAATTGTTTATTTCTAGGAGGAGGAATAAATTGAACTACTTTTATGACAAAAAAAACAAAACAAAAAAACTTAATAGCAGTTAACTGGGATAAAACTAGAACATGTCATGCAACCTAATAAAGGTTGCCAGCATTGAATACTGTTATACCTCCCTCAAGTGGTCGGAGACGAATATGACTGAATGTAGTCCACATGTCACGGAATAGCTCTGAAAAGCAATGACAGGTAAATGTAGTGCCAAGATGTCTGGCCTAAAGTAACTTTATACTTTAAAGGGATAGTTCGGATTTTTGGACACAAATCTCTATTTCATCCTCACCTCCAGTTTGTGCGATCATCACTGACTTACCCCTGACAGCGTTCTGTGACACGAGTTCTGGTCCGGTGTTGGACGAGAGGTAAATAGTCCAGCAAGTTGGCTGGGGTCACCGAAATAAGTGTGCAATTAATGTGCAATGTATCACTCTTTTGAGCACAAATTGTTTTTAGAAGAAAACGTTTTATTTCCCTGACCCAAGCCAACTTGCTGGACTACTACTGTCCTCTCAACCAACACCGGACAGAACTCGTGTCACAGAACGCTGTCAGGGGTAAGTCAGTGCTGATCGCACACACTGGAGGTGAGGATGAAATAGAGTTTTGTGTCCAAAAATCCGAACTATCCCTTTAAAGTAGCTTTATACTGATTACAAAAATTGGGAAACAGAGGAGGGTCATCAGTTCAAAATTGTGGCAGCTGAGTTGTACTAACTAATCAGATTCTGAAAATGTCTGACAGTATAAATGAATGTGGTGCTTCATGTCAATAAGATCAGGATTTCAATGACTATTTTTGATGACACATGTAGATGAATGAGGGTTAACTCCCTTGCAGTACCATCGTTTTATGGCAAGAATATAAAGTTTATCATATAACTCGACCAGCCAAATTGAATTATGCTTGTACACAGTTGGGCATCTGCTGATTCACCTATGTGTTTATTTTCCCCTTTCTTTTATGTGGCGGGGCAACCCGTTTTTTGTGGAAAATGTCCATGTGTTTTGTCTTTTTTTTTTTGGCAACCCATCTGTCATTGAAACTGATTTATCAGCGTATTTGGGGGGTTTAAAGATTTGTTTTCACCTCGGGGGTTTAAAGATTTGTTTTCTCCTCAACGCATACTTTAATAATGATAATAATAATAATAATAATAATAACCATGGTTCTCAGTTATATTGGACTGTCACTATTTCTCTGCATCCGGTGGGGATGCACAGTACAATACAAAAAAATAAAAAATACAGTATTTATATAACCCTGGCATGAGGAAACCATTTATCCCCTATGTTGGTAACAAGTGTATTAAAAATTTGAAAATATTTTGTGTACATTTAGAACAGCTGTAAAACGTGTGATTAATTGCAAGCTAACTATGGAAATCATGCAATTTATTACGATTAAAAATTGTAAATTGACTGGCAGCAACAAATTAGTCTCATAGTATAGTAATCACATTTTAAATGAACTAATTCAAACTTAAACCAACTACATACATTGCATCAATCAGTTAAATGTTTAACTTAATATCCCAAGATTTTTTTTCATCCCCTTTCAAATGCCGGACTGGGGCCATTTGGCCCTTCGCTTTGAATTGAGGGTGCTGTTGGGAGTTGTCTTAACGGTCATACACTGTTGACATGTAAATGCGGATGTAACTGTCTACACAGACATTATGCTGGAATGTAGCTGAGCTGAGCAAAGGTGCTAATTAGGCTACCCAAATGGACCCAGGTGTCTCTTTGTTATTGTTGAGAACAGGCAAAGGTGAGAATTTGGCTGAGTGACCACAATAAACCAGTTGTATTCTTACAGTCAAACTGCAAGAAATATCAAATTTTCCCAACAATAAAATGGTATGTTTGTTATTAATTCCTGATAACTTGTTTATTGAAAATAAGATATTCCTTACTATTTATGTGTGTCCTGTGTATGGTATAATAATATGTACCGGTATGTATGTGTAGCTTGTAGAAAATGTAGGACTGAATCTATATAAAAAATAAAATAAAAAATGGAGCCTTTTGAGGATGCTCCTTTTATACCTAATCAGCATGGACAGGTCACCTAGGAGAAATGGTCTTTGTTGTCCCTGAGCTTATGGCGCTTTCATACAATATGTTCCATCAAAACCAGACAAGTTTGGGATAAAGTTCTATTTGGCATGTGTCTGTAGACAAAATATGTTTGCAACATGATCCCCTATCTTGGGAAAGACCCCAACATTCCAAACATTCCAGCATAATGGCTGTGGAGTGGCTGCATTTACATATGATAGGTGGATGCTAATACGTTAATGATTTGATTAATGCAAACGTAAAGGGCCAAAAGGACCTGCTCTGGGATTTTTAGGGATATGGATCATTTGGCCCCTGCTTGGGAATAAGAACCAGCTACCCACCGGGCAGGGAGACTGTAGGAAAACTGTAACTTTTTCATCCTCCAACATGAGTTGCAGGAACAGCCTTCGTATGAAGCCAGAAATGCTTCCAGAGACAGGCACATTGCTTCGCTGGGGTGCTGATTGGAAAAGCTCACAAAGGACCTTCGGCAAAAACAGATAGCAATGAAAATAAGCATTGTGTGTGTCATGCGTTCTGTTATCTCTTCCCATGATAGAGAGGAAACCATAAACCAACCTGTGCCATGAGCCGCTGGTTGTTCGGGTGACATGAGATACACTGTAGAAAGAAAGCCACTGTGGCATTCTCCAAAGCTGTTCTCTGCTGGGTGGTGAGCCCTCCTGCTTGGCCAGAAGATGCTAGGGAAAAGCGTGAGCCTGAGAGGTATGGCTGGGATGGAGACGGCGCTCCAGATGAGGCCTGGCTCATGGGCTGACAACCTGCGTTGGCACTTGCACTGGAGTGGCACAGCAAGAAGAGCAGTGCTGTCCACAAAGGGTTGACCTCTAGCCCACCTAACCAGTCCTTCATGGCATGGCTGTTGCCGACTTCTGTGAGGAAGCGCAGAACTGGAGCAGCTAGCTCGGCGGGAAGCGGCGGACGACTATGTGTGGACGTGGAGCACGGCTGGTACTGGTAATGTCGCCTGTCAGCCAGAGCAGCAGGCAAGGGCAGGTCAGCACTGGCGAGTAGACAGACACAGAACTGGGCAAGGTTGCGAACAAGCAATGAAGGCAACCCCGAATCGAGCAGTTGATCTATTGCTCCTGGAGACTGTGAGGCAGCTGCAAGGGTGGTTAGCTGGGACTCGGTTAAAGTAACTGGAGGTCTTGCATGCTTTGAGTCATCTGTAAGTCCTGCGGTGGTGTTGGTGGTAGCATTGTGCTGCTTTTTGCCATCATCGGTCATGGCAAGTCGGCGCTGCTGGGCTTGAGAATGAGTGGCGTTGGGCAGCGGTACAATATCCATCCAGGACATGAGCAACGAGAAGTAACTTGGATGAATGTGACACATGGAACATAGGAGGCTGTCCACAGACTTCTTGAGCACAATGTCACAAGGCAAAGACATGGACCAATTGTACAGGAGTCTAAGAGAAGCGAAAGGCAACACAGTCAGCAATAACAAAACATAATTGTCAAATTTTACAGGGCCGTACTTTCAATTTCAACATACAGAGTCACATGAAACTACAGACGTTAACTTATTCACTGCCTTGACAACAATACTTGTCAATTCTATTTTTTGAACGAGGCTAGATGATGGAGAATCTGATTATGCTCCACTGTAAATGTCAAACTTGGAAGCAACTTTACTGATGCCGAACCACCAGTAGATGACATCATTGCGCCATTTTATACGAAATAAACATCCATGGGAGTAATGGCTGCATTTTGTGCAACCTACATTTTTCTACTGTCAATGATAAAAGAATGGGACAAGGCAGAAAGGAGGGAGTTTATTCTGTCATTATGTAGATTTGGGTTATATATAATTATTGAACATAATACCGTGTGGGTATTAAAACATTTTGAAATTTTCTAAAATGGCTGGCAGTGAATGTTAAAGATTGTCTAATATTTTGATCATGTTTCAGACAATGCAGAACGTTATCCATCCATTCATTATCTGAACCGCTTATCCTCACATGAATGAAAAGAACAAACTCACAGCTAAGTAGTTCAAAAAATATATAGGACAAATTGTTCTCACAAATAGAATCTCAGTCACAATTTAAAAAAAAAGACTTACTCAAATAGTTCTTGGTTTAGTAGTGTTGGGAGGTCGTAATCAACAGGCAGTTCATAGCTGTGCCACAAGATGGCTGCTACACAATGGAGGTGGGACGGTGAGGGCATGAGGAGCCCATACTCCCTCAAAGAAGAGGAGCCACTACTGGTGCTAGTGTAACCCATGGGAATTTTTAAGGCTGCAACCCTTGAGGAGTCATGAACCCACTGGAGAAGAGCCTGGATTCTGGAAGGACAAAGTTCAGAGCACACTATGATGAGTCTGGACAATATTAAAAAATCCATTCCACTGTCCTTCAAAGTGATCTTGGTCAAAGTGCCTTAAAATGCAACAAACGGCGCACTGCAACAGTAAAGGATGACAAGGATAAACATAAAGACACTTTTTACGATCAGTTTAAGAGCCTGTCGAGGATATCACCTTGATAGGAAACAGTTTCTCATTCATCATTCTAACAGTAAAGCTAAACAACAAAATCAGACGGTAAGGGTAGACTAATTTAAAACAAGTGCTAGATGTACCTGTCCTTGGTTCCTGAGTCCTGTGTGGTACCCAACTGGTACAAAATGTCTATAGTTGAGTCTGAGGAGAGGCCATTTAGCCGACCAAACAACAGAGGGCTGTTCAAATCTTAAAAACAAAACAAAACAAAAACACACAAAAAAAACAAAAAACAAAATATATTCTTTTTATTATTAAATTCATTATTTTAGAGGCATTCATATAGGTTCATACCTAGTTCAGAGTAAGAAAACAAAAATAAAATCACTTACTGGCTGGGTCAGTGCCGGAGGCAGCACAGTTTCTCAACAGAATGTCGATGAGTTTAAGACCAATGCGTGTAGACTGCAGGCCAATCTTGACCAACACTGCTTCAATGTTAGGTGAGTGCATACCACAGTAAGGAGACATGAGCAGTGCAGCGCAAGTCTGCAGAAGGTTAGCTGTAGGTGCTGCTGCACTGGCCATCATGGCCTCCAGGTCACTGACATGGGTCAGGCAGTGGTGAAGAAGGCGTAGCCAACCAATACTGTATAAAAAGAAGGAAGAAGGTTACAACCAAGCACGTGTGACAAAAAAAATAACATGTTAGTTGATGGGAATAAATCTGGTACCTGGTTTTAGAGACCTGGTCCTCAGAGGGTAAGAAGGGGTTGTTCACCGTTGCAGAGGAGGTGTTACCAAACGCTGTCAGGCCCAAGAGTTTGATCTGAGATAGACCAAGGGTGTTGGCATCACGAGGGCGATGCAACCTTAGACATACAGCTGACGCAACCTCAGCCTTCACCAGCTGGATTTTGATGTAGGTGAGGCCGCTGGTGATAACTGGCGTGGAGAGTGGCAGCATGTTTGCCCCATCAGCACTGATCTCCACGGAGACCGAGGATGGGCAGGCTAATTGGTAAGAAGAAAATAGGACAGCTAAATATATTTGTTGCTTAAAAGCAAAAGAGCAGAACATTTTTATTTAGAAAGATACAGTCAATATTATTCACCACTTTTTTTGCTAGTAAGAATATTTTCACTACGGAGCACCATTCATCCCACTTTTAAAAGATGACCACTTTAAAAAATAATGGCTGATTTGAATGGTTTTGTGCCATGCTATTTAAATTATTATTTTGTGTGCTACTTACTAGCTAAAGAAGCAAGATGTGGCTGAATGTGGAGCTCCTTTAGCAGCACAGCAGCAGGGAGATGAATAGTAAGGTCACACCAAGCTTCTTCTGGAAGGAAGATGTAGGACCAGGCTGCAGAACGAGCCCGACGGTGAGGTGGCGTAGCTTGAAGTAGGACTTCTGCCGGCTGCGCTGTTGGGCTACTGGATGTAATTGTGCCTGGGAAAAGACAGATCATTTCAAATTGATTACATGTTGTTGCAAGAAACTATGTTTAGCAGAAGTGTATTTAAGCACCTAATGGGGCAAAGTTGTGGAGACCCTCTGCATTGTCTGGCTCTGACGTCATCACTCGGGATTTGAGGTTGCCATCTGATGTCTTTCCTGGACCTGAGTCTAAAAACTTCATAATGGTGGATACCATGCTGCGTGCAGTGTTGACTATGGCTCTAGTGCTGGTCACCATGTTGTTACAAATCAACTGTACACCACCTTGTTAGGGACAAAGAACTTATATGAATGATCCTGTATGGTAATAACTTGGGGGATTGATGATGATTAGAAGGTAGACATGGAAAACCAAGTTCAGTGAGTACAGGTACTTACCCATGTCATGGAAGGCTTTAAGAGCCTCACTAGTATCCAACACGCGCAGAATGAACCACAAAAGAGGTTCAGACAGCTGACAAGTAGAAAGAGACCCCTAAAAGTAGGTAATATAGACATTTTACACAAATGTATCTATGATAAACTCAACCAAACACAGGAGTGATTTGCTCACCTGTCGACCCATGTATCCACATGCCATGTAGGTGAGGATGGGCTGCAACATGACCTGAACAGAGGTAGCCCTCTTGCTCAGGGTGGTGAGAATGGTGAAGAGGCCGTCACCTACTGAAATGGCATCCAGGCCCCCGTGGAAGTTCTCATGTTTGGTTAGATGGAGACCACTGGCTCCTGAAGAGCAAAGAGGACTGTCAGATCAGTGGAGAATAAGCCTAGTTACTGTAAAAGAAAAGTTAAATACTGTTTTGGTTGAAAATTCATAGTTGGTACATCTTACCGATTATCATGGCCATGGCACTGCTGTTGCACTGGCCCAGGGCAGACAAGATTTGACTCATTATCTGCTGATTGGCCAGTACCAAATCAGCCACACCAGCAGACGGACCCTGGCTGGATGTTGCTCCTCCAGCTACACTTTCCTTGCTTCCGCAAACTTTCTCTTCATCTGACACGCTGCTATCAGCTGCCCCGCCACCAGCCATTGGAAGCCGACCACTGAACTCTCTGTCCCCTGACAGAGGCAGTTGCACCAGCACATTAACCAATTTAAGGAGATCAAACATGAGCTGGTCGCGGGTAGTTTCACCACAGACAGCCTTTGCATCTCCTGGTCGAATGATGTTGGCAAACAGGCCACCAAAACAAGCACGAGCCCCCACAGAGCTATCAGAGCCACTGCGTGAGACAATTTTGTCAGAGCAGGTGATGTAATGGTGAACAAGGAACGTGATCGACTCGATGACTGAGGAGATTGTGACCACAGATACCACTTCAAAGTTTTGCTCTAAAGTAAACTCCAACAGTTTCACCTGTGCATCAAGTGGACCCTGACCTGACTGGAACGGCCCCCTGAAAGTTCAAGATGGCATATAAGTTCTCAAAAGGCAACAACAATTTAGCATCACATAACATACCTTAGGAAATGACCACATACCTTTCAGTCGACAAGATGTGCAGGAGTTTGAGAAGGAACTCACTGAACATTTGTGGACAAGTGGAGGAAAGATGCACCTGCAAGCGGCTCAAAAACTCATGCATCGCTTGAGTGGCAGTGGGTCCAACTTGAGAGCTATGCTGATTCGTTCCATTGGTGTTGGTGCCAGACAGGAAACGCACTAAGACATGAACCAGCGTGGGATCGGACACCATTTGATGCGCTGTGCTTTCTTGAGCATTCATCCCATTAATGGAGCCTGAAAGTGCAGACATGGCTCTAGTATTACTATTCTGGCTATTGTGTTGTTCTTTTTATTCTATATTAGGCAAAATGCAGATGCAGGGGAATTCAAGTACCGGTACTGAGTCACAATGTAAACATTTCCCAGGCCCAAAGAACGATGCCCTTAACACCTTGTAATTTTGTGTGAATCAGAAAGCAGAGATTAAATAATTAGAACTGACAACCAAAAATGTAGCAAATTATTACATATTAAGTTTCAAATATGAAAATAATCAACTAGTTGCTTTTTTATCAATAAATCTGTCTTTTGTGTATTTGTGAATTTAGAATCAAGGCAATTCACTGCCATCTACTGCCTTGTTTTCATAGCACAGACAGAAGTTTTTTTTTTGCTGTGATGTGACTAAATGAGGAAAAAAAAACAAAAAAAACAAAAACAAAAAAAAACAGCTCTCCGAGATTTTGTCACCTTTGTTAACAACCTTGGTGGAAGTCTGTTCTGTACTTAAAACTACTGTAGTTTAATCTGCAAAAGTCATCTCTGAGAATTGTGCTTTTAAAAAAAACACTTGTCAGTAATGGTTATTTAAAGGCTTAGTGTGTAATAACTAGTGCCATCTCGTGGTGAACTAATAATTCATTAATTTTAAAAACCCACTGTTGATTGCAATAATATGCAAAAAAATGTGTGGTTAGCGTGCTTGCCCTGTAAGCAGCAGGTCCCCGGTTCGTGACCCGCTCAGCGTTCTCCACACCACCTCCAAAGTTTTGTGGGCGGCGCACGCAGCAGCCGACTCGGACAAGAGCGGCACGGCAACCACACGGGGAGCGGCGGGGGTTTACTGAACCGGGAGTTACTTCCGTGTTAGAAAAATAGCCAGCAAAATACCTTGACATCGTCATGGTGTCAAAGGTAAGATTTAATCATTATATTCCTATAGTAAACAGTGGAAGGGCTTTAATATCAAGATATAATCCCTTTAATCAACATCTGTGACCTTATTATGCTAAATAAGATTAAGAGTAAAATACTGACCTTGGTAGGGCATGTTAGTCATCAGGGTCAGAGAATGCAACACCAGACACCATGTTCTCAAGGAGGCGTTGGGGTACCATGCCAGCACGGTGAGAAAACTGCTAATTGATGCTAGACGTACAGAAACAAAAATACGTATACATATTTCACTAAATCACTCTCCAACCACCGTTGCCAGAAGAGCTCAAAATCCCATGCAATACAGTATGGTGATGGAGAGAAGTCCTGACCTTGGTTGAGTGGAATGGTGGGTACTCGACTGGAGTTAAACAGGAAGATGTCTGATCCGATATCGTCATTTCCACTTGTACTTGTGTTGAGACTCAGTGTTATCCACAACTGCAGCAAGGACTCCAACTGAGAGCAGAAATGTTTACGATTTATCAGTGCACATTACAGTGTGCACTGTGAAAATGGTCCATTTGATTACGCTAAAAATTGATTGGTTTGTGACTGTTTCTGTTCTGGTATCTGGATATATGTGAGGTTGTATCATTTATTTATTTATTTATTTATTTTTTTGGGGGGGGGGCAAACTAAAGCAAAACAACCAGGCCGAATTAACATTCTTATATTCCCCCTTTTCGATCAACGTTAGCAAGGTTGAAGATCACACGATCGATTGCCGGACACAAATAAAAGAGTGACATGTAATCTTGTGCACCTGTATAATGCATCTCCCCATTCAGTGCAATAAACATGACAAGGAGAAAAACTTATAACCCCAATGTAGTTACTTTCTTAGGTGAGTCTTGTTGCAACAACAGGAATATGGTGTGTGTGCGTGCGTGTGTGTGCGTGCGTGTATGTTGTGCCTGCTTCCCTAGCATTGTTGGTACACCCCTTCGAGATCTGAAATCTTTGGTTCCATGTGTGTGGTTTGCAACACAATATACTGTATAGACATCAGTATCTAAATTGAGGGATTATAATCAGTATAATAAATAATCAATCAACACATCGTGTTACTGAGTCACCAAAAAGTGCGAACCTGCACATGGTGGACTTGCAGCATGGAGAAAAGCTTGTTGAAGCAAGTACTCAGCATGGGAATGGAAGATGGTTGGACTATGAGGGTGCTGCCGGGAGGAGAGCCTCCTCCATGTAGAGCCCTCAACAGAGAGTCATCTGTGCCATTGGTAGGCTGGCAAACTGGAGATTAGAATAAAACAAAGTATTAATTATAGCAAATCTTATATGAATATAGACAGTCAAACTAACTGCAGGATACAAATAAGACATGGGGACCATAGAAAAGGTTCTACAGTCCTACGTACAACTGAAATTTAGAGTGTGCAAGTACAGAAAAATCCATATTTATCAAATGTGCAGACACCTGCCTGTCATACGCACACCAGCAAGTAGTGTATTAATAAATCCCACCTGCTCTAAACTGCCACTGTCACGCACGTCTCGCCTCATTTGCATTGAGAAATGCCTCCAATTGACCATATACAGTCGCAGCAATGAGACATCATCGATTGCTCACGTCATGTTTGTACGCTACAACAAAGACATGTTGCTGAAACATCCGTAAGCCACACCGCAAAACCACCACCCCTTGTGCATCGATTGAAACTATTCACTTATCTGAATTTGTTATATGATGTTGCTTTCATTGAAATTTGGCTGCAATTAATATATAACAGGAAATGTTTGGGAACCCCTTGTTTCAATTTGGCTTATCGGTCATGTCTTTATCAGCCTTGTATCTGTTATTTCACGCTTCTATTAAGGTTTTTTTTTTTTTTTTTTTTTTTTTGGTGAATGCATGGTCAGAGCTGTGCCTAAACTTCCAAATGGATCGTCATTTGCACAAACCTCTGTGCATACGCACGTTTGATAAAGGAGGTCCCTGGGCTCTAGACTATTGCTGGTATTTTGGTGAAACTGTAGTTGCTGTGGTTTGGTCATTTTCTTTATACTGAATGTGTCACTCTGGTTACCCGTGGAGGAGCTTGACGTAAGAGCCTGTAGAATCGAGTCGGCTTGTAAAGTTGCCATCATTTTTAGCATCAGTTCAGCCTGCTGCTCCAAGCCCACCTCTAATCGAGCATCCAGTGCTGAAGAAAAACAGACAAGAGTGGTCAAAATAACAGATGCCAAAAAAAAATACCAAAAATTCATCACAGCAGCAAAAATGACAGTTCCATCTCCTCACCCTGTGAAACTGAGACTGAAAGCCCCTGTGACCCAGGCTTCTCAACAGCAACTGGTGGTTTGGACACTGGGATACCAACCCCTCCAATGTATGGTGTTGTGCCATAGTACGTGCCATATTCTGAACCCCAATAGTCATACCATGTGCTGCTTATTGGCTGTAAACATACATAAAAAGGACAAAAAACGAGACAAGAAAAAGGTTCAAAAAAATTACACATGGTGAATGTTAAGGTTTCGGGGAACAAATTCACTTAGAAATTATTGTGTTTTTTTGCAAAGCGCAACAGGTTACTTTTTGATGTCAAGAAAAATTAAAATTCCCGGCCTATGGTTCTCACACTTTTTTCTCTGAGCAATCATTGGTAGCCTTCTGTAGTGGCATCCCAAAAACAAAAGAACAAGCAAAAACACTTCAATCAACCATTTTTATCCATTACTGCTCATTGAACAGAAGTCTGACCACATCTGTTAACACTTCTGGGGCGTCGTTTACAATAGTTTGAATTACATGTTTTGCTTAACGTTTCAGGCATATTTTTCCTTCATATTGCATCACTTTGGTGATGACATGAGTGATTGTCATTGACTCTGTGACAGCGGCAAGGCTCTATTCTTTTGGGGTATTTGTCTTTTGGCTGATAAGCACTAATTTTCAAATATTTCTTCAGAGAGTCATATGTTGATAGTTAACACATGAAATGCATTTTAGAGATGGAAATAAGAGAAAACATGAAACAAAGTAAATTTTCGAAAAAAAAAAAAAAAAAAAAAACATACCTTAAACACTTTTGCAGCAAGCGGATCTTTTTCCAAATCAATATCTAAAGGATCAATGTCAACATCCATCAGGTCTTGTAGCAAGTCAAAGTCCATGTCTTTATCTTTTTCCAAGGACGACAGAGGTGGAGCACCTTCGGATATCGGATAATGAAAATAGCTTCAATATTACGAAGCAAATTCACAAGTAAATGATACCAGCAAGTGATTTGTCATTTGCACAATAATTGGGAAAAATGTTTGATAACAATCTTGACATAAGACAAAAAAACAAAAAAAAACAAATCTTTGATTATTTACACGCTTTCATCTCATCAAAAGTGCAAAATGATAACTGATGGGCCATCACTGTGAGGATCCAGGTAGTACCTGCAATGATATCAGGCACGAGGGTCTCATCGATGCTTTCTACCAATGGGATCGGCGTCGGCTGAGGCAAGGGGTCATCTGGTTCTACCCCAACTGATGAGGATGAAGCCCCGGCCTCCTCAGCAACAGTCACTTCGTCCATGACATCCAGAGAAGCAGGAGACAACAGTTCACCTGAAACAATAACGTACTATTATTCTGAATCACCATATAGATCAGCTCTTTGGAGTTTCATAATTTGAGAATTAAAGACGCGTCATTAGGGCTGGGCGATATAAACGGTATATTCAATATAAGGTATAAATTTTGCCGAAGGTAGAGATTTTGACTCTACCGTCTTACCGCGGTAGGGCATGTTGATGTAATCGCATAGCGTATGTTGATGACGTCACCAAAATTTTAAATCAAAGCACACTAAACAACACACCTGCCAGGATGTCTTGTAACATACAGGTGAGGGAATACTGAGCCCAGGCACCTCCCCAGGAGATATCCCCTCGATTGAAGTCTGTTCCCACCAACAGAAGGAGTAGGCGCTCTAACTGGTGCTCAGACACCACCTCAGAGAGGTGGATTGTCGGTCTGGTGGCGTTCGCTATCCGAGCGAGGACCTGAAAGGGGCAGAAATGTATTCATTCAAAGGATAAGAAAATTTCAGAATGAACGAGCCAACATATTGAGCATCTTATTGAAATCTGTTCTTTTTTTTTTGAAGAAACCATGTACATAATGTTATTCTGATTTGTGCTATTTGACAATAAAATGAATCATAAAATGAATCCTCTGAAATTTAAGATGATACCTTGCAGACAAAAAGTAGCAGGTCAGCATGACAGGTGAAGTCCATAGAGAGGAGGAAGAGGGCTAGTTTCTGTACCACAGAGATGCAGCGCTCATGGGATAATGTAAAGGGCAGGGGCTCAAATTCTGGGGCTTCTTTGGCTGTTGCAGACTCCGTGTCTAACGTGGAGCGTGGCCATTCAGCCGTCCGACGAAGACGCATTAGGTCTTTAAAGTGCTAGGATAAGCCAGAGAGGTTGAACGTAAATAATATGTTTTGAAGAACATAACAGAATTTTTCTAAGGTACCAAAATGTCAAATCTGTCTTTCAACAGATTCGGAAATATAACTACATAGCAAAAACATCTTTCTCGCTTTTATTTACAGTCTATCAACAAAGGACAATAAGAAATATAACTGCATAACCTACCTTGGATGTGGCTTGCTTGAGCTTGGCCTGCTCCACCAGGAGTTTGTAGGACGATCCCTTGTTGCTTTGGATTTTTTCCTTCTCAATCTGCTCAACTAAAGCTTTATGTTTCGCTTTCAATAGATTCAACTGCTAGAAGGAAAGGGACGGAATGAATATCAGCAATGCAAACAATTCCCCTGCTTAAAATCCAATAAGTGCAATAAAATATTTTGATAAAATTTTTAAATAGCGGTAAATATGACTCTTGATTAAGATTATATACACATCACATTTAATGATCAAGTAAAACAAAGTAAGGATGTTAAAACAAAAGATAATATTTAACAAAAATGTCAAGGAGGAGGGCTGCAAAGAGGTAGACTAGGCGGGACTAATCTTAAAATGTGTAGCTCCTGGGAACACGAAAATCACCACATAACAAGATCATCATTGGAGTGGAAGCTGGTAAATCTAAAAAATGTAATCTATCTGAGCTGAATGCTTTGGCTGGTGCTGTTGATTTGTTTTGTACCCACGAAGGTGCTAAGTTCAAAAGGGTTAAGCTGTTAACATAACGCTTTCATTTCTGTATGTAAGCAAAATGGCGAGTGTTTGGAGAAGCAAATATGTGGCATTTACAAAAGACTCATTCACAATTTGAAGTGAAAAAAGGTTACTGTGTAAAGCTAAGTTGTAAACATAAGAGACACGTGTACCTGCTTGTGGTGGACGAGTTGCTTGCGAATCTTGCGGGAATAGAGTCTGTCCAGGCTACTGCTGCCTTTAGCTGATCTGTTTGTGTTCTGAGACTGAAGGCTGTTATTGATAAAGCTCCACTGCATACCTGAAAAATAATTAAGTGGCTAAGAAACCATTTGTGGAATCACTCAATTATTTGAAATGAAAATGCTCATGTACCTGTGAATGTTCTCTCCCTCTCTTTCCCTCCAAGGTGTTTCTTCCCACCTGTAGCTTCATCTTCTATACTTGTGACATAGTCCAATAGTCTGGAAACAAGCATCACCACCCAGCTGATCATTGGGATATCCAAAACACCTGGAAAACACAAGACAGAATGACAATGTTTATATGCAAGCAATTACCCTTTTCAAAAGTCCATGTAAACCCAGCATAAACCAGAATATGCTCTTATTCAGGTTATTGAAAACTAGGTTACCCCTTTCATAACCCAAATTCTTGTTAATGGAAACGGCATTTAGAATACCTCATTTGAACGGGAAATTGTTTTGCATTGTGCACATGCTCTATTCTTCTTCTTAGTCTTCTTTTCATCTTATATTTGTATTCGCAAGTAATCTTGGTCTTTGCAGTACAAGAACAACTTGTATGCGCAGCGCTGTCACACTCTCTAAACGAGCCTCACTTGAATGCATTCCTCCACTGCGATTTCATGTGATTTTCGGTCTCATCGGCGACAATGCCACAATTTGTATCGATACACACAATTACTTGTATATATGTCCATCCTTCTGGCGTGCAACCAACAGGAAATATCTCAAGCAGAAGTAAACAAACATGACGACGCAGCAAAGAACCACACTTTTGGAGCGAGGAGTAAACAGACTATTCAATGTGGTGAGTGGCAAATATGTTTTTTATTAAACGTAAAGCTAAAAGCGGAAATTACGTCCATTTACATAATGACATTGTACGTGTGTCGCTCTTACGAAAGGGGTTTTCCATTCGAGCACAAGTGAACATGTAAATGGAGTAACTGTCCGCCACTCATATAACTGGTTATCTCGAATGTTTCAGAAACTGGAATTCTGACATTAACACAAATAATGACCGCATGTAAATGTAATCACTTAGACTAATTAAACCTCATCATTCCTCAGCTTTCACATTGCAAGACATGCAAATCGGAATCAGATCCTTGCTAAGCCTTTTGTCAACCTGCAGCATTACCTTCAGTCCTATGCTGTGTAGCAGCCTGAGGCTGCTGCAGAGGAGACAGCAAGCTGTCCAGGAGGTTCAGTAGACCCTCCAGCACACCACTGTTGCTCAGGGATCTTTGGCCAAGGCAGGACAGTAGCATAAAAACCCTGTGATAGAGATTCAGAAAAATTGTGAGGTAAAACATTGTACTGTTTGCAAAGTGACCGGGTATGGAGCGCCTTCAACTGATATTTAATTCCGTTGTCAATTACGTGACATTTTTTAAGTTGCATCCTTTTACTAAGTTATGAGTAAGGTATAAACTAAAGGTGTCATAGAAAACAATTTGACTAAAATCAGTTTTGATTTAAAAAACGCGAGTGCATCGGTACACAAACTAACGAATCTGTCTCACTATAGCATATATACTATAGCATCACTATATACCAGCCGATGGCCAATCAACCACTTTGTTGATGATTTGTCATTTCTTTGATACAAGGAGTCCTCGAGTTACGTACAAGGTACGTTCCTACGCTGGCAAGCCTGGCAATGTAACCCGAATTTTCAAAGTATGTCCGATTTCGCCGCTAAAGTTGATATTTATATCAAAATACTTTGCATAGTAATTTTAAGAAACACATTTGTGCCACCCGGAGAATGCTGGAACCAATACTTCATGTTTCCGCACGGACATCAAAGTGGAGGTAATGGAAACAAACACAGAAATATAACGCGCCTGATGGCGAGCCGACCTGCTCGATGGACACCCGTTGCTGGAGGAAACAACAACACAACTTTAAATAACTTTAAAATGGCGTGATAACTGTGGGAAATTAACAAAAAAGAAGGTGCTACGGATGAGGCACGGGCGTCGTACAGTCTAAACCTTGTAGGTTGCGTACGTCGTAACTCGAGGACTTACTGTATTATAAATGTGTCAAAAATACATGTCACCTTTCTGTAAAGCAGTAAAAATGTAGGGTTGCAGTTAACTGCCCTACCTGTCCTGGGGGAAGATGAGCAACTGCTCAGAATTGTAGAGCTCCTGTAATACGTTAGAAAGGAACTGTCCCCACCAGCGTTCCCCTCCACACAGTTGTACCAAAAGCAGGCCAGCATGAAGACGGATTTTTGGTGTCCCACTGAGGCAAAGGTGTTTGAAGAGCTCCTCACAAGCCTGTGCGTGGAAGGTACTCTGGAGCACTGACGGTACTGAGTGGCCTGAATATGCAGATGTGTAAAAAAGCAAGCAAAAAGGAAGTATATCAATACTAATAGGCAGAGTAACCTTGGCATCCAAATCCTAAGTGGCCAGTCCTTTCCTCACCATTATTAGAATGGAGCAGGCTAAGCAATGTGTCCAGAAGGTAACGGATGATCGTTCTCAGCTGCTCTGTAGAGGAACTGTGAACCAGGTCTTGAGCCTCATGAGTCCTGGCTGTGGGGAGAGACTTTCGACTGGCACCAAGTGACACACGCAACCTCTGGACAGCATGGTGGGCCAGGTTGAGTTGCAACTGAAGCTGGATGCAATCTTGGTAGGCTGAAAAAACACGTTGGTCCTCTTCTACCACCTTATCTGGTTTTCGTAAGAAGTATTGGGCATTGTTGGCACTGTTGAGTGGTGGCAGGTCGATATTCTGCAGGAGGGTTTCTAACCGATGGCAAGCAAGATTGTACCTGGAACAAGAGGGAAAACAATCTCAGGCAAATTCATTTGAAATTCCAAGTCTGACATAATTGTCGCACTCTTTCAGAATTAAATAATAACTTTCTTAACTTATAATAATAACTTTCTATACACCGGAACCTTTGTTCCTAATTTTATTTTGTTCACAAACTGAAATGTTTGCAAATAGAGGTAAGACTTACCACCGAGATCATTGGGACCGTTTGTTCTGATCAATGTGTAGTTAAAAATGAATACAGCATAATATAGAAATAAGAGAACAAACATTTTATTTTGAACAAAATAACTGTTCATTAGAAAATCACAGTGTAATAGTCTTTCCGCATGCAGCATATACGGTACTATGGGAATGGTTTTTGAGTTCACAATGTAACTGCTCCGAATCTAGACTGGGTTTGCAAATTGTTTTCTGTTTTCTTTGTCTATGGATCTTTTGCACGAGACGTCACAATCAAAACTATTAAGTACATTTGACTGTTTAATAATGAGGGATTTTGTCTCTATGCTTGGGGTTTTTCCACTCTGGAGCTCAATCTTTTGGAGTAATAATCATGAAATTTCTGCACAGCTTGCCACTACAATAGTCATTTGTTCCATGCTAGTCTAAGTCTACATAATAACATCATCACAGCATTTCAAGATAGAACGGAATGTGTAAAAATAATTCAGTTAGCATGATAAACAAGTTTTACTTTTGCCCTTACGAGGTATATTGTCTCCCGGTGTGAGCGTAGCATCTCATCCCAGAGACCCAGCCAGCGACAAGATTTTAAATCAGTTCCGATTCGGCATGGACTACATGTTATAGGTCATGCGCTGTGAATTCCGGCAAAGTCGGCGATTTGATTAACTTGGTAAGAAACAGCAGGCGACAGAAAGTAAGGGGCTACTTTCAAACTAGTGATCTCCAACTTAAGTAAATATCAGGCTCTAAGAGTACCGACTAAATGTGCCACTTCGACTGAGAGGCGAATTTCGGTTGAAGTATATTCCATGCCTCGATGGGCAATAATAAATTTTAATTAGTAAAATAACAGTCGCTAAGTCACTAAGTCGCTCCGCGTCATTTCACGTGACGTTGGTGCAAAAGGTCTATAGGCTACACCAGATTAGGTTATCCCATTGAGTGGAAGCAACTTGTGTCCACGCATTTACACTCCACCAAACAAATATAAATGTTGGAACACACACACATGCTATAGAGTTGATGTACCATATTTTCCATACGATAAGGCGCACCTAAGAGCCTTCAATTTTTTCAAAAGCTGACATGCGCCTTATAATCCGGTGCGCCTTATATACCTGTATGGATCAACATTGAGCCGCAACAGGTCTCGCTGTCAAGACGCAATCGATGACCCTGCACGATCGGTAACGCGCATGCGCAGAAGATCCCGCCATCTTGGATCGCTAGCTAATACTAATACTTTGCCTCAGAGAAAATAATAAAACAGCTGTTTATTCATTTTGGGAGTGAATGGAGTTGTCAGAAAGCTGGTTTGTAATCTATTAAGAAAGTTTGACTGACCTATCTGTTTTGTTGACATTCCCTTTAGGGCAGCACCATCTAATGGATGCATAACGTAACCCCAGCCTCTACTGTAGCACCTTGTATATGGAAAAAGCTTTAAAATATGTCATTCATTGAAGGTGCACCTTATAATGCGGTGCGCCTTATAGTGAGAAAAATACGGTACTTAATTTCTCACCTGCACTGGATATCTTCCTGTAATGCCATCATCATGGTCAAGTGCTGATCCACATCAGGCTGACTGGCAGGTTCATTTTCTCCCCGCAGAGGATCGTGCATCAGTTTAAGCTCACTCTCCCAAGGCAGAATATAAGTATGACCATAGTAAAAGCCCAGTGGAATTTTTGCACGAGCATTGGTACTGCCATAGCGGCCAATCACAGTGATCTGAAAGTTGTGGAAGGGGAAAAATAAAAAAATAAAGATGTGATTCGCTGTACATCCCCATCACGTCTTGAAAAACCTAGAAAAACAGGCATCAAATCCAAAATCCAACAGTAATCAATGGCTGCGACAAACTATTCTTAACAGGAAACCTTCCGACCCAATTATATAAAAATGCTGAGAATTCTACGAAATCTTCCAACAAGAACATTTTCAGTCACCAAAAAACAATTCATGTGAAAAATTAAAAAAACAGAGATGGAAACAAACCTTCATAAACCTGCAAACGGGTGGAGGCAGCAGGTCATGTAGAATGAGGGAGTGAGTACTGATGTCGGTGGCCACCACCAGCCTACGGCCATCCACCTCCTCACCTAGCGTCCAAATGTCTATGGACAGAGACGCCAGGTCGCTACAGGTCGGGATGAGAGCATCAGTCAGCAGGACGGGTCGACCAAAGTCAAGTGTCACAAAGCGACGAGCTCCTGGAGACAGGAGAAGATAGAATTGTTTTGACTGGGGGATACATTAATTGGTTTCACACAGTTTATGATGACATATTACCAATACCAAGTGAACGACTATGGCTGACAAATGATTATTAACGGCATGGCTGTCTGCCGTGAAAAGCTCATTGATAGCCTATTTTTCCATTGTGATACAAGTTGCAAACATTCTACTCAATTTCACTAACTAAAGACTATTAATTATGTTACAGTGTCATATCAAGAACATAATGTTCGCATACAAAACAAATGCATCTTTTCTGAATTACTATAACAGCAATTGACTATAACTTACTACATGAAAAAACAAAAGGGAAGAGCAACACTGGTCAGTGTAGAGAGACATAATGTGTGATTATCCAATATAAATATGATAGAAGTGCTGTTTGACACATGGAACTGACAAAAAACTAGCTAGCTACCAAGTGACCCAGACGTGGCATACCAGAGTGCATGCGCTCTATGATGATAGACTGGTGTGGAGGAGGCTGCAGAAAGTGAGATGCCTGAGAAATTGCCAAAGCCAAACCACTGCCCATGGGACTCTGCAGGGGGGGGGGGGGGGGGGGGGGGGGGGGGGGGGGGGGGGGGGGGGAATCAAATAAATGCTTGTTTCATATTAAATATGAAAATATATGATATGTTACCAATTTTAAAAAAAAATCATTTTTTTGCCTGAAGAAAAATTAATTGCAGCATCACTAACCGGCTTGGCTTTTTGGGAGTTTTTGTGTGCTGCCAGGTTAACTGGCCCAGGGTCCATCATGGAGCCAGGGAAGAGGTGAGCCAGTTCGGCGCTGAAGGCTGCGGACACAGCCTCATTCGGAGGTGTGAGAGGCGGCGTCATGAAGAGGGGTGTGGTTTTAGGTGTTGGAGGGATGACATCGGAAGGATGAATGAAGAAACCCGGAGCACAGGAGGAGTTGGAAGGTACTGAGTTGTGAATGGGTCCCACACCAGAGGCAGCCGCTGCAGATGTCGTCTGATGCAGTTTGGCTTCAAGCTTGGCCTTCTGCTTGCAACAGACACACAGAGATTTACTCAGGGACTATTAGTGGACTGGGGCCACTCTGCGACTGTGTGGCTACCCGCGGTTCAGACGCTGGCATGACTAGCCCAGTAAATATTTCATAAAAATCATGAAATCAAAACGTACTTGTTTTTTTAATATTCAATATTTTGAATTTTTACCCACTTAAATTGATCAATCATTGATTATTTGGCATGGCTCTGTGGTAGAGTGGTCGTTTCCCAACCCTAAGGTTGTGTGTTTGATCCTCAACCTTGACCATGTCAAAGTGTCCTTGAGTATTCTAAACCCCAATTTTCTCCCAGTGGACCTGGTAGTGCCTTCTACGGCAGCAGCTTCCCGTTGATGTATGAAAGCGCTTTTAGGGCCATATGTGACAAAAGGGTCCTCATGCCTGACCCCCCCCCAAAAAAAATAATAATAATAATAAAATAAAATAAAATAATAAAAAAAAAATGAAATATTGATATATTAAAATTCTTCACTTAATTTCCTTTAAAATGATATTATAATACATGGATGTACCTAAAAAATTGACAAAGTTACAATATTAATGTTGGAAGGTTGAAATCCCTAGTTTTAAGAAAAAGCAGTTTAAAGTCTTGGTACTTGCATCTTTCAAATGTCCATAGCGACCAGTACCTTAGGAAAAAGATATGATCCTGAAATTTTCAGGATCTGTTAAAATATCAGTGGAAAGTCAATACCAATTGCAGGTAAGGCCATCGTCAGAGTTGAACCCTTTAAAAGTTTGACCTCGCAACAGATGAAATCAGCCTCAACTATGAAGATCACATTCAGCTTACAATTCATCTTCTGAGGCATCAGCCAAATGTTTGCTTATTTTATTGTTGCTCCTTGTGGTATTTCCTTGTTTAAATGAGGTCGATATCACAGTGGAAAATTTGAATTAATAATTTTGTGTGAATTAAAAGATTATTTGCAATTTTGGTGTGGCCTGTGACAAGTAAGTTTATTGATAACATTATGGATATTATATCTCAAATCAAATGCTTTTGGACACATAAAGGAAATTAAAATGTTATGATGATTCAACAGAGTGTACCCCACCCCCTAACATAATACACAAGGAACACAACAATCACAACCGCTTATCCTCATAACATTTATATAAATCATTTGTGAATGATGTTTGAGGCAGGAAATCCGGTTTGATTTTAAATAAACAGTTGCCCGGTGCAGCGCTAACTAGCAGCTAGGCTAAAAACACTCCCTAGTGTTTACGATGCATACTGTCTAATAATTGCTTATTTTCATACATTTCTATTACATGTTTTACATTTGTGCTGCTGGAAAATGAAACTCCAGACCTCAAGGAGGCTATTGGTTGAGAAATCTCAATGCTTTTGCTAGAGAGGGTCACATATGGTGTAAAAGCGCTATAGGTTGAATGTCTCTGGAGTATTTTTTTTCACCTGCTGCTGGAGTTTGAGGAGCTGCTGTTGCTTTTCCTGTAGGACCTGTAACTGTTGTTCAGCTGACACCATGGCATGAGACAGAGATTGCAGGGCCACTTGTGCTGCAGAACTAAGAGCTGTAGAAGCTTCACCAACCGTTCCTGTTGGCAGGCCGCCAACCGCAGGGGTAACGCCAAATGTACTCACTGAGGATTAAAAAAGTAGAAACAAACACCGAACAGATCACGTGGTGAGTTGACCTGAGCCAATGCTATAGAAAATGTAGATGTCGGTCATATTTACCAGTGAACATGCTGGCATCATCACGCTCCACTCGAGTACCATCACTAGTGGCGATGCAAGAGAAGTGCAAAGGCTCCACCTCGAGGAGCCCTGTTAATGCTGTGAAACTTCCCTCTGCTGCAGCACAGCTACTTACTTTGCCATTCCCTGCAGGAAAAGAAACACCATCATACATCAATTTTGAAATAAAAGATCTCTCCAGTGCTTCATAAGCCCACATGAACAAGGACATGTTTAAGATGATAATTTACATCATATAAAACAAATAAAAAACATACATACACATGGAAAAAAAAGTGTCAACGGGATAACAAATTTGTCAGCTCTCATGCAGATTTCCTTTTTAAATGAAGAAAAATAAATGAGCCAACTTGCCGCACAATGTTTAAAATCAGTACTCATCACATTCATTCACATCGCGCCCAGGAGTCAACACAAAAGAATTATTATTTTTTTTAATCACCCAAGCACATCACATTGCGTCTGTCACTGCATGAAATGAGTAGTTTTAAGACTTAAAAGCTTTTAAGAGTTTTATAAAGTAAAATAAGTGTATATAGTGCTGTTATACGACAATTGGTATCAAGAACATCTGGAGGTGCCTTTAACTATTATTATTATTTCAGTTCTCAAAATTATCTGGTTTATAAAAGAAAGTGCATTTTCTTACCTGAGAGAATGTCAGAGAGGTCAATCTCATCTGACTGGACCCCGATGCTGCTATTGAAGGCATTCTTGCAAGAGGAACCACTGACTTCCAGGTCAAAGAGCACTGGATCAAAAGGGGAGCTGTATAGTCCATACCTGTAAAGAAAGCAACAAGAGATTGGAAAAGACAGCTATCTCGTGTCTTGACCTACAAAGTGGTGACTAGTCTTTAGTAATCTGCCATGGTAAGGTAAGGTAGCACAGTTGCAGATAACTTATTTGTCTTGAGAAAAAAACAAGTGATCTTGGGCTAAAAAAGGTTAATTTATGACCAAACTGTTTGATCTTAACTTTGGCCAGTTTAATTTGAGGTTAAAGTCAGATTTACAGAGATGGGATGTTATTGATTTCTTGAGTTTGAGCTCACGGGTGGAGTCGATTAGGGTGATCGTCCTCCCACAATTGCTCTATATTTTGCAATGTCTGCTAAAGTGGTGAGATGAGACTCCGAGGTATACAGAATTACTATTATGATGCCCATCTTAAACCTTTAATTTGCCTGTGCTTGCCAAATTATAATGCAAGGTGAAAAGAAATAGAAGGTGTATTGTTGGTAGGAAGGATCCCAATAGCTGTTCTGATAGCAGGCAGCACTACTCAGGAAAATGTTAATTGTTGATGATTCACTGACATTTCTTCTGAAAATCTGGCAGGAAGTGTGGAAAATATGTAGACTGGGTGAGACTGAGGATTCTGAGGTGGCGTGCCGATGATACACATTTTACACCAAACAAAAATGCTGGTAGATTCAAGGTATGGCTCTCTAAAGGCCATCATTTGCATTCCAGAGTTTTGAATCTTTAAGGAATAAACATGGGTTAGAAAAAGATGATTTTTATAGATACTTGCATGCCAGGCACTATCCAACCAAAACCTGAAAGAGAACATCAAAGGACGAGAACTGGGATTCTTACAGGAGTTTCTAGAACTACTTGAATCTACCACTTGGCAATAAAATTGTTTCTAAATTGTACAATCATCTAAGGCCATCTAGAATGGAGATCACAGAAATAATAGGGCAGAATTGGGAAAAATAAGGAAAAGATTTGATTGACATTGGGGCCTGGGAGAGGATATGTTATCTGAAATGGACTTCAACTGGATCAAACACATGGTATGAGTTCTGCTAGAGCAGGGGTCTCCAAGTTCGGTCCTCGAGAGCCCCTATCCTGTCTGTTTTCCATGTCTCCGTCCTTCAGCATAACTGAATCTAATGATCAGCTAATCAGCAAGCTTTTCAGAAGCCTGATAACGATCCCGATCACGAAACAGGTGTGTTAGTGGAGAGAAACATGGAAAACAGGCTAGACAGGGGCTCTCAAGGACCGAACTTGGAGACCCCTGTGCTAAAAGAACATTATGAGATTCTTCATTACTCCAGTCCAGAAAAGATACTGTGGCAATGGAGATACTTGGAGAGACCGTGGGAGAAATGGAGCTAACCATTCTCAAATGTATGGACCTGCCAGGTTATTGAACAGTACTAAAGTGAGATCCACAAACATGTCGAAAATGTATTTGGGAGACTATTACCTTCAAACGTTATTGTATTGTTTGGGTTATTTAGAGCAGGTTGGTCTACGAATTATGAAAAATTGTTTAATATATTATCTAGAGCAACCAGTAACAAAAATCTATAACGAGAAAATCGTTCAAGGTGGATCCACCAACTCTGGAAGAATGGATAAACATTGTGCATGAAATTTACGTTATGGAAAAGCTGTCATATTCCCTCAGGGTTGATTTGGACAAATTTTACCGGATGTGATCCAAGTGGACACATTATATAAAACCAATCAGGTCTGATTTCAGCTGATGCTCCACAAGGGAGTATAGTTCCTTGTTGTTCGTGAACATCTCAGAGGAGAGATGGGTTTGATGTGCTACCTGTTCCTTTTTGATGACTTTATTTAATTTAAATTATTTATATATATATATATATATATATATATATATATATTTGGTTCTACGGAGCCCCTCTGGTGTCAGGGTCTGAATTATTATTTTTTTTGCTAATCTGTACCCACAGTTTAGCAATCTGTACCCAGAGTTTAACAAACTGGGTTACTAAACTCTGGGTACAGATTGTTAAACTGTGGGTACAGCTTACTAAACTGTGTGTACAGATTAGCGAATGAAAAAAAAATTCAGACCCTGACACCAGAGGGGCTCCGTAGGTTTCTGAAACTTTATCACCATAAAAAAAGAAAAGTGGGAAGTACAAGCTAAAATGACACGAAGATTTAAATGTCAAATGGAAATATGTTGCAATTTTCCACTAAAAAGAACTTTCCAAAAAAAAAAAAAAAAAAACATTTGATGCAGAGGTGGCTCCGGCATCTGGTTCGGATGCCTCCTGGACGCCTCCCTGGGGAGGTGTTCCGGGCATGTCCCACCGGCGGGAGGCCCCGGGGAAGACCCAGGACACGCTAGAGAAGCTATGTCTCTTGGCTGGCCTGGGAATGCCTTGGGATCCCGCCGGAGGAGCTGGTTGAAGTGGCTGGGGAGAGGGAAGTCTGGGTTTCCCTCCTGAAGCTGCTGCCCCCGCGACCCGACCCCGGATAAGCGGAGGAAAATGGATGGATGGATGGATGGATGGACATTTGACGCATTACTCAAATTTTCCAAGATGGAAACATTACAAATGTAATAGAAATACAAAACTAAATTGGAAATGAAATACCCTCGCATTTTGGTTGTATTAATTGATTTCAGATTATTAACATCGAAACCATATTTTTAAATGAGTAGTGATTAACTGGAAAATACCTGGTCTGCAGCAGTGCCTCCATTGGGGTGAGTCGGTCTTGCAGCTGTCTTGAGATGGCCGTGAGTAAGGAAGCGCAGGCAGTGCTACAACCTGCCAGGTCCTCTTCCTTTACATAATTCAGCAAAACAAAGTACCAGAACACCGAGCCTGTAAGAATATATTCAAAGATAAAAGACAATTAGATAGGGGGATGGTTCATATTGCTGTATCGTGCTGCTTATCGGCTACATACCGCCTGTTGCTGCAGCAGGCAAGTAGGGCATATTGTCCAGCAGAGCCTTCAGAAGACTCGTTACAAAACCTTGTTGACTGGGATCACCTTTTCCATTGCTTCGACAAGAAGAGCACAATATTATGCGGACATGAACCCACAAGAACATCAAGAAAGAAATCTACAATGTCTCTCACCTGATGCAAAGTGCAAGAAAGCGTGCGCACTTGTGAGCTATGCTCCGACCGGCCTCAAAGAAACACACTGCAACAATATCCATTAGCCTCAATCTGGTTTTGGCCAGCAACCCCTCCTTTCCTTCTCGTAAGCTAAAAAAAGTCATGAGGATAACATGAGTAAATTGCTAATGATGAAATGTGTGCAGAGGAATAATTTTCAATTTTCCATAATTAGTTACCCTACTTGTATAACTCAATTTAAAAAAGAAATCAACTGAGATGATATGGTTGCACAAGTGTGCACACCCTCATTACTGGAAGTGTGGCTGTGTTCACAATTAACCAATCACAGTCAGTCATGCAAAATGGGGATCATCACAGACCTGCCACCATTTAAAGTCTGTTAAAAGCCTGTGCGCACATGTTCAACCACAATATATCAGTTGTTTATTTTTACTTTAGTTCTTCCCAATGTTTTTGTTTGTTTTGTTTTGTTTTTAAACTTTGAAAAGTTTGGATATTATTTATTTATTTATTTATTTATTTTTTTAATAATCACAAAAACCTGGCATTTGAAGAAGAGGGGTGTGAAGAATAAAACCATCAGTGGTACCTTGCCTTACAGGTTTAAATCATTCCATGACCATGCTCCTAATTCTAAACAATAGTAATGAATCTCTAATAAACTTTCTCCATTGGTAATGACAACACTTTTTCAGGAATCGATAATTATACAATCACTTGCACTTTTCACCTTCTTGGGAGCCATAGAGATGGCTAATTTGCCAGAAAGCATTGCTCGTGATCAGAAGCAATATTGGTGACAACTTGGTCATACCTGCACGGTCCATTGGAAAAAACGCCAGCCAGCCAGCACAAGATGTCAAGAATGAGGCCTTGGGCATGTTCTGTGGAGAGGCCATCCTCGGTCCGTTGGCACAACGCATCCAGCAGCTTCTCATGGAAGTCTGGAAACTGCAGCATTGCGCAACGCTGGACCCTTGAATGCAAAAGGAAGACATGTTACAATTTAGCTAGTTACAATGTTATTTATACAAAGCACCACGATGCTACAGTTGTTTAAACTAATGATTTGCAGACAATGTCTACCAGTTTTAAACAGAACAATTTGAGTGTCAAAGTATGCTATTTACTATGCGGAACATATATACTCACAAACGGTTTGGGATATTCAGCATTTTGGTGACATTTCTGGATGAATCAAAACTAAAATGCACTATCACCTTTACGTATGAACTTAATTCAACCTTATCAAAACATGCAGAAGGCAAATGTCCAACTATTCCTTCCATATTTTAGTATTTTGTGCACATCTTGTAGCCGAATGACAAAATTCCCTAATGATGCTTGATCCATGAACATGGTTTAATACAATTAGAATTGGTATTTAAAGAGACCTCTCAATCACAGGATTTTCTCACAAGTAGTGGCCACTGATCTTAAAAGTGTCACAGACTTTCATCAACTGGTAGCAAAAATGATGCTGCGGATGTGTTGAAAATTAAAAA
The DNA here is from genome assembly GCF_051991245.1 of Festucalex cinctus. NCBI lineage: Eukaryota > Metazoa > Chordata > Actinopteri > Syngnathiformes > Syngnathidae > Festucalex > Festucalex cinctus. Next base: position 22,126,572 of record NC_135424.1, read on the forward strand.
TAATTGCAAAAATTGTTACTGTTCAGCTCTTTGAGAACAGCAAGTTGTCTAAAACAATATTGAAATATTTAACAGTTGGACATGTGCGTTCACAGGTTTAGAGAAGGTAAAATCAGTTTACTAAAAAGGTATCGTGTATTTGAGATTAATTGTAGACAGTAGACAGTATATATTTAACGAGTTATATATATATATTAAAAAAAATTAAAATAAAAAAAAAACATTATGAAGGCAAACAAAGCTTTAAAAGTACAGTGGGCAACTTAGCTATTTGTAGGGTATAAGGACCAAGCTCGTGAACCATGAACAGAGAATTTCTGCAAATAATTGACGCTCCCAAAAAAGTGATAATTACCTATGCTAATCATTTAAGCCATAAATAAATCAAACTATCCAAAAATACATTACCCTTAAAAACAGTAAACAGCTTAATGCCAAGCACACGTATACACAATTTGCGAATATAAAAACAAGAAAATACTGGGTCCACTGTAACTTCAACCTGCTGCTCTAGACTTCAATCTATTTTACCTCTCTTTGGGAATAGATGTCTTTTTGAACCTTCTGATTGTAACAGATACTTCCTGCAGCAGGTCACAACCTCTCAAGTTTTCTACTTTCTTGGAAGATGCTTGACCATCTGGTTTAGCTCCAGACACCTTGTCCTGCAAAAAAAATAACTATCTCATCCATCTTCAAAAAACTGGCATATGTATAATGACCATACTCTCTGGCTTATCGCCTTTGATTGTATTAAAAGAGTGAACAAATTTGATATCACGAAAAATATTTCAGAAGAGTGCCTTCAAGTCAGTACCTTGGAAGCCTGAGCTCTCTGAAGCAGAGTGGACAACGAGTGTGATTTGGAGCACTGGGGTTTGGCATTGGGCATTCTCACAACAGGTCGGGGACTGTCCTCCATGGTTTTGTCACTCGCTGCTTTGATATGAACCAGGAAAGAGCGGTACTTTCCACCAGCCATGCCTACAGACAAGGCATAAACTGGACTGAAGAACATGGATACACTCAACTACATGCATTGGCTTTGGCAATTCTTGATGGCCTCATATTAGATTTTAAACAACGTTAAGCCTTTTCATACCTTTGACCAATTTTGGGCTGGTGAGGCTAAGCATGCCAGCGTGACCTGAGAGATCCAGCCCACTAGCAAGCCACACTGGTCCACACAAGATGTCCTCCTTGTGCTCTTCTAAGAATGGACACAACATGGAGCCTACAAAAAATACATTACATAATGTGTTACACATGGTGAACATAAACAGCCCTTAAATGCAAGTGTTGTGTGCAATATAGTTTCAGTTCCAAAATCATTATCATTTTTCTTGTATGTCAGCTTTTACAGGTTATTATAAAGCCACGTTGTTTAGATATTTGTAGTTATTGTTTAATACATTGATGGAGACTTTTTCCTGTCTGGGATTGAAATTTCCTACTGTGTTTGAATACACCTCCTGTTTCGTGCCGAAAGTAAGCCACAACAGTGTTTACTCCTGTTAAAATCCTCTCCATTTAGATAGCCATGAAGTACTAGTGGTGTAATGGATAAATATTTGTAACCCTTAATTTTATATTGTCATTAGTGCTGTCAAAGTTAAAGCGTTGATTAATTGATTAATCACAAGAAATATTTTACATAGATTAATCACACTATTAATTTTGACCGCAGATGATCCTTTTGCTTGACAGCGGATGGTTACGTTAAAGGTAGCACAGATTGTGTTGAGCAATAAACATAACTACATCCATTAAAGTAAAACATTTAATTAATGTTTATGTATGACATTCAGAATATCAAAAGTAATTAACTGATTAACGCAAGTAATTAATTGATTAGAAAAAAAGGAGGATGAGAGTGTGCAGTGGAACAATAAACATCTTCATAACATTAAATGTAGAAAGAATCAACACCTAACTGGTGCTCTTCAAATCTGGCGGGATGAAAATGTTGATAAAAAGCCTTTCTAATCAAGTGATTCGTCAAGGTGATACAAAATTCTAATATGTGAGTAATCTGATTAAAAAGAATTATTTTTTGACAGCTTTAAGTCGTGATATATACTAACTGTTATCGTGAATGTATGCAATTGAAATTGTGATATGAATTTTGGGCCATATCTCCCAGCCCTACGTTGCACCACTTCAAAGTACACATCTAGACCCGGATATTTATTCATTTACAGGTGAAGGATATACCCTGACGTGCATCATAGACGGGCTTCCACATTGTAACAGCGAAAGCGTTGTGCGCCAGCCCCATCTGATACATATTTGTTGTTTTATAGCAGTAAAACATTATTTAACTGTTAACAACTGTTCTGAAAGTATCAAAACCTGTAGGTCATTAAGTATGATGAAAAAACTTTGTAAGGATGGTATGAGAATGATCTATTCTTTGAAAATATAATCAGAGATTTATTTACCAGTCTAATGACGTGGATGAGTGTTGAATGTTTGCTATTCTTTTCCTTTGTTCATGATTTCATGTTTCCTATTGGATGATTTGTGTTCAAAACCGCTTTTTGTACTCTGTATTGTTTTACTGCTGTTAGAATGACGAGGGCAGATGGTCATCCTCTGAGCCCGGTTTGCCTGAGGTTTCTTCCTACAATTAAAAATGAAGTAGGGAGTTTTTCCATACCACTGTTGCCGTTGTGCTTGCTCAGAGGGTACGTGGCAAGTTTAGCCTTGGCGTGGCGCGCCTTGTGGCGACTAGTCCTTATTTAGTGCTTCACAAAATGTACAATTATTAAATTATTATTTATTTCTTCTATTTTGTAGTGCTAGAGGGGTAGACACAGAAATGAAAAGCTTTTGCTTCTGTCTACACCCTTTTGGTTTTATATTTATGTATGGAATTTGTTCTCTGTTTTTTGTCCATGTTCATTTTTTATTTTTTTTATTTTCCAATGAACCAGATAAAATTTTCATTCATTTAGATGTTTGAGCTGTCATAAAATAAAAAAATAGTAGTTTGAAAGTCAATGTTGTGCTTGAAATATTTTACAAAAAGCTCCATTTCTATATTTTTTTTTGTCAGAAACTCGAATTTAAACAAAACGTAGCTATATTCTAACGTTGATAACTAAAGAACAGAAGAAGATAGAAATACACTTTTTTTCTGCAGAAAGAAAGGAGTCTAATCTTTCTTTTGGTCGGTTTTATGTTTAAAATCCAATAAAATGGTTGGTATTGAAGGGGTTGCGCCAATGAAAATGGCTGGGAGTAAATGAGTTAATGACAACAAGCAATAAATAGAAATTGATGAATGAAGGTATGGGTGAAATAAATTCTTACCAGATGTGTGCTCTATGTCCATAAGTTGGATGTCCTCTGTGAAGTCGTGCATCAAAGGCCGACCATTCTTCTCCCCATTTGCATGGAGGGTATTGGAGAGGGGGAATGTGATCTGTCTATCAACGGCGGTCTCTGTCAAAGAAGTGCATTGTTAGGTGATCAAGGGCTGAAGGGTGCAAGGGAGGATGTGCCCATCGTCGGGACGGTGTATAAATTCAAGTGAGGTGCAAGATGCAGCGTTTGTAAACAGCAGTTTTCAGATCTTATTCTTAATTGGATACAGGTCACGACTTTGATTTGGCCAATCTTGGATTCAAGTAACAACTTTGACTTAGCCATTCTAAGACCTGGATATGTTTAGTTTTCAACTATTCCATTGTAGATTTTGGAAAGGGAAAGTTGACAAGCATGTACTAACAACTATTTGGAGCGAGCCAGCATGCAACCCAGCGAGCAGGAGCAGCGAGAACGGCGAGCAAGAGTGGCTAGCAGGAGAAGCAAACGAAAGCTAGCAAAGCAAGAGCAAAACAGGGAGACAAGCAGCGGGAGCCTGAGACTCAGCTACGACCACTTGCTGTAGAGGTTAAGTAGCTGCTGCTGACTAGTGGGGCTTGAAATTTGTCTGAAAGCAGCACTCACAACTATGCTTTACACGATCATCTGCAGTATGAACACTCATCCGTACAAACATCTGACCTATAGATGGAATTCATTGCTGTCATGGGATGATACAATCATGCGATGGTCAGAGGGTCAAATGGTCAGAACACACTTTGGTAGATTCTCTACGGATATTCCTTTGTTAGTTCAAATTCGACGTTTGACATTCCATGCGCCCATAAACAGCACACATTGTGGGGTACATGACATCATGCAAATATCTATAGGTCATTAAAAGCCTAATATGAGCTTGCGCTAGCGGGAAGAGGGCTCGTGAGATTATTGAGTAAGTTGTAGTAACAGCTTTGAATTTGTATTTGACTCGTTTAATCCCACTTAAAACAAAAACATATATACAAAAAAGGTTTGTCAAATTGCACATGCAAAAGTGATTTCGGTAGCCCTTTCATGGAAGAAGACTGATCTTCTGTGTTTCCTCAAAGACATTTGCAAACATCTGTTTTTTAACCTTGGAAAACAATGACCGAACCGGTAACATAGACATCAATTCACAAATACAAACATCAATTCCCCACTTTTTTTTTAAATCACTATAAGAATACTAAGTATGAAATAAGCACCAATGACTGGTTAATAAACAGTAATCAGAGGGAAAAATGTTTTTGTCATACACTTTAATGCAAAATTTAAATGAATCCGATTAGTCGATTAATCGATAGATTCTAAAAAAAAAATTCGATAGTGACAGCACTAAAGAAATCCTAGCAATAACAAATATTCTTACCATTGACTTTTCCCAGGCCAGGTGCTTTATTCTTCAATAAAGTGATCTGGATCTGAGGAATGTTGACAATGTTGGCATTCAGGACAAACTTGAAGTCCACATGGCCAACCATGCAAGCCTTAGGCAGCACCAGTTCAAAGACATGCTCATCCCAGCTGGAACTACAGAGACAACACACAAACATCTTTGCATCACCTGCTGATAAATTAACATAGTCATACCCAGTGTTCACTCTAAGCTGCGTGTGTGTGCAATCGCGCAGTGCTCTTACCCTCTCATCACACAATAAATGTCTGCAGCGCATTTAAAAAAATAAATAAAAAAAAAGCAGTATACTGAGCTGTATATTTACTGCTTGTATTTTTTACATGATCTTCCTATAAAGAAATTGAAAACTTTATATAGCACATGTGGTTAACGGAGTTAAAAATGTGGCAAAAAAAATTAAAGCTTAAATGCAAGGGGAACATGCATGTCGTGTCGTGGGACGAAGCGGCTCCATCCAAAATGAACAGGCAACACAAGACTACGGTGACGCTGACCGGCACATACCACGCACACAACAGGACACCATTCCCACTTCCCTTCTGTTTCAATAGCAGTTTGGGTGCACTTTTAGTTGTTCTACTGTAGTTTGAAGCATATACCTGTATAGATAAATTATACAAACACTCACACAGCAAGGACGAGACTAGAGCGACCGCTCCATTCTCAAGAAGTCCAAATATGGGCGTAGTTTACGAGCCCTTTAAATGAGGCTCTTCACGGCTTTCAGAAATGTTCACGTTTTAATAAAAGTCATTTTCCATTATTTTTTGAGTGGACAATTTGGGACAATAATTACACAAATTGTTTTAGGACTTAAGCTTAAAATGACCTGTGTGATTAAAAACAAGCAACAAACTAGGGCCGATTCGAATCGTGTAACAAATTTGATACATAAGTGGTTCGAATTTTTTCTGTAACATACATACATCATGTAATTTATGATCTTGTTTTTTTTTTTCTTTAGGTGTGATACTGGTCTGGCCGCCATGTGCATGTCTGATGTTGCCAAGGGCTTACTGTATATAAATGGACTAACAGGTTTACATATGGGTGAAAGAAAAAAAAATAATTCATTTGACTGAAACCGTTATTGTTAAAATGACTGCGATCAAATTTTGCAGTGCAGCGGTTTCACTGCACTGCAAAATTTGACATACGGATCCTTTTTAAATAAAATCATACATGACAAGTGTATATCTTGTCCAAACGGGGAGACTTTCAAGCACAAAATAAAAAGGCAGAAAAAAAGTGCAATGGAGTCATTAAAGTAAACAGTAGGTGTCAAGAACAACAGGGCCTGGTGCGGTGATTTAAAAAAAAAAAAAAAAAGTAGTCTACTCTTGTGCATTTTAGGCATGAAAACGATTCAGGGATGAAAAAGGTAAAAAGTACACAATTGTTCTAAAGGATACAGGGGCATGTTCCCTTGGAAGAAAATGTTAAATTAATCAATTTGATGTATTTAAAAAAAAATATATTAAAAGACAGTATCAATTAGAGATAGACCGATATGCTTTTTTCAGGGCCGATACCGATACCGATTATCGGTAGTCAAGGAGGCAGATAACCGATATTTGAAGCCGATATTCATTTGCAGTAAAAGTTAAAATGTTGGCACCAAATTTTTGAATAATGCAAACCCTAACCATTCTTTACAATGGATTCTCACACTGCACTTTTCATTTTACATCCTTCCATCTGCAATAAGACGTTGGTGGCGGGGGGAGTTAAATGTGGGGGCCAACGTGACATTACCTTTTATAGCATTTGGGATACTTGTAGTTTTATTCTATAAATGTCATATTTTTATATTTTGAAGTAATAGGAGGAATCCTGTCATTCAAAATGTGCATCAGCTGTGGCATTACTTATTACTACAGCAAAAAAAAAAAAAAAAATTCCATGAGAAAAACTATTCATCCCTGAACACCATACAGTTCTTGTAGACCTTATTATGATTATTGTTATTGTTACCATATAGACAGTATTGATAAGCTTAGGATCTTAAATCGAGAACAGCAATATCATGCTACTCCTCTCTACAAGAGAACTGTCAAAAGACAGCTTCAGGATACAACACACTTCATCGTGTAGTTTACTGCCACTTAGGATGCCCCAATCAACGCAGAAAAAGGTAGAGTAAAATAACTTGGTTATAATAATAGTAAGAATAACTTGGTTAAACAGACATTGTTGCGGTGGACCGCTGCCAGTTTCTGCTGTTTAATGTGTTTTACACTTATAGACACGTGTGTGTGTATATGGGCACACTATTCTCTCACTACTGTACTGTATCACTTAATGGCACAGATTTACTTGTCTAAATAATAACTGGGCTGCAACATTGCTAATTCACATTAACAAGCACTATCTTAGCTGTCCACATGAATAGTTACTAACACACGAGAAAGTTATACAACACACCAAACATGAGCTCATTATTCAAAGTATGATGCACATAACGAAATTACATCACTGAACATTAATTGCAGCCGACTACGGCCGTAAATGTTACATATTAGTGGCATCCATTGAGAGGATAATGTCCCAACTGACGGCAGACATGACGTGAAAAGAGAGACAAAACGAGCAAATAAGCACACTATACTTTAGCGCACTTCTCTACTCATGCCTAACATACGGAAGAGAACACGTTTGTGTAGTTAAACGGTGTTTGAGACACTTAATTTGTTACGGAGCGGACTTTAACGAAGTGCACAACGAGCTGTCAATCAAATCGACGTCGAAGCTTAAGGCACACAACGGCAAACCAGTGCGACAAATAAACACAATATAAAGTAACTAAACGCTATTTAGTGTCACTGTGGCATCTAACTGCATAATAACCGCTATGCAACAAGTAGTGGACGTGACCCAGAATGCAATGTGTGTGTCACGAGAGGTAAATATAATGACGTTACTCTACTCTTAACATGGAATTAGACAATATAATAATGACAACTGTTAATATTTGGAACCTTTCTAACAAACATTGTTTACTTAATTAAGTGAAAATGTGTGTGATTCCCTCCCCGAGTAGTTCAAGTAGCGAATTAGCTACTGGGTGTTAGCCTACATGCTAAGCTGAACACACCACTGTTAGCTAGCGGGGATTCAATGCAAGGCAATGCAGCTCCATTCATATAGTGCATTTAATACACAACATAATTCAATGTGTTTAGCTTATCATGGTGAAAAGCTTGGCGGAGTCTCTTCTCTTTTAACATACCTTCGAAGCATGTGTCTCGTGTTGTGTCCGTGGGTGCGTGCGTGACCAGCTACTGTGATACACGGCATACACTACTGATTGGTTCTGGCTCTTGCACGGCTCACCAATCAAATGCTGCTATGGGCGTTACGTTGCTGGAGTTGGACTCCATAACAGACAGACGCTTTGGGCTGCATTCGAAGCGAGAAGACGGAGTTTTAAATGGATCGCTTATATCGGCCGTCAGATTAATAAAACAGGCCGATACCGATATGTACCAATATGTCAAATCTCGGCCCCGATTATCGGTCTCTCTCTAGTATCAATAAATAATAATCTATTTATACGTGGTCATATTATGCTGTTGGTTAGGTTACTTTTAAAATATATTCCGAGTTTCTAGTGTCCTGTTAAAAAAAAAAATAAAATTGTAGTTAGTAATGTAATGTAGTTAGTAACTACCATAATAATAGCAATGCAACTTGAGTAATATTTATGACTTTTAAATTAATCCAATTCCAAATATGCTGATAAGGACAAAATAAAAAAATCACTACAATACAGTGTACCCCCACTATTTGCATGGGATAGAGAACACATTTTACCGGAGTGGGTCACATGTATAAGTCAGTGGATGTTGCTCACCGTACTCGGTGGAATGCTCAATAAGTTTATATGAATGCAGACACAGAAAATTAGAGGGAACACTGGTCATACCCAGTTACCACAGTTACACACCTATCACTCTGAAGCTTCCAGGTGCGGGTGTGCTGGGCTGCATCTCCATGGTGCTGCTGGTGAAGATGCTGTGGATGGCGCCGCTGCTGCTGCTCTTGCTGTACCTCCACCCAGCATGGCGGCACAGTGGCTGAGAAGCGGGGCGTCAACGTCTCAAAGCGCGTCAGCTCCACAAGCGACATTAGGCTTTCTGTGGTCAGCGGTTGGTCCACCAGGAGTTCTATTCCTGTGCAATAATTAAGCTTGTATGGAAAATCAAGACGAAATATTAAAGAATCTAAACTTACAACGCAACTTCTACCTGAGATCCCAGGACTTGCAGGATTGGAAGAAGGCCTGGCCCACTCCAGCAACAGTTCAGCCCCTTTAGAAATGGGGCCATCAATAAACATGTCTGCATCATCTATATCATCGCAAACACCTCCAATTTGAAGGAAATGAAGCTCTCCACCTGTAGAGAAAGAATACATTAAATACTAACATACTATAATGCTCTTTGAAAAATTTGAAAAGTACTCTATACAGGAACTGTACCAATACAGTAAAGGTGACAATATATTGCACATGAAAAATGTCAGGCACCAACTGTCATGGCATGTGACATTCTAAAATGATTCAATTATTGCCAAAGTAGATTATGACCATTTAAGACTACAATTCTATGTACATATATGAATGTGATCTTATTGTGATGAATGTTCATCTGCATGCATTTGCCCTGCAAGTAATAATGAGCCTAGGCCATCTATCGGCAATTACAAACCTTTAGGGTTGAATTACTCGCAGATTTTCACTACTGTGAATAGCAGGGATTCACTGTACAATAACAACACCCTATTATCAATTATACTCATAAACACACAAGAACGCCCTTTCTATCCCAGAGATCAGCAGTGATGCTGATAAAATTCAAACACTTACCCTTAGTGCATGCACACAGGCGGTCAGTCCCAGAACAATAAGTTACAGAGACAAAAGGGTCTATCTCTTCTGCTGCTCCCTCTTTCTTAGGTGGTTCCACCTTGGCTCGAACCTCCAATGTGGACAGGTCCAGGATCAAAATATTCCCACCCTGTGTAGTCACAACTAAGTGGCCCAGGCCTACCACTTCTTGTTTCTTGGACTCTTTATGACTGGTGGAGGGACTTGTAGCAGTGGCACTACTGCTGCTTGTGGCTGTTCCACACGCAGAACGAGTTAAAGATGCAGCAGACCCTGCCAAGCCAATTCCAAACCGTGATGTACCATTTTTTGAACCAGAGGGAGCCTCCTCTGGTGTCTCCTCACTGTCATCTTCCCTGCTATCAAGCACATCTGGAGGAAGCAGTATAAGGGAGGTAATTGCATCACAAGGCTGACATATCTGCTGCACCTTAACAGGTTCTTCATCCAAGGTTACAATACGTGTAGAGTAGTTGAGCTTATAGAGTGCAAGATAGCCTCCACCGCTCTGGCACGTCTGCTGTTGGTCCCCTGAAGGCAGGATGAAGGTCGATTGAGGACGTGTGCCCTCTTGGTGGTTGCCTTCTACTCCATTGGCAACTGGATGCCGGGAGTCCCCCTTCTGCTGGCTGCACAGGGCAGAGTGTAAGCGATTGAGATTGTTGAGGGCTTCCACTTGGTTCGCCGCACTCAGAGAGTCCGCGTTGCATGGCTGCAGCCCAACTAAAAGGTGTACACCGTCCCAGCATGGCGTAATTGAGTCCACGCAAAGATTCTCCTCTTCTAGCTGTTTGGGCAACCTCAAACATTGGACTAGTGTTCCAGGTCGAGGCGGGGTAGAAGTAGTAGCAGCAGCTAATGTGTTCCATTTGTCCATCTGACCATCAAAGCCAGCGAGATTAGTTGGAGAGTCTGCAAACTGTTGAATGTACGTGATGGGAGGATCCTGGAGAAGAAGCTGCTCATGCGAGTCAAACTCCATCTCGATAATTTGTGGCACGGTGAAGCTCTCGTCATGGAGACCTTTGCTCATTAGGTTGTTCATCTGTGCAAACACCTGCCCTGAGGTCTTGTCATCTGTCTCTCTGATACTATATAACAACAGCACAGGTATAGTCCTGTGCACAGATGACACAGAGGAGGGACTTGGAGCCTGAGAACCTACCAAGTTAGAAAAGCACTGTTCCTGGGCAGCAGTCTGGGAATTACACATATCAATTTCCATGGGACCTTGGTCCTGCATAGGTCCTACTTGGAAGGGCTCAGGGCCCTGAGTCCTACAGTGACTATCAGACACCCTGCGAGTTGAAGATGCGACTGTGGGATGAGGTCCAGCTGTGGCGTTACTAAATGCTGTGCGGTAACTGAGCAGGCCTCCGGCCAGCAAGCAGGGGAAAGGAATGTTGTGCTGCTCGGGGACCTTTTCCTTTGCTTTGGCCTGGTTGTGAGCCTTGGCTTGATTCAGTGAAGGATTTGCACCCAGCTCCTCCAGGTCTTTGACTGTGTCTTCCAACACACTGGCCACCACCTCCCACTGGAGTTTCTCTGGCTGCTGGAGCACACTGAGCGCTGTCACTCCTAGGCTTACATCCATGCTCTCCCACTGGGACGGTTGGCCTGTAAGAGAGGCAAAATACATTTGAAAAAGGTCCAGACATCTTCAAATTTAGATTAATAATGTCAACGTTGAGGGCACTATCTGACAAATGGAAGTTAAATTACCAAAATTAATTGCTTTGTGAGGGCAGCATACCTGTTACTGACTCAGACCGGGAATGCTCATCGCTGTCTGAATCCTCCAACTGGTCATCACTTTGATAAAATTAATAAATAAACCGTAATCAAGAAATATCCAGAATACAATGAAGCAACTCAGAAAATGAAGTCAATCGCTTACATTATCAATAATCACCAAATTGTTAAGAAAAGCACAATACATTTCTTTAAAGGGATACTTTCCTTATTTAGCCATTTTTGGCAGTCAAACAATATGTTGCCTATAATAAATTTGATATTTTGCAACTTGCTGTCAACTGAACATGACATCACAAGGGCTCAGGTAACCAATCACAGCTCAGGTTTGGTCATGTGACATTCACAAGCTGAGCTGTGATTGGTTAGCTGAGCCCTTGTGATGTCATTTTCAGTCAACAGCAAGTTGCAAAATGTGTTTTTAAAGGTACTAATTGTACATGAAAAACAATGAAACTATCAAATTAATCATAGACAAAATATTAACTTTTTATTGCTATAATGGGCTAAATAAGTTAAGTATCCCTTTAATGTTTAGTTTTCCATGCCGTTAGGAAGCTATTTAGATTTAAGCTTAGGAAAATCTTCCTGACGTTCAAGGTCTCTTTGTTCAGGCATTATCCCTTACAGATATATAGTAAATTCAAAACTTTAACATTCTAGAAATGTGGGCTCACCTGTCTCCCTCAAGCTTGGGCAAGTCTGAGCAAGAAGACGACTCCTCAAGCCAGGCCAAAGTGGGTCTCCGAGACTCTGTCAGCGTCTGCTGGCTGTGCTCACCACCACACAGTATCAGTTGCCTCAGGATGGCAGGGTCATATGGGTTAATGTCAAACTTCAGGTGCACCTGTTTACAATAGCACACTTATAGGTACGAGCATCCAATACAAACATTTTTGACTGAAACTCTTCAGCCAAGGCACAGCACGGATGATACGATGAATAATCTGACCTTCATCATTTTGGAGACATCCCAAATACAGATCTTGCCTCTCTTTGTTGCCACAGCCAAGAACTGTGGGCAGCTGCCAAAGCCGTAGCAGGCAATTTTGTCTGAGCTGTCAGGACTGTTGGGAAACTGAGCAGGACTGGTTGCCAATGTCACTGACAAGGGAACATTTTGTGTGTGCTCACCCTTTACAAATGGACAATTAGGGGAGTGTCGCTCATGTTCAGACCTAGGGATAGAGGAGACATGCTAAATTGCATACATACACACAATGTTGTGTGTGTAGAGAACACACTTCAACACCGACGTGGTCAAATAAATTCTGTAGTCAACGTATACACTCACCACGGCTCATCTGTTGGTTCCCAACATACCAGACATACACTACAGGTAAAACACATGGCTCTGTCATCCCCGGATGAAGCAGGCTATGGAAAGAGAAAGAGGGTCAAGGTAGTTTATAATCACTTGCACGGCTGTACTACCAATTCAGTGACTTCAGACATGACTTGATGAGATCAGTGTGTTTCATATATTTTCTGCTCATGTTAAATAAACTTTAAAAGGTCAGCATCATCTTGTACTGGTACCATAAACCACCATTTACGATTAATTGAGCAAAAAGAGGTGTTAATCACAGAAGTGATAACTGTAAAGTTTCTGAACCCACCTGGTGGTAAAACCCTGCCTGAGCCATCGGATCAGGTTGAGCCCACCTGTACCCAGCATGTGGCCATGATGTAAACGTCTCCCTCCTGTTGGCCTCGCTGTACATTAAAGATCTACAGGGAACATAAGCAGCATCATAATACGATCTCATTTACAGGAAATGCTGCAAAGTACACTTGATTCAAGCTGACAGTGTATAGAAAGAAACAATGCCAAGGACCTGAACATACTGCTGAATTATTCATTCACTAATGTTCTACCCCTCATACAGTTCGGGGTCACAGGTAAGCTGGAGCCTTTCCCAGTGGAATTTAGGCAAGGCAGCACCACACCCTGATCACCAGCAGAACTCTGACCGCATCCCGGAGGAAGCAAGGGATGTTAAGGCGAGTGATGTACCATGTCTCCATCATTTCAGGCGGCCGACCGGAGATGCAGCCGTAAGGCGGTAATCCACGAACCAGTTGGTTGACAGGGCTGTAGAGTGCTAACCTTGCTCTGCAAGCTGAACTCATGCTGCACTTGTAAGTTCACAAACGCCCGAGAATCCATCTTGTACAGAGCCCACTCACTTTCACCGATACGAACCATGGGTGGTTTTGGCCAATTACAAAGAAACATTGTGCTTGGGGACGGGATATGCAGTTATGACAAAAACAACTTGCGCTGAGTCCATGTCAAACAAACAAACCTAAGTGGTGACACCGGTGGACGACTGCATGGATGCTGCAATTAATACGGTCCTCACTATATTGCTCAGTTTCCTTTCTGAAGAAGAACAGCAAGAGGCACTTTGTGCATTTTTAGCTAGAAAAGATGTTCATACTTTTTTTTTTCTTTTTTTTCCCTATGACGACATCCACATCCATTGCCGTCAATGATCAAAACAAAAGTTTGGTAGACGTGCACAGTTGACGCATCGTCCAACCAGCTCAAAGCATTGTACAGAATGTCCCGCGCCTTTCCCAAGCGCAACAGTGGAGCAGTCTCAGATTTGATATTGTGGAGAACTCCCTTGAGTGAATCACAATTATAAATCTGTCTATTTCCAGGAAGGCTACTACCAAGCTGAAGTAGGGGCCCTTTCTGACTTTTTTTTTTTTTTTTTTTTTAACTGTGGGAGCCCAGTAGTGTCTGATGCATAAAGGCAGGCTATAAGCAGAATGTGACTTTGGAGGTTACTGTCTGAGGCACAAACGCTGTTCAAAAAGTTTGGTAGGGCTATTCAGAACGGCAAAAAGGAAATTCTGATCAGAACTGTGGGACTTCTGGTAAAGAGATTTTACCAGGAATTTGAAATTCAGATTGAGAATGGGCAGTGTGCTGTTCCACATCAGGTCTACACACTTAGCAGGGTTTAGCATGATCCTGGAGTTGCATGGGAGTTTACCCAACCAGGCTACAGTTTATGCGATTTGCGGGTTTGGAGGTGTTCAATCTTGCCCTTCATGGCTGTGGAGGGTCTTCTGGGAGTATGGGTTACTGGAACCCCTAATACAGGCCTTTTAATCCCTGTGCAACTGGTGCCAAAGCTTGGTCTGCAATGCCGGCAGTAGGGCTGGGCGATATGGCCAAAAAATAAAATCTCGATTTTTGCAGTCATTCAGGACGATTACGATTTTAATCTAATACATCCAACAAACGTTTATTTAAAGGTTTCACTTATTCAAAAATAATTTGTGTGCAAAATGTTCAGACATTAGTAACGTATACTAATTCTAGATTAGTTTTAATATAAACTTAACATTCATAGTTTGTGCTTAAATGCCACAATTAAGTAGTCGGTAGCTATTGTAAACATGTCTTGTAAACCACCCATCCAGCTTTCTGCCACTTGTGCAAAATTACAACACATAAAAGCATTTGGATATAACAGAACATAAGAACAACAGCTTTTTCTAATCCAGAAGACAAAACTCGATTTCACGATTTAACAAATTTTCAACGATTCGATTTTTTATAATGACGATATATCGAATTAACTACATTTATTGCCCAGCCCTAGCCCGGCAGTAAAGTGGTTTCCTTTCCATTGAGGAATTTGAACTCCACCAAAAGCTTCCTTTCTGCAATGATTCTGTTCATTACCTCTCTGATTAGGTGGCACTGCTGTGGTTCTGATGGCTTTATCAAGCCGTGATCTTCAGCTATCACTGGAGTGATGGTTCGTAGAACAGTGTAAAGCAGTTGGGATGAGAATCAGAACCTCCACGTCTCAGACCGTACTTCCTTTATCGGAGCAGGGTGTGATGCAATCTCCAGATCAGGGATAAGATCCTGCCCCAAGTAGAGGAGTTCAAGAATCTTGGGGTCTTGTTCACAAGTGAAGGAAGAATTGAGCACAAGATCGGCTGGAGGATCAGTGCAATGCCTGCAGTGATGCAGACTTTGAATCGGCCTGTCGTGGCGAAGTAGGAGTTTAGCCAAAAGGAGAAGATCTCAATGTGCCAGCCGATTTACGTTCCCACCAGGAGTGATGTTCAACAATTTATGTCAGTCACTTTAATGATTTTTAGAATGTTCTTATGGTTGAGGTAGAGCAAAAAGAAAGTAAAAATAAAAGTAACTTACAGTATGGAATCATAGTGTAATACAAATGAAGGTAATTAAGTGTAATATTTTGGCATTGATAAGTACAATATGCTGTATATTGTACTTATCAATGCCAAAATATTACACAAAGAAGCTAACTTTTGTTAGACAGAGCAGAAATTCTTCTCATGCTAGTTTGACCAAAAGCTCCCAAATGGTTAATAGAGGAGTTTGTTCTTTCTTTTTTTCCCCCTGTGTATGTGTGCGTGCGTTTGCGTGCGTGCGTATATGTGCGTGCGTGCGCGTGCAAATATGTATAAATTTATACTCATTAATTCACCTAAAACCTTATAAAAATCCCATTACCCTTCACCTTAACCAGGTACTTCAGTCTCCCCAGAGTCGTGAGGTTCAAATGGTCAGGAGACCAGAGAAAAGGTCAGAAAAGATAAAAAGAAAAGAAAGATAAATCAAAGTGAAATCCAGCACCGATCAAACACTTCCTGCCTTCCCCATGGTTACAAAAACAAGGTCTTACGCCAACCCCAGAAGCCTCTAAATTCCAACAAATTAACGAGATCTCAATAGACTAGAGGAAAAAGGAAGGAGGGAAGGATCGATGAGGCAGAGTGAGATCCATAGAAACCAGTACATCTAGTCCATCAAAGTGAAATCCAGCACCAACCAAACCCCTCCTGTGTGGTTACAAAACCAGAGTCTTATGCCAACCCCAGAAACCTCAAACTTCCAATAAATTGAGATCTCAAGTGACCAGAGGAAAAACTAAAGAGAGGAAGGAGGGAAGGATAGGTAAAGCAAAGTGAGATCCACAGACACCAGCACCCACTGATTCAACGAGCTGCGGGAGGGAGAGGCGAATTCTGTTTGAGTTTCAGTGGATGCTGGTGCGATGGATCTGGCATGTATAAGGACCGCCACCAAAGAAAGAAGTCGTCAACCGCGGCCCAGCAAAGCGAGCACCGCCCCCCCGGAATCCCCCAGGCCGCGGCAGCACCAAGGCCACCCCCACGCCACCCGAGTTTGTTCTTTCTTTTGCAGATTACTCACCTATCTACAGAGCGCCCAGGCCCTACCCCCAGCTCAGGTCGGGCGCTTGACAAGAGGTAGGAAAGTCTGTCCATGATGGATGAGGCCACAGACAAGGCAGCAATGTTCTGGTTGATCTTCTTGAGCTCACTGACAATGGCACTGGCAACCAGCTTCAGCACATGGTGAGGAAGCTGGAAGGTTACTGTCGCCCACTGAGAGAAAGAGGAGGAGGGAAAAGACAATAGAATTTCAGGATTATTGAAAAAAATAAGATTACTATGCATACAAATGTACTATATAAACATGGAAGAAAATGACAAATTACAAAGTCAATGGTTTTGTTCTTCTCGTTTCACAGGTGTCATTATCTTTTATTTAGTAAATGATTAACATGTATTCATTGATTCATTTACACCTGCATTGTGATGTAAACAATGTAGTTCTTCAATGAAATCTTCCCACCCCATACATAGTTTAACTATTCCAACTAGGGACGAGTACCGATACCCTAACCATATTTCAAGGTATTGGTACTCACAACAGCAGCCGTGTGGGAGTCTTCAGTTTTTGGTAAAGGTAAATACCATTTAGATAACGAATGTCAAAGTCCGGTCCTCGAGGGCTGGGGTCCTGCATGTTTTTGAGGTTTCCCTACTCCAACACACCTGATGATGATGGCGATGATCAGGATCATTATCAGGCACCTGCAGAGCTTGTTGATGAACTGATCATTTGAATCAGCTGTGTTGAACAAGGGAAACCTCTCAAACATGACTTCGGCTCTCGAAGACCGGACTTTGACACTACTGATAGATCATTGCATGATTACCATGAAATTAAGCAATTCTGGATTGGCAAGACTTTTACTCTCATGCTGAACCGAACTCCTGTGATACAACAGAGCAGGAAGTTGAATGAAGCTGACACCAACCTTGGCCACTTTGTGATTGGCTGCTGTCTCATGTGAGGTATTCTTCAGGCCTTCTTTTAGCTGTACGATAAAGAGTTCGTAGCCCTTTGTATTAGAAATGTCAATCTTTTCCTGGCAGGCTGACAGCAGATGTTGGGCCTAAGTAGACAAAGCACATATGGTCAAAACAATACAGATTTGATTTCTTACTGTGGCCACAATTTTCTCTTGCTTCGTGAGCACATGTAACATAGCAAGCAAGGAACATGGGTTTGCAATCATAAAGACATGTAGGTCTGAAAAAGAAAGAAAAAAAAATACACCTCTGTTCACACACTGTCGCAACACTTTTATAGCGTTTCAATACTGACAATGACATTTGTTTCACTTTACAACACTGATGTCAGCATGGCTGTATGGATACGACAAGCATGTAAAAAGATCATAGCAAAGATAAGACCTGAAGCAAGTCTATCCTCAAATACAATAAAAGCACAAGTAAAACAGAAACAGTACAACACAGAAATGCAAAATCTTTAGCACCTGCATCTAATGTCCTGTCTTATAACAACCAGGACTGCCACTAATTACAACAATTACAGTCAGCATGCTGGTCAGTTGTATATTTAGTCTTTGTTTGTTTCCTTGCCTGTCTGTCGGATTCTATAGGTAGTGAGCGCTATCGAGCCGCGCCTGAGTACTCATTGGTGTGAACACATATGAACACTTCTAGTGTTAGATTTAACACTTAAACAGTGTTAATCTAAGACGAGCGAGTTGGCTGTGTAAGAAGTCACATCCTTGTACCTCAGTGACAGGAAGCTCCATCTGAACCAGATCCTCGGGTTTGGTCACTGGAGGTTGGAGGGCTGTGTCCAACAGCAGGATGCCATTTAGGTCCTTCCTGCATCCTACTGCATAGTCGTCAACAAAAAGCACCTTATCCACAGCAGGAAAGTACTGACATCTGACGCGACCGCCGGGTTTAACTAGAAAAGCAGCAGAGGAAAACAGAACATAATCAGGGTGGCATTACACAGATAAAATACGGCAATAAACTGCTATATACAATACATTTGATGCTGTAACTTTTCAGTTATGTATTTGGACTACTGTCCAATCCCAATAACGCTTGTTCTGGCCTCAGTGTAAAAATGTCTTCAAGTAAACCTGACCGTGGAGTGCTCAAGTGGCATGGCACACTTAAGCAGGGTTTTTCCTATGTACAAAATTGGGAGGCTACCACCTCCACCTAATTTGCTCGCCACCTCCAGCCTGAGTGACTGACTGAGCTTGGCAGCAACGTGTTTTAACGTGCAGTTGCAGTGTTGCGCCAATATGGAGGTGTAATATCAACAGCAGTGCACCAAAAAGACCTGAATCAGCAACCGAAGAAGAAAAAGCTTCTTTACAAAAAAAAAAACACTTTATTGTACCGAAGAAGAAACAGATCACGGAGCAACCGTTTCGCATGCGCAGGCAGGGTGGTGCGCTCCAGCCATCGCCAATGCCATAAACACATTTTATACAATTCAAACTTTGTAAGAGGAAATCAAGGCTAAATTCATGCACTTGAGTCATCACATCTATCATTTTTTACCATTCCTACATATTCCATCAGTGGCTGGGAACTCAAATCATACATGGTGCTCTTTTTTTTTTTTTTTTTTAATAAAAACATGAGCTTACTTTTGCTTGGGTAAGACATTTATCTGTCCAGCAAGTGATTCATTTTTGCATAAATTTCTATGAAAAAAATGTGTATTATAACTTCAATTGTAACATTTTAAAACACATTATCTAGCCTGGGGCTCCCTCCCCGGCCCGGGCGTCGGGCTCCGGGGGCCGGGCGGGGGTTTGAGGCCTCCCCACTCCGGTAGAACTCCTGGCACCCCGGGCGGGCTCCGGTGGCCAGTGGGCTGTCCAGTAGCCCTGCTGCGCTGGCCCTGTCCGCCTATCGTGGTGCCAGATGGGTGGGGTGGGGGGCGGGTGTGTGTGTGTGTGTGTGTGGGGGGGGGGGGGGGAGTTACACCCACACCTACACCCGCCGGGTTGGGTGAGGCCCCGCTGGTCGCTCCTCTTACTCACTTCACTAGTTTTGCACTATACACTTTGTAAAATTGAATTCAAAATTTATCAAATGAAACAACTGACTATGTAACTGACTGGCATGTTGTACGACAATAGTGTTTAAGAAAGACACAAATTTTTTCACAGAAAGTTCTTAAGAAGACATTTGTATTTGTTTAAAAAAATGCACTAAATTACTCTCTGAAGAAGACTTTTGCCATTGAAAAAACAAAACAAAACACAAGTTTATGTCTTGAGTAGCTTTATCATGGACTTGTTTCCTGACTAATATATCGATAATCGTGGTATCTTGTTTATGAGCTAGCTTGTATGCAAACTTAGCTTGTAGCAGACGTGGCGTCATGCATGTTGCAATCATGTCCCTGATCAATTGCTGAAAAGAGACTGATTCTGTCCTCTTTCATCTAGAACTGCTTAAACATCAAAGCGTATGTAGGAATGAAGAATGTTGATTTGTTGTGGTTGTATTGCTGTTAATGTTTCATGTTATATTTTGTTTTTTTTGTCTTTCTGTAAAGCTCTTTGTGACAGATAAGGCTATTTTAAAGCGCTATATAAATAAAGATGACTTGACTATGTATGTAGTAGTGGATGATTTTTTTTAATGATTGTAATAAAAACAAATGTTGCGGGTCGCAGCCGAGCCTTCCACTTAAATAAGAGCTCTAGCCAGCCGCAGCACGCAGCCCATGCCCATGGTCATGGCTCCAATTTCGGGTATGGCGGCTTTAGTGACCGGAGGAAGCTGTCCAGTGAGGACTGCTAGCCGTTGACTCTGAGATGTGGCCAAAATGAATGAGATATGATGTGCTCCATTTGAGCACTCGTGGTGAGTTTCATGTGAAACCATGAAGGTAATGTTTCATACACAGTGCAAATGCAAAATGTTTCTAGTCTCTATTGTGCATTTTTCACAATGGCGCTCGCTGGCTGTCGGGCACCTGGTTGTCTTGTTGGTAAACCTGGAACTAGATTTTTCATCTACATGTGAAAGCTTCTGTCAGGATGGTACCACCTCAGCCTCAATTTGATTGAGCAGGCCGTCTAAAAGTGCGTAATGTATTAAAAAACAAAAAAACAACGTGATTTAATGTGAGAAAACTATGACCAATCGCATGAATCTTGATTGACATATGTTGGTTGCTTAAAGCCATGCTAAGCTTTTTTTTTTTTTTTTTTTTTTTTCATCAAGTGTTTTAGAATGTCCCATTTTTTTCATTTTTTTTTTTACACATTCTGCCCTATATTGAACTCATATGGAACTAATAGTGAAGTCTGTCTGTGGTTTGGACGGTAATTATTTGGCTCGTTAAAGTGATTTGAAACACGTTGTTGTAATTCGACACCTCTGTTTACAGTCTTTGTTAGTGTACGTTTGCCAGTAAAATATATGAGCAGTGATCTAATAACACTGTAAAAAATTATAGCTGCAAATCCATTCCGTGAATACTTTTTGGGCTCATCAGCAGGTATGTGATAAAAAGCCAAGTTTGGTTTACAACTTTACACCCTTGTCTATCAATACAAGTTACTGCACAGCAAGATATGATATTTTAGAAGATAACCAATTAGATAGATATGGACTACAGTACACACGCTTTGAGTTTCAAGGGCTTAAATGGATGCAAGTGTTATTTTGCCGTCCAGCGTGCTGGTGGAGGTGTTCCCATGAAGGCTGTGACATCACGTGCAAAAGGTCTCTAAGAGCCATGTCAGTTCCTATTTTCTTATCCCGTGCTGTTCGCATAACATGGCGTTAGCCGTTTACGCTCTTCCCCGCGGATCAAAAGAATTGTGTTCTTATAACGGTTCTCCAACGCTGGGAGCATTGTGACAGTGTCGGTTGGAGCTGCAGATTTTTTTTTTCTCACCCAGGAATGAAATAGAACTCAAGTTTTAGTGCAACATCAACTAAGTATTTTTTTCCAGAATAATTCTGATTTAAACAACCTCAGTTTTCTTGGAAACAAAAATAAAAGATTATTAAACTCATTCACTGCCAGCCATTTTAGAAAATTATTAAATTTTCAATACTCACGTGATGTTACATTCAATAATTATATATAAACCGAATCTACCAAATGACAGAATAGACTCCCTACTTTTTGCCCCGTCCCGTTCTTTTATAATTGACAGTAGAAAAATGTAGGTTTGCCAAAATACAGCCATTTCTCCCATGGACTCTGAAACTGTGTTTATTTCGTATAAAATGGGGCAATGATGTCATCTACCGGTGGTTGGGCATCAGTAAAATTGTTTCCAAGTTTGATATTTACAGTGGAGCATAATCAGATTCGCCCCCATTTAGCACCACTCTAAAAAATACAATTGACAAGTATACTTGTCAAAGGCAGTGAATAAGTTAATATTAATTTGGAATAGTTTAAATTTACATATTTGCTCATTTTTTTATTTTAAAATGACTACAGTAATTTAATCAATCTTGTTTGGTTGTTCCTAAAGGAACTTGCATAATTATAGCGTTTCAAAGAAATGTATTTATATTAACATGCTTTACATGTTTAAACATTTTCTTCTTTTGTAGCAATAAAACTTTCAATTATTACCAAATTAATCGTGATTCATATTTTCTCCATAATCAAGCAGCCCTACATTAGATTTATATGGCGCTTTCTCTTTTGCTTTCGCATCTCCCAGCCAGGGTCACTTTAAGAAACAATGAAGCTTCATCACCTTCTTCAAACTTGCTTCAAGAACTAAAGCATGTTCACGCCTACAGCATCCTAATGGAAGTTATAACAGATGTTAAATTTGATCACTTCAACAAGTGGCAACAACCTATTTCTCTTGGGTGCATACATAGCACTATGGGAATAAGTAAACACAATCTGTCGACAACTATTTCACTAATATATTCCAAATCCAATTGCACATTTTGGGTTAAGGTTGACATCCAGGAGTCAAAATGTTTTATTAAAAAAAAAAAATCTTAAATGTTTAAAATGGATATTATTATAGACAGTCGAGGGCTATATACACCCCCCAAAATGGTGCCATTTTCCTCTAAAAATTTGAGACAGTGTAAGCTAAGCAGAGTTTTCATCTTTGTGTCAACTCTACAAGATGGGTTCTAGACTATTGTGGTTCGTCCATTAACTGACAGTGTCATAGTTTCCGCAATGCCGACAAATTAATTGCTGAACAGTCAATGACAGTGCACATGGAGGTGTGAAATGATGCGAGTACAGCTGTTTAGAGTCAGCGCGATTATTCAATTTCAGACAGTCTACCACTTTGTCTTGCTGAGTTTTTTCCGGTGTGTTTCTACATGAGACACAACGCGATGTTGCGCCCTTTATTGACAAAACACACTGATGTAGAAGGTTGCGCTGTTAACAAGCTAAGTCAATCAACTAGCTGTTAGCTTTCCTCCTCAATGTGTCATGAATATGAAGAGCCAGCCAGCAATTTGGTAAACATTGTCGGTATGGAAGCAACCGCTCCCGCATTGTGTCAAACATATCAATGCAGTCGGTGTGTGTATTAAAGTAACAATCGTGTTTAAATAATGTCATTATTAGGCCCCAAAACAACTGCTAGTACGGATAGCGTTAGCAAGCTGATCAAACTCCCAGCCTACGTCGTGTTGACAATCGGAGGCTAAATGCGGCTGTCCGACTTCAGCAAAAGAGTCCCGGTGCTTACCGTGCTGCGCAGAGGACTGGAGAATCGCCCCTGAAGTGCCGTCAATTACTTTAATACCCCCTTTGCTGGTGACTGCTAAGATAGCGTTGAGGGCCGGGTGGTATGAAAGGCTTCGCAGGCCTTCCTCGTCGCAACGCAGGCAGCCGTCTCTGAGTACAATCCAGTCCGAGGGGGTGGACGAACCGGAGCCTGGCGAGGCCGCGGCCGCCATTTTTCCTTACTTTCCCCTTCCCGTCCCCTCTTGGTTTTGGTAGTAAGCGTTGACACACTCAATAGAACTAAATCTATCGGACTACCTCCGGACTGTCACTCCTCTGCCACTGCTGATCCCTTCTGCGGCTTCTTCCCGTCCGCCCGTTAGCGTAGTAGCGGCTATTCACTAACAACACTGGGAAAGTCCTGTCAGGTTTCGCCGCTGTCAGTTACCAGATAGTCAAACGAAACTGGCGTAGCCGTAGTCACATCTCGCGCGGCCTCTGTGTGCAAACGGGAACAGTACAATCAGTCTCGCATTTCTGCAACTATGAACGGTAGATATTGTTTTACTTGCCTGTGCCAGGGGCGCCTATTAAAAAAAAATCTCATGAGTATGAGTCCTTGTTATATAAGTTATTTTTGTTCCTCTTCCGCCATGTTTTGACCTCACTAATATCTTCATATTCCACAGTAACTCATTTAGTGTCTTCATTTTATTTTTTCTAAAAATATTCGGCTACTTTAATGTGTTCAAAATCGATGCCTTCTTAAAATAATCGCCTAAAGTCATTTTTTCAAGGAAATACAAATAATTGAACCATTGGCATCAAAAATAATTTTTGCCAAAAAAAAGACATGCAATTATTTTAATTAAGAGGGTGACGAATTTTTTTTACATCACGTTTTGTGACGTTTGCGACCAACGTTTGAACAATGCTGTAGGCCTATGTTATGATTTAAATAAGATGTTTCGTTTCACTTTTGCTTAAATTGAAACTGACAATGAATAAAACAAAATTGCTGCAGACTTCGAGAAAGGCGGACTACACTCTGGACACTGGACTAGTCAATCAAATGGTGTCTATAGAGAGACAACCGCGATGCTGACTAATCCAAGGCAACTCCTGCTTTTTACCTAGCTTCACTACCATGACAATCCACAATTTGAACTGCACACACACCATACACACAAAGCAGAATATCTGAAGAAATCGTTACTGCAATTCTTATCCTGAAATTATTTTGTAATTCCTAATTTTTTCTTGAGTTTCTGCACAGCCACTCAAAATCAGAATCGGTATTTGCGGCCAATTAAGGAATCATGTCCGATGATTGTTTTCTCTGGAAGCCTTTTTTAAAATATACATATCTAAATACATACTGAGTCAGAGGTGGGAAGTAACGAAATACAAGTACTTGAGTAGTTTTTATCAGTACTTTTCACTTTCTTGAGTATTTATTTTAGACTATTTTTGACTTGTATCCATTACATTTTAACATGAGTATTTGTACTTTTTACTTCATACATTTTCAAAACAAGGTTGTTACTTAAAAAAAAAAAAAATGCATGAAAACCATTAAAATACTTGGCCTGGATCTTTGGAAGAAAGAGCAGCGTCTCCTGGCTCCGCCAATCATATTGTTGGGAACAGGCCCGGACTGCCCATCTGGACGACCGGGAAGTTTCCCGGTTGGCCACCAGGGGGCGCTGTTTATTTTGGGCTGCAGATTTAAGTAAAGATTTGGTAGACCTAGCCAGGCCCTGGAGCAGCCTGAATTATGGACCGTTCGGGCTGCTATCTCGTGCAGAATTGATCACACAAGCAGTCACCATGCAAGCGTCACTATCTCTCCCTCTGCTTGCTTGCTCTTTCTCTCTCACTCTGTCTCCCCTCCACCACCATCGCTTGCTCGCTTTTTTGGCCTACAGCCAAACAGTACACTGTCCGAATGTCCGGACTCGTCTTGGGTTTTTGCCTGTAGATCCAACAAAATTTGAAATTGGTACGATTTTCTTTTATCCTAAATGCTAAGATTTAGTAAACTGTTTCAGAAAGGTGTTGTCTGTTTCATATATTTTTATTTATTGGAATAATTTTATCCTGGGTTGGCTGGCAACCAGTTCAGGGTGTACTCCACCTACTGCCGAGGCTCCAGCACCTTCACAACCCTTGTTAGGAATAATCGGGTCCGAAAATGGATGGATGGTATATTGTAATTTTCTCAAGAACCATGTTCTGAAAAACATCTACAACTTACCTTCTAAATGTTTAGATTTCATTCGAATTAATTCACAAATGTTATTCATGTAAAGTTGTTTTTAATCGTGGTTCAAAAAGAGACATTCACCTTTTTGTGAAGGTTCTTCTGAAAATGTTTTTGTTTTGGGATTGTCCAGTCTGTGAAGTTTTGGAACAATGTTTCTAATTTTATTTTTGATATTATAGAACCAGGGCGGCACGGTGGATGACTGATTAGCACGTCTGCCTCCCAGTACTGAGGACGCAAGTTCAAGTCCAGGTTCCGGCCTTCCTGGGTGGAGTTTGCATGTTCTCCACGTGCCTGCCCGGGTCTTCTCCGGGTACTCTGGTCTCCTCTCACATTCCAAAGACATGCATGGCAGGTTAATTGGGTGCTCTGAATTGTTCCTAGGTGTGCTTGTGTGTGTGAATGGGTGTTCGTCTCTGTGTGCCCTGCAATTGACTTGCAACCAGTTCAGGGTGTACCCCGCCTACTGCCCGGCTGTGATAGGCTCTAGTGACCCTTGTGAGGAGCAAGCGGTTAAGAAAATGGATGAATTATGGAACCACGTCTTTCTCTCTGTTTTAAAAATATATTGTTTGGCTTCATTGATTATTCATCGGAGGGGGAAAAATACATGAGGAATTTTCTACTTCTTGTCAATGGGATATACACAAATGTGGGTACGTTAATTTTTGTTTTGTTTTTTTTGAGAATGAAGTTAAGACACTGTTAGCTATTGGGAAAGGACTCAGGACTTTATATTTGTGTAAGCTTTATAATATTTTTGTAAAATAAGTATCTTGTTTCATGTTTTGATCTTAGTAATAACTTCATATTCTACAGTTTTTGTTTGTCTCCCCCTGACTGTATTAATATTAGGGATGTAACGATATCCAAATATCACGATACGATATCACGTTATGTCGCTAACGATACGATAATTATCACGATATTGTGGGGAGGTTGGCGATATTTAAAAAAGGTCACAATATTGTAAAAAAAATTAGCTCATACTAAAAAAAAACAACACAATATTGTGCTTTTGTACATAAAAGCAATACATATAAACAACCTACAATCGCCATAAACACTTCATATTGAGGCATTTACCTAATGCAAGCCCACATTGAGTTCCTCCACATATTGACTCGCTAACTCGCTATTGACTCATCTAACGATTAGCATAGATTTTAGACATAGAAGGGCCAAAACTTCCCCAATGAAAATTAAACTGTACTTAAAAAAAAAAAAAAATAGCCACCAGAGGGAATTCGCCAACGGAATTCAACCTGATTTTTTTATTTATTTTTTTTAAACATGTGTTGCCTTAAAAAATCGGGAACATGACGATATTGTGGAAGTTTTAATATCGCGATATCACCATTATCGTTACATCCCTAATTAATATGCTATTTGTTGTTCTTTTATAAAGGATTTATATTACTTACTGACAGACAGCTTCCCATTAATTAAGGAAACCTGTTTTCACCTGCTGTATGGGTCTCTCTCTCTCTGTCTCTGTTCTGTCATGACATAAACTAAATAAATTCACCATCACTGAGTTATTTAATATACAATGAAGCCATACTTTATGTAAACAAAACTGTTTACAGTCTGACCAAAAGTTAGCAGTGAACAATCCTCATAGAAGTGTTGCCTTCTTGCATCACTACACAGAATTAATAAACAATAGAAATAAGCAAAAAATTGTCAGTCATCTGAATTCTTGGTGTATTTTTGCAAACAAAAAGGGCAATCTACAATCTGCTGAAAAACAGAACAACAGTTGCCCTAATTTTGGGAAGGTTGTTAAAAAAAAAAATAAAAAAAAAAATAAAATAAAAAATAAATTAAAACACTTTTGTAGTTTACCAATGGGACCAAAGTTAAAAAATAATGATACGGTCCAACAGAATATTGTCTCAGATCATCCACAATCACAAATATATGCCACCATCTTCAGTACTGTGCAATTAAGCAGAACAGGTCATCATTTTCTGTAAAAATGTCCACCCTAAGAAACTTGTAAATGGGACATACAGTCTGTATTGCACTGTTGAAGCTGTAAAAGCAGATATATATACATATTTTTTTAACATTATGAAGACACAGCGGTCAAAAGTATATACAAAAGGAACATATAATGCCAACATCTCCAGAAATTATTTTTCACCTTGTGGGGTTAACATCATAGTCCACTAAAAGGTCCATAGTACAAATTCATTCTGTCAAACACCGGTATAGAGTGATAGGAAGTAAATGTACAAAAGGAAAATGGGATATATGAGAAGAGGCTTCTTTGTTTTAAATTCATCGCCGACCAGCAGTGACGCAGCGCTGTAAGCGGCCCAGAAAACGCCAAACAGCTGAAAGAAGAGCAAACAATGATAATTGTTATTTTTTTTCATGTAATTAAAAATAAGAGCATTAATTAATTAAAAGTACAATTGCCTATAAGTATGCTTTGGACCTTAACATCATACAAAACTATCTTTTTAACCTCCCTTTTTGCCCTAAAATTAATTACCTGGAAGGGGGATTACCACATCTGCGGCCCCTTCTCAAGGTTTCTTGTTTTTTTTTCCCCTGATTTTTTTTTTTTTTTTCCTGGCACTTTTGTGGTTTGATCAGGGGTTTCTGTTGGTATATGTCAACTGTGGGCATGTGAAGCCCTTTGAGACTTTTGTGTGATTAAGGGCTATATAAATAAACTTGACTTGACCTAATACTTGTGCAGTTGTACCTTAATTACATTGGCCGTAGGATGCAGCACTTGAACACACTGCAGTGTTCCAAATGATTTTCTCCTTTTTTGTCACTAAATAAGGTAGGTAGCCAAAATTTTACAAAAGGCCTGAGAACTTGAGACCGCTGAGGGACCGCCCAGGCAATGAGCTCAGCGGCCAGCAACCTATTTGAAGGCATGGGAAGTAAGGTTTTACTGAAGTACATCCGCACAGCTCAAGCTGGAATCTGTTACACAAGTACTCCTCATATTCCCATATTGTGCGAAGGGTGTGTATACTTTTGTCACCAAATGTGACATGGTAGAGATAAACTTATGACAATGTTCAACTAGTTCCTCTCTCCTTCATCACATTTTAATCAGATGAAGTGTTTGTGGTGTACACACACAAAAAAAAAAAAAAAAAAAAAGAGAAGGTAAGGTTTACGACAGAGTTCCATTCCTATGGTGGCACTCACGACATAACCAAATTTGTACATAGTCAGAATTGCCTATCACTACCTTATACTAGTGCAGTAGTAAAAAATTATAATTACAGTAAATCCAGGGGGTGCAAAAAGGTATACAATTGCAAAGAGTGTAGTTCTCTAATATTTACCTTTTTTCATTAAATTAATTTTGTATGCATTTATTTTTATATAACCATGGCAGGGTATTTAACCAATGACCAAGTGAAAGTGGCTAATCAAACAGTACTGAAAGACAGAGTATGCTGACAATCTTGGCCATTTCATTTTCAAACCGAACATTGCATCCTTGTTAACTGTGGTCCCCAAATACTGTAGCTAGGTACGGCCCTGCACTGTTCGGATTTAGTTTTTTTTGGTCATGTTTTCCTTGTGTCTCCTTTCTGTCATTGTCTCGTCAAGTCTTATCATGTCCACCTGTGCTCGTTTTCCGTTCCCTTGTGTTATCCAATCAGCTCCCCAAGCCACTTGTGTCTTGTCCAGGTGTCACTCGTTACTATGTGTATTTAATGCTGCATTCGAGGATGGTCGGAAGTCGGAAATATCAGAGTTCAAACCAGGAAGTGCATCCGGGAACTCGGAAAATCCACTCGCGAAGTCGGAAAAAAACAAGGACCCCGACTTCACCGGCGGACTACAATGTGACGTCACTCTGAATGCCAAAACACAATTTACTCGAGTATAAAACTAGATAGCTTTCTTCATTCATAAATATTCACCATAATTTCATGTAACGCAACGTACGTGACAGTATTGTTGCTATATCCCTGCATGAAATTATACGGTAAACTACTTAACTGTATGGAATGCTTATGAAATAAGATTAAAACAATAAATGAAGCAACATTGTAAAAAGGTAAGTTTTCCGTAGGTCAAATTGAGTTTTGAGGACCAAAATAAAAAACAATTTATCACTATCCGCCATTTTGGTTGTTTCTTTCACTTCGAACGCTTTGAGGTCGGAACTGGGAAGTTTCAACTTTGCTATTTCCAACTTCCGACCATACTCGAATGCAGCATTAGTTCCCTGCTTTCGTTCAGTCCTTGTCGAGTCTTTGTTGTTGTCCTGGTCACACCTCGTTTCCTGCACCTGCCGCCGGTCCTGCCTCTTTAGTTTACAACTAGTAAGTTTATTCCCAGCCTTGTTTTGTACTTTGTATTTTGTGTTGCACTTTAAGTTAAAATTAAAAACATGTTTAAGAGCACCCCTGCCACGCCTTTCTTTGCCTCCCTCCACTTGGGTCCACAATCCCCCGCAAACTGTAACCCCGGGTTTTCACTGGATGCGGTTGCGGTGCGGTTGCGGTGCGGTGCGTCTTGACTGCGTGCTCCGGACGGGTCAATTTTTTTGTCAATCCACACCGGCTCCGCACAGCTGCGGTCCGGCAGCTCCGTCGCCGCCCACTTCCCAACGTGTCTCGCGGGACCGCGCGCGCGCGATCATGTGGCATTTCACAACGACAAACATACAGAAAGTCTGCTCAACAGAGAAGCAGAAAGATATGAGATTCCATGCAGCATCCTTTTTTTGGTTGTCCTTGTAAAGTATATTAATAACGAGAGTCGGGTCAGTGCGGGTCCACTCTTTATTTCTGTCTTCCGCGTCCGGCTGCCGCTCAGTACGGCAAGCGAGACGGGCACAACAAGCAATCGCAAACATCAAACTCACAATACATTACAGTCCTTATAAAAAGGATGTGCCGTGTCATATATTATTTTGTGGTTTTCCACCTCCAATATAAACCTCTCCTCGTCCATGTTCGCTGGTGTCTAAACCGTGAATGAGCACATGGCCCGGCGACGCACACGTCACGTTTTGCTGAAAAACTTGCGAAATAGGAGCTGGCGAGTGTTTTATTCTGAAAGGTAACCGGAAATTTATTTTGAAACTGCCTCGGTCTTCCTGTCCCGCTCGATGTGTTTTGTGCTAGCTTGCCATTTGCCGGAGGCCTACCGCTGCGGCGTCCGGCAAAAATAGAAAATAGGTCTATCCTTGCGGAAGGCTTGCGGTACGCCGCAGGCCTTCCGCAGTCGACACGCAACGCACCCGCAAGCGGTGTAAACTGCACCATTCGAATGAATGGAATCTAATTGCTTGCGTCGCCGGACCGCATCGCAACCGCACCGCAACCGCATCCGGTGAAAACCCGGGGTAACACACTGAGCCATTGCCATACCCATAGTGTGCATTGATGAAGAAGGCAGCTAGATAGTAGCCGTAAGGGCTACAGTAATATTATGAATTCACACAATGACAGTTGATAATTCATACGTAATTTGCGATAATTTGCTCCAGTTCGGTGCAAAGACAGGCTCACATACGAGTGAGGCTCTCTTCCCTGATCAGTTATGAGGGACCTACTGGAGCTGCACCGTTCCCCGCCTTCCGAGTCCTGCACAGAGAGTGCGGAGGGACAACTAAAGCCTTCGATATCCACGGACGCTCTGATGACTTTTTTTTAAATATTCGGAAAAATCATGACGAGTTAAGGGCAGAAGAAGTTGGAGTTGAGTGATTTCCATGTCATTTGGCAGCTCCACGTTTTGACATAAACGCCCAGTTGCAATTTTGCATTTCAATGTTTTTGACTGAGGTGCAAAATAAGAATTTTGACTTGCAAATTGTGATGCGAATCCACTCATTTCAAGCATTGGTGTGTGTGCACATGCGTGCACGACTTGTGGCTTAATTATAGTTTATAAAACCAGCTTATTTCTACACATTTTCTTATATTATGTTGTGTATGAGACAGTATGAATGTCATTGACTCACTTTGATGAAGGTAGAAACCACCTCAAAACCTCCAATCACAAGCAGCAACGGGGATATAACAATTAGCGGAAGAAGGGAATATCCAATCACTCCAAGGACCTGACCGTAGGAAACCTGCTCAAAACAAGACTCATTAGAACAGCACTTATTATAAGTCTGCTAATTAGAAATCCGCTCAACTTACCTCACCGCCAAGAACACGAGCCAAGAGAAAAATTGTTAGTGATCCAAATATCCAGATGGTGATGATCCAGGAAACCACCTGACAATTAATTCAAAGCAGAATTTAAGTTTTGAGAGTTCATTTAAAGGTCATTTCAAACACAACTTGGCACAATGCCCATCACTAAAACTTTTCTCTTTAACACCACTAGTGAGCCAGGTACACAGAAAGCTAGGATGAGAAAGTCACAGCTTTCATCACCATCACCATGAGACATTCATATAATCATATTGAAAAGTATCAGATGTATTAAAAAAAAAAATCGATGGATGGCAGGGACTTCCACATCCGATCACGTGATCAGAAATTGGAGCAGATTATGTGGATTTTATTCATTCTGTGTCACATGACAAAATAATCCAAATGTGCAACTATAGTAACTTCCCAAATACAACAGTAATAGCTTAGTTTTATATTACATAATGTTATTGTTCGTTTTTGTTTTCTTTTTTTTCTTTTTTTAGCGGTGCACTAACATTCATTCAGGCACGTCTCCTCCGCTCTCCTGCAGGCTGAGCACCACCTTTGTCCCCAGATCTTGTGTTGCCATTTGCAGCATGATATTTTATCTAAGGTTAATGTTAGTGCGACCCCCGCATATCAACCCGACAGATACTCTTAAATAAGTCTGTCTTGCTTGATATCAAGTATAGCCGCATTTAAACGGCATTCTCAAAGATTTGAAATCGCACGAACAGGTTAGCAATTGTGATACATCCAAACGGCTTCACTTCGAATATAGGTTTAACGAGTGTAACTAAAGACACAGACTCAGGTGCCAAAAAAAAAGAAAAAAAAGTGTGATCGGGACTCAGCAGCACAAGTTAGTATAGCTTAGCAGTTAGCACAGTAAAGATCACTCAAATAACATGAAGCTGGCAACTAATCTGTTGAATAATGTTTTAAGATTGTTATTGTATGTTCTTTTTAGGAAATTTTGTAACCTATTTTCATTTATTTTTCTTCCTCTTAATGTTAACTACTGTTTCTTGATGCTTTTGTGTTGTCTTTCCTTGTGTAAAGCACATCGAGTTGCCTTGTGTATGAAATGTGCTATACAAATAAACTTGCCTTTCCTTGTCTAATCAGCAACGAAAATATACTGAAAATTAACCAATGAAAATTAGGCATTGCTTTGTTTTTGTGGCTTCGACAGAATGATCTTAAAAAATAGTGATAAAAAATGGTGGTAACAATCAAAAGTAATGCTCAACAAAACTTTGAGCATGTCTCCATAGATATTTTAACCCTCTATCTCTGTGTGTCAAACTACGGTCCGGGGGCCATTTGCGGCCCGCCGTCCATTTTTCAGTAGCCCGCGACATATGCTAAAAATGTATGGAGAGAAATTTGTGTCTTTATTTTCAATCAAACAAAAAAGGAATTTGCAATCCAAAAAAAATTTCAATCAAACAAAAAGGGGATTTGCAATAAAAAAAAAAATTCAATCAAACAAAAAGGGGATTTGCAACCTCAAATAAATTTTAATCAAACAAAAAAGGGTTTTTATATAAAATAAAAATTTGCAAACAAAAAAAAAACATTTCAAACATGGATTTGTATTTTAATAAAATCTTTTGCAAGTATTTTTTTCGTTTTGTTTGCGAATCTGTTTTTTGGTTGCGAATCTGTTTTTTGGTTGCGGATCTGTTTTTTGATTGAAACCTGTTTTTTGGTTGCGAATCTTTTTCTGTGTTGTGTGGGCGGGGTCCTCCGTTCAACCGATGATAGAAGCCTTCCCAGATAGCAAAATGTGGTTGAATCAACGTTGAAATATAGTTCGGCTTAAGTGTTGAATCTACGTTGAGATCTAAAGTTTAAATTATACAGAAAGCGCAAGGTTGATAAAATGTTGAGTCAACGTTTGCTTTCCAACCATATATCACTCAATATTAATGTCGTTTCAACCATAATCTAAATGAGAATCTACATGCATCTTTGGTTGATTTTACATTGAATTCTAACGTTTAAATTAAACAGAAAGCGCAGGGTTGATAAAATGTTGAGTCAACGTTTGCTTTTCAACCATAAAACACACAATATCAATGTCGTTTCAACCATCATCTAAATCAGAATCTACATGTATCTTTGGTTGATTTTACATTGAATTCTAACATTTAAATTATACAGAAAGTGCAAGGTTGATAAAATGTTGAGTCAACGTTTGCTTTGTAACCATATATCACACAATATCAATGTCGTTTCAACTATCATCTAAATCAGAACCTACATGCATTTTTATAGTGAATTAATGTGAGGAATAAATGTTTTAAGTTAATCATCATTTACATTGGAATTTACATCTAAATGTACATTATTATTATTACTATTATCATGCACATTAATATAGAACTACTTTTTTAAACTAACAAAAAATATTGGGCTAGTCCACTAGAAGAAAAAAAGTTACCGTATGTTTTTCACCTAGTGTTTCTGCAGATGTCTTACAACTTACTTGGATGTATTATTAGCTTGTTGATTTCCTTAACCATACTTCCCCATATGTATGAAAATCTTAGGACAGAAAATATGTTTAATATTCAAACATTTATTAGAAATCAAAACACAGTACTTTGTAACTGAATTCTGGGGAGAATGGAGGCAAAGAAAATAACAGCCGTTTGGTTTCTGCCTCAAATAATGTTTGTTTTTATTGTATTATTCTTTTTCTTGACAAAGGAATGAAATAAACATGAAATGAACTGTAGGAACATCAGTGTATAAAGCGGTAACCATTTCACTTTGACTGTACGTCAGTCCATAAAAAGACACACTAAATTTGACTTGCGTTCGCAGTTGCGTCCAAGGCACTAGCATTGCTTGGGATGCCACCGTTACGCTCATGAGCAAAACGCAGCCAATGCTTGACAGTAACACCAAAGTCCTGCTGAGTCAGTGTACGGTCAAGCTGTCGAGCAGCAACTGAAAGACAAGATTACAAAAGAGAAGAGAGTTAGTATCCAATACAATTTATTGTTTTAGAAAAAAAGCTGTTCTGTTGTTACAGTAACTATCAGTAAGTATTAAGTAACACTTTTTTGTTGAATTTGACAATGTTGGTAAATACATGCGATGTCAATATAAAAACCACTGTAGATTTATTTTAGTTAATTAGGACAATTACAGAATGTTGAATGTGCAATGTAACTAGCTACTAGCATGAAAGTGTGTCGTGTATAGTTAGGTACATTGTTTATTTTATTTTCTAGTTTTACGACGACTTAAAGAGGGTAATGGTCAGAGGCCATTGTTCAAATTAATAGCACAAAAGGAAAATGAAGTCTGGTTATTTGGAACGTCGTTAACTCGCTGTCTAGCTGGTGAAATTTAGAAGCTTCGGAGCGAGGACAGCATAAAGATGAAAAGGTAAGGGGAGTAGCGGTGAAGAAAAAAAAATACTGATTTTTACTGAGCTAAAGAAAATAATGTTGACATAATTTATTAGAAATGATTGACTTGTTTTGATAGCCACTGCTGTTGCAGGCAAACCTCGTGTTCCAATAAAATATTTTGCAAATATATCGAGTTGCGTATGCCTAAGCCAGGTCATGCTGCACCTCCACAAATAATGGTGCGACTAAATCCTGTGCTGTGCGAGCAACCAAAAATGTTACTCGCACCAGTGCTAGTAGTGGAAAAGTTAGTGTAGAGCCCTGGCCTGATGGAGTGTATCTTGACTGCAATATATTAATGAAAAGACAAAGATACATATACTAATTGCTGTTTTTGTGAAGTATCAATGATGTTTTTTTTGTGTTTTTTTTCATTGATTTCGGAATTGACCATTCTCTAATTAATAGATAAATAATGTCTATGTGGAGCCGCACTTTTAAAATGTGTCTTTTCTTAGTGTTTTTTTTTAAAGCTTTTTCTGGGAATTTTCAGTCATTCAAAAATATTTTTGGACAATTCAAAACAATTTTTCAGTTATACAAAAATGTTTTCGGAGAGTCAAACCCTTATTACGAGGTTTCGGGTATTGGAAGGATTCTGACTCCATACCCCAGGTGGAGTGATTTTACACAACAAAAGAAAGCAGCTCAGAACATTCTGCTCAAAAACAACTCTGTGTTGTAATAAGTAGTTTACATAGACGATAACTCACCAAACATACAGTCTTGCATCACTGTCTCCTTGAATGCCTTCTTGCCAATGCAACACTTGTCTTGCTTCCCTGCCCAGTTGTATTCATTTAACAGCCCAGGGCATTTGTCATCACAGTTGCCATCATCCGTCTGATTAGGTTGTCCGAATTGGTGCCTTCAACGACAGCCAGGTGATTAATCTATGAGAGACGACATTATTATTATTATTAATTTAATTTTTGCACTCAACTTTTGTTGATAGAATTCTCCCGATGCCTGAAGATTTTACTTTTAAGTAAATTACATAACCTTTACTAAATTTTGCAATATTCATATACATCACCCCCTCTCCACCCCCCAGATGACTAACTAAATAACTAAATGACTAAAACTGAAAATAAAAATAATACATTTGTATTTCATTTTTGAATTGTATATTTTTCATCCGTTTTTACTTTCACTTTTAGTAATTTACTTATTTATTTAGTCATTTATTTATTTAGGCATTTATTTATTTTGAATTTTGGCAGTTTTGGTCCTCCATAATTATGCCTTACAAATTGGTAAAAAAATAAAAATAAAATAAAAAAAGTGTGCTAAGATTTATGATGATTTGATTCTACAACAGTGACCTTTGAAAAACTTACCAACTACGAATACAGTATTTCCCTTTCTTCCGGTTGGTCCCCAAGCACCGCAAAAAGGGTTGCCTGAAACAAACAGAAGACCCTGTTCAAGATTTTTTTTCACAATGTGATTGTGTTCTTTCATAATCATAGTAGTTATTATTACTCACAAGTTAAATTAACAATGGGTCTAGGTACCTGTTGTAGAGCTGTAATTGTGTTTGTAGTCTTGAAAAAGTGAGTTGTGCACCTAAACAATATCAACAACACAGCATGTAAGTTTCAAACTTACTGTACAAGTCAGCAATGTGTTACCGCAATAATATCATCACAATCATGTAGTACAGTGCGCAGAATCATTTACCTGTCTTGCGCTACTCCTCAGAATGGATTTTGTGGACAGAACATTTTGAAGAAACACTCAGAGCCTGAAACCTGAGCACAACCGATATTCTATTAATTATTATGTTATCTTATATTATGAATTCTGAAAACATACCAACATTACCTTAAAAAAATTTGCACTTTGCCCTCTTCCTCCTTATAGGTAAGACAGACCTCTGCATGTTCTCCTTCCCCATTAAACCTGTGCCAAGTTATATTCTCTGTCACTAATTTCAACATTTGGATGTGGTGAAAGGTAGTTCACCTAAGCTTTCTTCAGATTCTTAGAAATGAATATTTTGAGTGTTCACTTGTTTACTTACCAAAGAGGTTCACCAAGCTCTGGCCAAGGTACAACATGCCTTCTTAGTTTGAATAAGTAGTAAATTACTAATTAGCCATCTGGTTTCGAAGACGCTGGCACCACCTGTACGCCATGTGACTCGTCAAAACAGCACAAGTAACCTGTACATCAACAGACAACAAATGATATTAAAAGCAACAAAGTACAACATTTACACCTTTGTTTTATTACAGTGTGAAAAAAATGTGTTCATTATAGGCTCAATAATTAGTAATTACTAAAAAATACTTTTACTTCCCTCAACAAATAAATATCCTGAAGCATGATTCGACTAGATTTCGTGATGAATTAAGTTATATACAGAAGTTAAACAAATTACAGATAAACCTTACATTACTATACAAGTGGACTTAATTTACTTTAAAAACTAAACCTAAAAGAAAACGCTATTCAATGTTCTATCTTCAACTGTTAAACCAGCCTGTTAAAAACGACTGAAAAAAGATACATTCTTCATGTAAACGCTCCTGTAGCGCTTCAGTGCAGTTCGTTAGCTTACTAGCATATCAGCAACATAGCACACAGTAACTCATTGTTAAGAGGCCGTCGGAATTAGCAACTTAGCTTCAACGTTTAGGATCATTCGAAACAATTTCTTCACTAAAACCACCTCTAAAGACCAAATATGCTTAGCGACCCAACTGACAATAGACATGGTGATACATATTTGTTTTATTTAATGTAACTTTTACCGACCTGAAACACAGAACGTCGACGTTTGGATTCCCGCTCTTAGCACGGCTGTCGGCAATTTGAAATTCTTCTTCTTCTACGCTGTGTATGACTGTGTGTGTCAGTCTGGTTAGTAGCATGTCCCGCCATCTAGTGGCGTACTGTGGAACAGCGATCCAATAACGTTAGAAAGTACAGTAGATATTTAAATCAACTCGATGAAATAAAAATTGTATGAGATATATAATAGATTTTTAAAACATAACCTGGGAAATGTGTGTAACGCATAAGTCATTCCTCTTTTGTATTTTTTTAATATAATATTATGCACACAATGTACATATCACACAGCACTATAAAAAATACATAATTCAAGCTCTGCATATTTTACAATACAAGCTGAATATTATCCCAGAACAATGTAATATTTGGTGCTAGTGATAATTTGGTACCTTTTTATATGATTATACTCGCAGAGTTGCGTCTCAATAAAATAGCTTCATTACAATATTGCCCCCTAAAAGCTTTACCTCTGAATCAGATTTCCACTAAATGTAAATAATTATCTCTTTCATATGAATATTCATAGTTGTTTTTATTTTAGAATTGTTAGACTTAAAGTTTATGCGTTGCAGGTTGAAACAAAACTGGTCAGATAAAATGAGATTTTCTCTGATCAGCCAGTGAGTGCACCTAACTAAATATTATGGCATTGAAACTATTAACGGGAAAATTTAGATAACCACAAACGCACGCACGCACACACCAATGTCTGTGAAGTCAATTCAGTAGTTGTGTCAATATGAAGCCATAAAATATCAAATGTAAAACATAGGAAAATTAAATACTTACCCTTGAATCGCTACAAAGAAATGGTGAACGTACGTTCGAAGAACTTCTCTCTGGAAGCTTCATGAAAGTTCGTTCACAGAATTCACACACAAACTTTGATTGTTTGACCAGAAACATATTGAAATGTCTGTGTGATGATGTATTAAAATTCTTCTTAACATCTGTTATGCAAATAAGTATGTGTAAAAAAATGTGTGTAGAAAAAATAAATAAATCTGAAACTGCATTTAAGAGTGGGACAAGACTGGCTATACATATGTGGCCCAGAGTTGTAAATTGATAGCTGGGCCAGATGCGTCACACAGCAACTGGCCCACATCCTGTTTGCCAGAGTCAAGCCAGTGCCACCTTTGCTGCTCCTGGGCCATGTTCGGCCCACATGCCTTATGCCAGTGTCGACTGAATGCCACCTGTGCCGGACTTATGCCGGATGTGGGCACATATTTTTGATGACTGGGCTGAAATGCACAAACTAGAAACTCTAAAGTGTACAGTTTATTTGGTGGAAATGCCAGGTGTTTCGAGTACATTCAAATAATTTACAAGTTTTGCAAATACAGTGTTCCCTCGTTTTCCGCTGGGGTTAGGTACCAAAAAATACCCGCAATAAATGAAATCCGCAAAGTAGTTAGCTTTATGTTTTATATTTATTATAAATGTTTAAAGACTCTAACACCCCCCACCCACACACCTGTCCCCAGAATACTTCCCCTCCCCCTCTCCTAGTCAATTTCTCAGCTGAAGGAAAAAAAAAACGAGAAGGGCAAACATAGATTCAACGTTAATTAAACATTGACCTTTCAAACGTTTTAATTCAACCAAAATACAACGTTGATTCAATGTTATCTTTTAAACACAAACTTCAATGTTAACATAATGCTGTTGAATCAATGTTGATTGACCAATCAATCTTCAACCGTAACCAAAAATCATCCATTTTAACCCTAATTCAACGTTGAATAAACATCTTTTGCTATCTGGGTTGTCATTGGTCAGCTTGGAAGCCGCTGCGACAACTTTCATTGGTCAGATAGGAATGGGGGTGTGCCAATGTTCGTCTGACTATTTCCTGGTTCATTTTGTCCAGTCGCCGCCAGCATCGAGGTAAATATGACACCCCCCCCACTAGTTTTCCGTTTTGTTTATCTGACGTTTATCTAAAAGCAACCCTTGATCTATCGTTTATCCGGTGATTTGTTCTAACCATTACAATTAACGTAATCACTCACTCAGCATTGCTTAGCCATGTTAGCTAGCTAGGTAACTGATGGTCCGATACATGAGTCAGTCATGAAGCTATGTTGTTGGCAGTCAAAACACAAACATACGGCTAATTTGGGATAGCTGTTAGGATGAAGTTTTGTTGTTTTTTTTTATACTCATAAAGAAACCTTTGCATTTGTTTAGGGGGGGGGGGGGTGTCATATTTACCTCGATGCTGGCGGCGACTGGACAAAATGAACCAGGAAATAGTCAGACGAACATTGTCACACCCCCATTCCTATCTGACCAATGAAAGTTGTCGCAGCGGCTTCCAAGCTGACCAATGACAAGGCTTCTATCATCGGTTGAACGGAGGACCCCGCCCACACAACACAGAAAAAGATTCGCAACCAAAAAACAGGTTTCAATCAAAAAACAGATCCGCAACCAAAAAACAGATTCGCAACCAAAAAACAGATTGGCAAACAAAACGAAAAAAAATGCTTGCAAAAGATTTTATTAAAATACAAATCCATGTTTGAAATGTTTTTTTTTTGTTTGCAAATTTTTATTTTATATGAAAACCCTTTTTTGTTTGATTAAAATTTATTTGAGGTTGCAAATCCCCTTTTTGTTTGATTGAATTATTTTTTTTATTGCAAATCCCCTTTTTGTTTGATTGAAATTTTTTTTGATTGCAAATTCCTTTTTTGTTTGATTGAAAATAAAGACACAAATTTCTCTCCATAAAAATGGCGTTTGACTCAGTTCAATTAAAATAAACAAAACAAAAATGTTGAGAGATATTCAAAGTAAGAAGGGAGGGTATCGAAAAACAGGTGCCATTAAAGGTTATTTTAGTTAACTAAAACTAATGAAAAAAACTAAGCTTAAAATTCAAAAAACAATATTGTTACCGAAATAAAATAAAAATGAAAATACTTTTTAAAGAACGAAAATTGCAAAACTAACTAAAACTAACTATAATTATAGTAAACATGTCCTTCGCTTTAGTCTTTGGTAATTAATTTAATGCATGAGCATTTGGGGATAATTTTAAATGTGATTTTTAGTAGATTTATTTTGATATAAACCGGAATAATGACGTTTGAAAGTATGTCACACAGAAGTGACGTCATCTAGCAGCAGCCAATAGAAAAGCACCTTCAGATGATGTTGCACCCATGGTATTTTTTTAAATATTGCTCACAAGTAATACACTTTTTTTTTTAAACTAATACTGAAACTAACAAACTAAACTAAAACTAAACATTTTTTAAAGAACTAAACTAATAAAAACGAACAGAACCACCCTGAAAACCAATGAAACCTAACTAAAATGAAAAATTCCAAAACTATAATAGCCCTACTGCCATATTACAAATACATTGGTTTATATACTTTTGCATTTTTCTAAATATGCAAAAGCACAAATAAATTATTTTTTACAATTTTTAGGACTAAACACAATTTCTCATTCAACATTATGTGGCCCTTGCGTCCTTCTGATTTTCTGTATGTGGCCCTCAAATGAAAAAGTGTGGACACCACTGCTCTCTCCGTTACCAAAGTGCTCCATTCCTCCTCAGGGTTTTGAAGGGTTATTTTTTCCAAAAGCTTTTTTTTTTACCAGATGACCAATAGCATTTATATCGGGACTCTTCAGAATAGGCCGATGTTTTGTTGCTAGCTATCGTGGGGGTTTTTAGTAGCTGTATGTTTGTGTCGTTATCCTATTGCAAGACTGCATGACCTGTAACTACGACCGACCTTCTGACACTGGGCAGCACTATTTCGCTTCAGATAGCAATGAGATTTCTTTTCACGCAGAATTGGTTCAAAACACCATAGGCTGGATTTAGCAAAGCAGTCCCAAAACATAATTGAGCCAGTAGGCACAGTAGTGTTGTTCATGTTATTTTCATTGTACACAAAATATGCTGTTGTATTCACTTACAATGCAAGATTTTCAATTGCTGCTAAACTACGCGCAGACAGTTAGCAATAGTGTTGCAAGTAACCATACCAGTATCGTGAGTTGTAAGGGGGAAAAAAATGACATATTACCATCATGCACCAAGCACTCCAACAGAGGGTCAGAGGGTGCTGGCGCATAGTGCGTCACCGAACCAAGTTGTACAGAAGGCGGAAACACTTCAGAAAAAGTATTATAATTAATATCCTAATAGTAATTACTAGAGTTCACACAAATAAAACAATTTTACGTTGTTAAGCTGTGAGCTACTATTCACTGCTTTTTACTGATGATTTAAGTTTTGCCATGTTATCGTTTCAGTACCAGTATTGAGGTGGTTTATGCAGGTATCGTATAGAGGTCAAAATTTGGTATTATGACAACAGTTGTCAGCACACTGTGCAATGTAACTTAATTGTTCAACGGCCCTGGGTAACCTGTGCTAACGACAACCCTACCTCTCTACTTAAATTATTATGCCTAATAAAATCTCAAGACATGGTTTTGTGGAAATCGATTATGTAGTTTATAACATAGCTTGTCTCCCTGTTGCTACTACAAGAAAAGAGTCCATTTACTGTATACTTCAACCATCTTATATCATCTTACAATGAGTTGCTCACCCGAAATTGTCCATAGATTGAGATCATGGAGAACAGAAGCACCACAGCAAGAGGGCCCCAGAAGTCCGGGTTATCTCTGACCACCTGTCTGTTGTAGCCCAACGATGGCATTGGCATAAGCACACAGCGAATCTTGTAATAGATGTCCTTCACGTCAATGTCGAGTTCATCACTGATCACACATACAACATCATATTTAATGGCAAAAGAGTAAAATGCATTAATGGATTTGCATACAGAAAAGACAAAATCAGATGAATAAAAAAGTAAGTGCATCTCTGCATAAAGGCTATAGATGGAAATTGAAAAAAAGTTTAGCCAGGCCAAACTAGTT
The DNA here is from genome assembly GCF_051991245.1 of Festucalex cinctus. Taxonomy (NCBI): domain Eukaryota; kingdom Metazoa; phylum Chordata; class Actinopteri; order Syngnathiformes; family Syngnathidae; genus Festucalex; species Festucalex cinctus. The sequence continues at coordinate 22,169,394 of NC_135424.1, forward strand.
ATCCATCAATTTGTATACAGCAGGCTATGTATTAATATGAGGCATTCAAATATTTACTGTATATGGGTCCACAGTCATAATAGCGCTCCGTGGGAAAAAAATTAATTAATGTGAAGAAAAGTTTGTGTTAAAGAACCCCTGGAAATGGCCAAATTGAACCTAAAGGTGTGTAGTGTTATTATAGCACTAAGAAAATCCTTGACTTACAGAAGAGGTTTGGTCTCTTCGCCATCATCTTCCTCCACCTCCAGCAGCCAACCGTAACCTCGTTGCCTCAGGAAGGCCGTGGCATAAGGGTCTTTAGCACTGTCACTGCCCATATTCAGTTTAATATCAGGGGCAGCGATTGTGCCACTAAGCTCTGTAGAATATAGGGTTTTGTTTATTTAAAAGATATCACAATATTATTTGAATGAGACAAGAAATTAGATGAATTCACAATCCATACCCAAAATCCAACATTAAGTCAAAAAATATATTCTAGACGGCCAATTAGTTTTTTATGAACATATAGCATTAGTGACGACACGTCGGCAGTGCATTTATCAAGTAAAATGTTTCCATAGTCAAGTCGTTACTACAAAAACTGTGCAACATTTATACTAAACATAACACGTGTAGCTATAGATGACAATTTACGACAATCCAATAACAGCGTAATGACGCCCAATGATGCCTTCTTTGGCCTCATATGCTAGTGGGTGAAGCTCAACTAGCATTAGCTTACCTTGCGCCTCTGTAGAGGAGACGAATGTAAAGTCCCCGTTGTTTGGAGAAAACTGCATGGCTTCAGTTTGAACGCGTCAATTTCAGAAAACACCATTCGAAGGGGAAAACTCTCTCGCTGTTATTGACCACAGATCTTTGATCAGTTTGACTATCGCATTTTGTTTTCGTTCTGTTGACTCTGTGATGGAAAGCGGAAGTGCAGGGGAATCTGGGAAATGGGACACGTCTTATGAAGCATTCACGTCTCCTGAACACAGTGTGGACATTGGAAACACTTGGTGACTGGAAGCGTACTGTACTGTACTGTACTGTACATTAGATCACATGCTGTCACTTTGATCGTGTAGTGTTCTTGGCGATGCTAAAATGTTGTGCCCATATGTTGCCATAGCCAGTGGTGGTTCTAACACCTTTAAAAATATATATTACCTCAGTATGTCTAGTTAAGTTTTTGGCGTCTGGCATCCCAAACACCAACTGACAAATTTGCAGAATCAAAGCCCAGTGATTTCATAAATGTTAGGGTCACTGTTCTCCACACAGGGCTCATGAGAGGTAATTTAGTATGTATTAAACACATACTGTGTATATATATATATATATATATATATATATATATATATATATATATATATATATATATATATATATATATATATATATATATATATATATATATATATATATATATATATATATATATTTTTTTTTTTTTTTTTAAGGACAATGTTCGTCACTTGCAAGGAATTTAGGGATTTCATCATCTACAGTCCATAATATCACCAAAAGGTTCAGAGAACGTGTAGAAATCATTGCATATAAGCAGCTAGGCCGAAAACCAACATTGGATGCCAGTGACTTTCGATCCTTCAGGCGGCATTGCATCAAAGCCCGACATCAATGTGTAAAGGATATCACCATATGGGCTCAGGAAAACTTCAGAAAACCAATGTTGTTAAAAACAGTTTGGAGCTACAATGCAATTTAAAACTCTACTATGCAAAGAAAAAGCCACTTCCAGAAACGTCGCCGGCTTCTCTGGGCCCGAGCTCATCTATGATGGACTGATATAAAGTGGAAAAGTGTTTTGTGGGCTGACGAGTCCACATTTCAATTCCAATTCCAAGACCAATAGTATAGATTTTTGTGAAAAGTATGAAATTTATTGTGACTTTTGAGGTTTTGGCCCACAATGTCACAATGTCAATGTCATCATATTTTGTTAAACACCCAATCTAACATAAAACATAGCATGTCATTTGTTCATTTCATATAGCATTAACCACAAACTAATAATAAATAAATTAGATTAATGAACCCAAGAAGGCCTAATTTGGTGTTTTTGATTCCAGTTATACTTATTATTTTTATGCCGACGCAGTGAAAAAAACAAAACAAAAGTAGACACAAAAAAATAAAAATAAAATCAAAGCTTTGGCCACTAGGGGGGCTTTGTGTACAAGAAATATCTCACAAGAACTGGCTTTTCAAAATAAAATAGTGAGCAGGAAATTAGCAGAACATGACACCATACACCTCTGAAGATATACAGTACTGTACATTTTCTTGGGTTTTTACTTCCAATGTAATTCTTTTTCTTTATTTGGATATGCATGTAGCACTTCTCCCAGATCATTGGTACAACCGTACGTCACAAACTATTGCATTTTCGCCGTGGAAACTGAAAATAACGGACATAAAATAAAATAAAATGAAATATCTGTATTTGAGTTCGGTGCGCTACGCGAGTGGCAACGCAAGATGTCCGCCAGTGGCTTCATTTCTCGGAAATTCTCACTCCCGCGAGTAGGCGGTGTCATCCCTCCGTAACTCCAGCACGTAATGTGTAACTCCGCCTCTTCCTCTTTTGTATCCAATCGTAACCGCGCTTACTTGGCTCGCCGTTTGCCGCTAAAATTAAACTTCCCGTCTTTTCCTTGCGTGTTTAAAGTCAGCCACGTACGGAAGCGAGAAGCAAACCAAAAGAGGTATGTTTTCAATGGTTGCCAAATGTTTATTTGTGTTGCCTTTCTCACATAATCTGCTCATATTACCAGAGAAGACAAGTTCTCATCATAGCACATCATATCGTTTCCGTTGCCTTCAGTGGGTTCGTAGAACTCACCGTAACAACCGACCTTCTTTTCATAGTATGAGAATACTATCACTACGTCTTGTGTGATGTACAATGATAATTTTGCTTACTCTGACACACGTCCTGGAAGCGATGCTGATAATTGTTAATATTACGCCTCGCTAACTCTACTACCACCACCAACACTACTACTACTAGTACTAGTAGTACTACTACTAGTACTACTAGTAATACTCCTACGTGTAAATTTAATTACTGATAATTCAGTACAGGAAAACATCAAGAGCTGTCCGTGTTCCTGAAAATTGTGAACTATATTCATTGAGTTTCGCAATGATTAACGATTGTGATTGGAAGTCACTTTACAGTGAGCCTAATCATGTTTATTTACACACGTGCATTGTGAATATACCTCATGTGATTTAAACAAACTCAACAAAAGAGCTTGAAAAGGAGCATTCTGGTTGGTCTCAGGAGTAATGGGAAAAGATATGTGGAAAGTTGAATCTAGCCTATTTCCATTGTTCCAAAGTCTGGAATCTTCACTGTTGAATCCAAAAACCTAAATTCTGGGGATTTTTCAATCTTGGGAATTAGTTCAAATTATTGTCAACAAGCAGATATAAATCAGAAATTTACAAAATTGTAAAAAACAAAAACAAAAAAACACACACACAAAAATATGCAAATCTTTGGCTGCCAGTGCCAAACCTCGAGTATGCAGTGGATATTTGCAGACAGGCATTCGATTTTCCTTCAGAACCTATACTCTGTTATTTGCTCAAAAAAACATTTATTTGCTGCCCCCCCAGACCAAAGTAAAATATATTACGTTGGAGTTTCAGCTGGACAAAAATAGTACTTTACTGGCAGCTTGTGGCATTATAAGCAGCACCCCTAAACTCATAAACCTTTTGAGGAGGGGATCTTTTTTTTGCGCAGCTTTTCACAATAACTGACATAGCTTGGTTCCTCTCCCCTGCGAAGGGGGCAATTCACTGTATTTCCAAAATTACCCTGTTTTACTTTGCATGAAAATTTACTGGAAATTGAACATAAATTTCCCCTTTCGTTGCTACCCTAATTATTTGTTGTTTATCTTTCAGTGTGATTTTCAAACATGGGCATCCCTGGCCTGCTGCAGTTTATTAAAGATGCAGGAGAGCCAATCCATGTGAAGAAATACAAAGGTCAGACGGTGGCCATAGACACGTACTGTTGGCTTCATAAAGGAGCATTTGCATGTGCAGAGAAGCTCGCAAAAGGAGAACCAACAGATCAGTAAGTGTATCAAAAATATATATTCTGCAAAATCTCAAGTATTTGTTGCCATCTGCATGAATTGAGGCTTGAAAGCCTGTCACTGATTTTGTGATTTGTATGCAACCCACTTCTAGGTATGTATGGTACTGCATGAAATATTTGGACATGCTATTTTCCTTCAATGTGAAACCAATTCTAGTTTTCGATGGACGCAATCTACCTTCAAAGCGAGAAGTGGAAAAGGCTCGCAGACAGTGAGTTTGCAAATGCATGAATGTGGAATAGAAACATCACATGATTTATCAAGATGTAGTTCCGTCCTTTATTTAGCACAGTATTGTTTTAACTAGGGATGGGCGAGTACCGATACCAGGTATCGGTATCGGGCCGATACCAGCCTTTTTTCATGTACAGAAGACAAGCCAGTATTTATTTATATGCACCTTGATTTCACGATTTAAATAAATGTCAACGGTTCAAATGACAAATTAATGTAATTACTTGAATTTGTTGTCCAGGCCTACCTTCCCATCTGATTCACCTCTCTGAATTGTCACTTGAACTGTGCAGTGTAAATCCAGCCTAAATCACCCATAGTTGTGAATGTGAGTGTTAACGGTTGCTTGTACTTACTTAGACCGTTTACAGTGTTTGTATAATACAGGGTGGGCCAAAAGAATGGCTTACAGTTACTTCATTATCTGTTTCACCTTCTTCTTCTTCTTCTTTCGGCTTTTCCCTTCAGGGGTCGCCACAGCGAATCAGTTGCCTCCATCTAACTCTGTCCTCTGCATCCTCTGCTCTCACACCAACTACCTTCATGTCCTCTTTAACTACATCCATAAACCTCCTCTTTGGTCTTCCTCTCGATCTTCTGCCTGGCATTTGAAAACTCAGCATCCTTCTTCCAATATAGTCACTATCTCTCCTCTGGACATGTCCAAACCATCTAAGTCTGGCCTCTCTGACTTTATCTCCAAAGCTTCTAACATGTGCTGTCCCTCTGATGTACTCATTCCTGATCCTATCCAACCTGGTCACTCCCAAAGAGAATCTCAGCATCTTCATCTCTGCCACCTCCAGCTCTGCCTCCTGTCTTTTTCTCAGTGGCACTGTCTCCAGACCAAACAACATTGCTGGTCTCACCACAGTTTTATAAACCTTTCCTTTTATTTTAGCTGAAACTCTTCTATCACACATCACACCTGACACTTTTCTCCACCCGTTCCAGCCTGCCTGCACACGCTTCTTCACTTCTATTCCACACTCTCCATTGCTCTGGACTGTTGACCCTAAATACTTAAACTCCTCCACTTTCTTGGTTTCTTCTCCCTGTAACCTCACTCTTCCACTTGGGTCCCTCTCATACTCCGTCTTGCTACGGCTAACCTTCATTCCCCTCCTTTCCAGGGCAAACCTCCACGCCTCTAGCTTCTCCTCCACCTGTTCCCTGCTCTCACTACAGATCACTATGTCATCTGCAAACATCATAGTCCATGGGGATTCCTGTCTAACCTCATCTGCCATCCTGTCCATAACCATTGCGAACAAGAAGGGGCTCAGAGCTGATCCCTGATGTAGTCCCACCTCCACCTTGAACTCCTCCGTCACACCTACAGCACACCTCACCACTGTCTTACAGTCCTCATACATGTCCTGCACCACTTGAACATACTTCTCCGCCACTCCAGACTTCCTCATACAAAACCACAGTTCCTCTCTGGGCACCCTGTCATAAGCTTTCTCCAGGTCAACAAAGACACAATGCAGCTCCTTCTGACCTTCTCTATACTTTTCAATCAACAGCCTCAAAGCAAATACTGCATCTGTCGTACTTTTTTTTTTTTTTTTGCATGAAACCATACTGCTGCTCACAAATGTTCACATCTGCCCTCAGTCTAGCTTCCACTACTCTTTCCCATAGTTTCATTGTGTGGCTCATCAGCTTTATTCCTCTGTAGTTGCCACAATTCTGCACGTCTCCCTTGTTCTTAAAAATGGGTACCAGCACACTTCTCCTCCATTCCTCAGGCATTTTCTCACTATCTAAGATCCTGTTGAACAACCCAGTCAGAAATTCTACTGCTACCTCTCCTCGACACTTCCATACCTCCACAGGTATATCATCAGGACCAAGTGCCTTTCCACTCTTCATCCTCTTCAATGCCCTTCTCACTTCATCCTTACTAATCTTTGATACTTCCTGGTCCACAACAGTCGCCCCTTCTACTCTTCGTTCTCTCTCATTTTCCTCATTCATCAACTCTTCAAAGTACTCTTTCCATCTTCCCATCACACCGCTGGCATCTGTCAACACTCTTCCATCCCTATCCTTTATTACCCTAACCTGCTGCACATCCTTCCCATCTCTATCTCTTTGCCTTGCCAACCTGTATAGATCAGTCTCTCCCTCCTTACTGTCCAACCTAGCATACAAGTCATCGTAAGCCTCTTGTTTGGCCTTTGCCACTTCTACTTTCACCTTACGCTGTATTTCCCTGTACTCCTTTCTACTTTCTTCAGTCTTCTCAGTGTCCCACTTCTTCTTAGCTAACCTCTTTCTCTGTATCCACTTCTGCACCTCCTCATTCCACCACCAAGTCTCCTTATCTCCTTTCCTTCTAGATGACACACCAAGGACTGTCCTACCTGTCTGCCTGATCAAATTTGCTGTAGTTGTCCAGTCATCTGGGAGCACATCCTCACCACCCAGAGCCTTTCTCAACTCCTTTCTGAAAGCCATACAACACTCATCCTTTTTCAGCTTCCACCATTTCGTCCTTGGCTCTGCCCTTGGCCTCTTTGTCTTCCTCACCACCAGAGTCATCCTACACACAACCATCCTATGCTGTCTGGCTACACTCTCACCTACCACTACTTTGCAGTCGCTGATCTCCTTCAATTTACACCGTCTACACAAGATGTAGTCTACCTGTGTACTTCTACCTCCACTCTTGTAGGTCACCCTATGTTCCTGCCTCTTCTGGAAGAAAGTATTCACAACAGCCATTTCCATCCTTTTTGCAAAATCAACCACCAGCTGTCCTTCTGCGTTCCTCTCCTGGATACCAAACCTGCGCATCACCTCCTCATCTCCTCTGTTTCCTGCACCAACATGTCCATTGAAGTCTGCACCAATGACAACTCTCTGACTTCTAGGGATGCTCTGCATCATTTCATCAAGTTCTAACCAAAAGTTCTCCTTCTCCTCCAGCTCACATCCTACCTGTGGTGCATACCCACTAACAACGTTGATCATCACACCTTCGATTCCTAACTTCAGGCTCATGACCCTATCTGACACTCTTTTTACCTCCAGGACGTTCTTAACAAACTCCTCCTTCACGATAATTCCTACTCCATTTCTCTTCCTATTTAACCCATGATAAAACAATTTGAAACCAGCTCCTAAACTTCTAGCTTTGTTCCCTTTCCACCTGGTCTCCTGAACACACAGTATGTCCACCTTCCTCCTCTGCATCATATCAACCAGCTCTCTACCTTTTCCTGTCATACTCCCAACATTCAAAGTCCCTACTCTAAGTCCTAGACTAGTAGTGTTCCTCTTCTCTTTCTTCCTACGAACACACCTTCCTCCTCTCCTTCTTCGACCCACAGTAGTCCAATTTCCACCGGCACCCTGTAGGTCAACAGCACCGATGGCGGTCGTTGTTAACCCGGGCCCCGACCGATCCGGTATCGAAGTCATATATTTGATTCGCATGTTTGTTTTGGCCAAAGTTTTACGCATGATGCCCTTCCTGACACAACCCTCTGTATTTATCTGGGCTTGGGACCGGCACAAGAAGACACTGGCTTGTGCCCCCTCGCGGCTACATTATCTGTTTCACCTTAACAATCACATTTTAGATATATATTAGAGAAAGTAATACTGACCCTTTAATTCTATGCTACTTACCCATGTCTTAAAACATTCTACATTTTATATATATTATTATTATTATTTTTTTTATTACCGTCCAATAGTAGCACGTGGTCTTTTGGAGGATTTCTAAGTGTTAACTGTAACCCTAATTTTGGCCCACCCTGTATATAACAGTGGTCTCCAACCATCAGTCCGTGGACCAATTGGTAACGGGCAGCACAGAGAGACAGATTTTGTTGTTGTTGTCCGAGCATATTCTGTATGTCAACCCCCACTCCGCTGATTACTGTCCAAAGGGCAATATACGTAGGGCCGTGTTATGTAGAATCGTGATATTATGGTGATCAGCTGTGCGCTCTCAGCATATTTACTCGATCAGATGCAGAGGAAATGTGCAACACAGTAGCCAATCAGAGTCAACCTTTCCGCCCCCTATTTTGCTTTGCAAGTTGATGTTCCCCTGTGACAAATGTTTGCCAGTCCATGAAAATCATGTACTTGTATCAACCGGTCCGTGGCACAAAAAAGGTTGGGGTCCACTGTTATACACCTTATCTGTGCATATATATTCATGTGCTGTACACTCCAGGCGTCGAGAAGCAAACCTTCAAAAAGGCCGGCAACTGCTACGAGATGGCAAACTTTCTGAAGCCAGAGACTGTTTTACGCGGTGTGTCGACATCACTCCAGCCATGGCTCATAATGTGATTAAGGTGACCTAACTCTCTTGTATTCCTGCTTTGGTCTGATTTGTACCCAGTGCACGTATTGTTATTCAAAGTTGATGCAGTTGGTAAAGCAAGAAACATTATTTCATTTTGGGAGTAATTTGCTGTGCATTTAACCCACTTCAATAGGCAACAATGAGAGAGGGGGAAAGTGAAAGTAATTTTAAACCTTCAGCCCATTATCAAACTATTAACAGTAAACTTTCTTTTTTTCCTGCCATGTTTTATTTCCTCGGTCCTCCAATACTTTCTTTAGTGACACTTCTGTTATCACGTGCACAGTGCACACTAACAAGCACAAATAATGTGATATAGTATTATTAATTACAGTACTTTGTGGGTGCATTACCTATTATGATGCAAGCTATTCATATCTGAACTCGTGTCTATTATCATATGTTGTATTAATAATTGTGCTGTGGTCAGGGGGGCTTTTAAAATATATATTAAAGACAGTAATGATAAGGTATTCAATGTATCGATTTCTGCAATGATTTAGAGGGCTTGATGCACACTGTTGTGATATTTATGAATGAAATACGATGACATCCACCATATGTCTACGGGGCTCAAAATCTGTCTGCCTGCACCGCCATCAAGTCCACCAAAATAACATTACACCACGTGCGTCACAACTTAGACCTGCTTTTATCTGGTCTAATGTACAGTCTACTTTCTGTCATCAAATTGTCAGGTACCCGGGGCGGGCGTGTAATACAAAACGCCTTTGGAATGCCGGGAAAGGCACAGCGCATCTGGCAAATTCCCAAACACAGTAAACTAGACTTGACCTGGCACAAAAATTAACATGCCAGTTTTTACACTGTCTACAAAAATGCAGCCCTGCTGAACATATGTGCTATATACTTTTACAACGTGCTGCCCGTTTTCTATAGCATCTCAACTTTGAGTGAGGCAGGTTAACAAAATGTAGCATCACCATTTTAATTGCATAAAATGTTCGGCAATTGTGGTGGTCTGAGGTTAAGGTTACTGGACTTCATGCCATGCTATAAGTAATACAGTACATCCGGTAAAATAACACGTGTCGGTGGATATTTTGTTGTCCCAGGCTGCGAGGGCAAGGGGAGTTGACTGCGTTGTGGCCCCATATGAAGCTGATGCTCAACTGGCCTATCTGACGAAGTCTGGTTTGGCTCATGCAGTCATCACGGAAGATTCTGACCTTCTGGCATTTGGCTGTAAAAAGGTATCATAAAATTGATGAGGATGGCATTCTTGCTCCATCAATGACTGCAAAGCAATCACAACATTTAAGACCTCTTGAAGAATCACAAATTCTGCCATTACAAAGATCATAATGCAGTTATGATTAACACTGTGGGAGAGGTGTTAATTTGAACAATATACCGTAGCTTTAGAACTGCTCTGTTTCACACAGAGGTCTGTGTCTCAGCTAAAATGAGAAAATAACATTTTAGAAACAGTACTCAGTCCACATACATTCAACAATATTCGGAAGACCTCTGCATAAAACCGCAAGGGGAAAAGGTACTGTTTTGATCAATGTCTATTCAGGGTTTATCTGATAAACTACAAAACAGAATTCCATCAAGCATGCCCAAGAGGTGACCTATGTACTTTGCAAGAATTCAATAAAGCGAGTCATAATTTCTTGTTGGCGTTTGTATGACATGATCTTTCATAACAATGCAGGTGATCCTAAAAATGGACAAGCAGGGTAACGGCCTGGAGATTGACCAGAGTAACCTTGGTCGATGTCGCACTCTGGGCAATGTTTTCACAGAGGAAAAGTTTCGCTATATGTGCATACTCTCCGGCTGTGACTACCTGGCCTCTCTGCATGGTATTGGCCTGGGAAAGGCTTGCAAGCTACTGAGACTGGCAAAAGAACCTGATATCCTAAAGGTGAGATCAGTTTCCATTCATGCAATGACAGATTAATGATTCTCTTTTAAATATTATGTAAACTCCACACACAAAGACCAGAGCTTAAATGACATATTCACCTTTTGTGCAGCGATTTACATTGTGTGAATTTGAAGGTGTAGAACTTGTTTCTGTTTCATCACTTCTATTACCTTTGTGGTACAAAAAGTTCATTTAATGAAATGAAGATACTTACCATAAGTTAGAAATCACGTTTTTGATAAATTATTGAGGAAAAGAACAGAGGGGTATATTCACTAAGAATGTGCTGCGTCCGGTAATAGCACGAAATATTGCACCACAACTGCAACCCCAGTCTGCGCCCAGTTACCCACCTAGTCACTAAGGATATTGCTCTAATGATATAGCGGCGCAAACATGCCCACAAAACTGACAGCTTGGAGCAAATTTGCACCTGATTTACCACACATGGAAATGGATTTGTGCCAAGAACATGGTTGTTATAGTAACAGTTGCGAGAAAGAGGACATTATCAGAAAGCGAGGTTGGACCGAGAGTAAGCGTTTAGAGCGCCATTAAGCTGTGCAGAGAGGACGACGACGACGTCATTCAATCATAAAGTACAAATTATTGGTGCGATTGTGTTTTAAAAATATATTTTCAGAGGTTGGAGTGGGCATACAGTATGCATCTGGCACATAAGAATTAGGACTGGGTATTGCCGCCAACCTCACGATACGATACGTATCACGATACAGGGGCCACGATACAATACGTATCGCGATACATATATATCCCACATAAGACACATTTTATTTTATTTTATTATTTTTTTTAAAACAAAATATAGGAAAATTGGTACACTGAGACACTTGCCATGTTAAGTTTATAAATAAATAAATGCTGACATTCTTCCTCTTCCTCCTTGCTTTCATTTTTCTTAGCAAGACACGGTGTCCAATCACTTTTAAGCTATTTTTGCATTAATTGAAGGCAATTAACTTCAAAGACGCTGCTGGTTTTTATTTTTTAGGTACAATGGAAGCCGCAAAGGCAAACGTGAAGTGCCGATTTAAAGTTAACGAGCAATATCGATTCTGACGTCTGCGTATCGATACGTGTATTGCAATGAGACCCGCAACGATATATTGCCGTATCGATTTTTTGAGCACACCCCTACTAAGAATGATCGTAAAATGCCTCCCCGTCATTGCCGATCAGCCCGCGTTACGTTATGTGTCCTAAACTAACACGGAAATATTTCCCCCTCTCTCTCTCTTTCTCTCCTCTCTGCTTGATCAGCCGCGAATGTTGTGCGGCAAATGGCATGCACTGCGGGAGATTGAGGTGCGTCAGGTTAATACATGCTTTCCAAAAACGTTATTTGCGTCACGCAAACGCGGTGTTGCTATTTGCGCTGGTGTTAGTGAATTAGACGCTGCATATCAATGAGTCTCATTTGCATTGGGGTGGGCATATTTTGCATCAAATGTATGCAAATGACCTACTTTACATACGCGCAAATAACACCGGCGCACCGTGACGCAATCTGTTCGGCAGAGCACTTAGTGACGGATTTCCCCATCTGCGCGTGTTTAGTAAATTAGGTGCTCCCTAATTGTTCCATTTTTGCCGGTTAGCGCGGTACAAAGGCGACTCAAACCTTTAGTGAATAGGCCCCAGAGTGATTGACATTCAGTAGTAGTATTCATATTTTATTAGCACAGTTTTGCTTCAGGGTTCCATGATTTACGACGGTCCTGTCAAAGTTGCAAGCACATTCAGTTACTTCGTCCATACTGTTTTTCATTTTATTGATTTATATTTATAGGCTAGAAATGTTTGTCACACAAATATTTACTGTAAATATAAGTTTAACAGTGTTAGTGATTGACTGAGGTGCATTCTGATTTATGTTGAAATTCAGGAGTTGGACACGATTTGTTTTGCATTGTCTGCTTTTTGTGTCAGGTGATCAAGAAAATGGGCCAGTACTTAAAGATGGATCTAGTGGTCCCTCAAGAGTACATCGAGGGATTTGTCAGAGCCAATCAGACCTTCCTTTACCAGCTGGTGTTTGATCCTGTCAGTAGGAAGATTGTCCCCCTCAACCCGTATGAAGAGGACATCAACCCAGCCACTCTCACCTATGCTGGAGTGTATCCTGTACAATTGTAGTATAAAAGTGGCTTTACTGTTGTAAATTCAGTTCTAATGGCATTCTTAAACTGCTTCTCCACCACTTGGTTGGTATGCCCTTAACTTACATGGATGTAGTCCTGTAGGACATGATACAGCCTTACAGATGGCCTTAGGAAACCTTGACATCAACACAATGAAGAAGATTGATGACTTCAACCCAGACAATCCTATGACACAGGTAACTGGAGCCAAGATTTCTGTGCTTGTGTAGAAGCCAGCGGGCATCAGGCAGTAGATGCAGAGTTCCGCATTAACAATCAAATACCTGACAATGTCAACACAAAAGCGACAATCCCGTGACTTCAACCCCCTCAACATCCCACATAAGTTCCTTCTACACAGGATGGTGAAATGGAGAAACAGAATTGAAAATGTCCATGGCTAGTGTCAAAGAGGCTTGTGTTTAAGAATGATGACAGAAATTTCAATTTCATCAAGAGTAACTCCCCACCCGAATCTCTACGCAGCCCACAAAAAAACGTAGTTCCAGCTGGAATGAGAACCGGGTCCCCAGTCCCTCTGGGCACAGTATTTGGAGTAGAAGAATGAAGACAGCGTCTATTATACCGGCCCAGTCTGCTGCCTCCCCTGACAAGCCTCCAACCACCAGGGGGAAGGAGAGAGTCATCAGCCTGGCTGGGATCAGGCTTCCCTGCAAAAGTGTGCAAGTGAAGAGACCACGAGAAGGTGAGACAGTCACATGAAGCTCATATACCGTAGATCATATAGCATTTATTTGTAACTGCAAAACATTTACTGACTGATATCTAACAAGCAGTGTATTCATTTACTTATTTTTAAGCAGAATGCATTAATTGCATAATATGAGTTGGTCTAAACATCACACCTGAAAGTGAACCTCTTTCCCGCACATAAAATCTTGGGTGTAGTCATTTTGAATGTGAGTCTGAGCTGAAGATGTGGCAGGAAACCTTACTTTAGAGTAGGCTTATATAAAAACTGTTTTTGATGTGAAATCTTTAGGCCTCTTTGCTTGGCACTTACTCGAATGTTTATTTTTTCCTATCTTCAGCAGCTTTTCTCATTAGCGTGGTGAATCGGACAGCAGTGGCACTTTATTAATTTGCCTTTGTACACCACCACAATTGATTTGATATCTGCCAATTTGTGATAGTGTACTGTAGACTTTAAGCTTTATATTTAGATTTTACAAAAAACAAATTTTCTGTTTATGAATGACAGCCATTTTATGGAGAGTGCCTCAAGTTCCAGGGCCTCAAATGTATTTGGACACTGTAATTGGAAAAATAATTAAATAACTGTACAGTTCTTGTCTCCATATTTATATATGGTTTATGTCAAGACTAGTAAAAACCAATGCAGATACTTCATGCATTTTTTGTTTAGCAGCATGCTATGCCCTCGCTGAAGCTCAAAAACAAGCAAAAATCAACACATACAAAACTGAAATAAAATGAACAAAATAATAAAACAGACCACTTCCATCCATCAATTTTCTTGACCGCTTATTCCTCACAAGGGTCGCGGGGGGTGCTGGCGCCTATCTCAGCTGACTTTGGGCAGTAGACGGGGGACACCCTGGACTGGTTGCCAGCCAATCGCAGGGCACAGAGACGAACAACCATCCACGCGCACAAGCACACCTAGAGACAATTCGGAGCGCCCAATTAACCTGCTGTGCATGTCTTTGGAATGTGGGAGGAGACCGGAGTACCCGGAGAAGACCCACGCGGGCACGGGGAAACTCCACCCAGGAAGGCCGGGGCCTGGACTCGAACCGGAGTCCTCAGAACTGGGAGGTGGATGAACAGAGCACTTATATTCCTTTATTATTTGAAGATAAACCTGTTGTATTCAGAAATGGTATTATATTCGATATGCTGTATGTGGCAAGACGAGGCACAAAAACAGGCAGAAACATAAAGGCAAGAATGGACTGATTTGCACAACATCCTTCCCCTTGCACCTGGGAGTCCCGCTATCCATACATAGAGTAGTTGTGGCTGCAAAAATTTTTGCAGCACCGATTCTGGGTCTGGCCAGTACTGACGATTGGATCGAAATGGTTGCTGATGTATTGGGTAAAGATGATGTAGCCGATCTCTTGCCAGTGCAGCAAAGTGCTGAGCTCATTCTGCCCCCAGTTACTGGAACCCCAGCACTGACAACCAGCCAGGAGCCCAAGAACCCGTCTCATGCGGTGTACCCAAAGCACTCAGTCAAGCACATGTATAGGGCGTCACCCGGAAGGAGCCAGGCTAGAGGTCCAGTGGGGGAAAAGATACAATGCCACTCGACAATCAGGACAGCCATATCCTGGCGATAAACTATAATTTTGAATGCTTGATTGAAATAGGCAGTCAATAAGTGAGTGAAGTTTACTCCTGGAGATGCTTTGCTAGATTAGATTAAATGAAACCAATGTCAAACTGTATCCGAATGATGGGAAGACAAAAAGTATGACAGCTTAATGAACCAAAGCAGACCACATCATGTGAATACATTGTCATTAGGTAAGCATGTTTGTGCAAAAGGAACAGACTCATTACTTTTTATTGAGGAAGTGACTGCTGACGCAAGTAAGTTGAATTGTGAGAGGTATTAGGCAGTACCTTTTGTTCACTATAAACCAAATGCTACAAAGATTATTTGTGGTTGGTGGTCATAGTTAGATGTTGTATGATCTTAACATCCTCTGAAAGCAACTCGGTACAGTGGTACCTCTACTTACGAAATTAATTGGTTCTGGAAGAAAGTTCTTAAGTAGAAAATTTTGTAAGTAGAGACTTATTTTCCATGTAAATGCCCTAATCCGTTCCAAGCCTCCCAAATTTCAGACATAAATGTTTTATAAAGCATAAAAATGCATCAAAACATGTAACAAATACATGTTACAATTAGATTATTGCAGAATAAATGAGTGTTGTGCATAATGTAAATAACAAAGAATAGAGTAAAGAATAAAAATGATTGTCATTTACCTTTTTAACTGCTGTCCTCATCGTTTTTTGCCCTCCGGTTCATGTTCTCTCTCAGAAGTGTTCTTTTTTTTAATTTTATTTGTTATTTTATTTTTTTTGCGTGGCGTTTTGTAAAGAATTGATACATGGATGTTTTTTTTTTTTTTCTTCTTCTTTGTTTTTTTTTTTTTTTTTTTTTTTTAAACAATCCTTCGGAAATGTCCAAGGCAAACATCATCTTCGTGAGCAAACGCCCGACTGGTGAACACTTTTTCTGGGCGATTCTTTTAAACAAATTCTGAAACTTCATGGAAACTTCCGGTATGGCGAGGCATCTTTTTTTTTTTTTTTTTTTTTTTTAAAATGCCCGTCTCGTCGCAATTAAAAACTTACTGTGCCTTCATCAATCACCAATTGTTTGAATTTTTGCACAAATTCGTTGGCCGTTAGTTCATACATTTACGAAAAAGTATCGAACACCTCATGGGCCGCGGGATGAATGATGAGGACGCTGTATAGACACCGATCTAGTATACGCTCATACCTATGGTAGAGGTTCCTCTTAGCCAATGGGATGCCAGAAACATGCACAAACACCGATCTAGTATACGCTCATACCTATGGTAGAAGGTTCCTCTTAGCCAATGGGATGCCAGAACAATGCACAAACACCGATCTAGTATTTACGCTCATAGGTACCTATGGTAGGAAATAGCCATAGCCGAAAGTATGTTTCGTTCGGTAATGTATTTTTACCTTTCGTATCTAGAAATTTCTTTCGTAACAAGAGGCAATATTTTCACGTTGAGGCGTTTCGTAACTCGAAAATTTCGTATGAAGAGACGTTCGTAAGTAGAGGTTCCACTGTATTTATAAAGGAATATAAATAGGATGGTGTTTACTAGGGGTGTGCCAAAAAAATCGATTCATAAAAGAATCGAGATTCTCATTTATTAATCGAATCGAATCGATATTTAATATCCAAAAATCTATTTTATTTAAAGTAGAAATGAAGAAAAACGGGAAAAGGCATTTATAGCCCACATGCTGTTTTTGTGGAAAAAGGCGTTTAAATACAAAATGAATAAATGTTTAAAAAAAAAAGACACTTGAATGTCTCTATTTGTCATTTTGTCTTGCAAAGCAGACTGGAGTAGATCATGACAATGTTGTGTATCTGTAAATTGAAGCAGAAATCATTTGTCAATCAAATAATTTTGAATCGAAAATCGTTTGAATCGAGAATCGAAAATTGATTCTGAATCGAATCTTAGACCCAAAAATCGTAATCGAATCGAATCGTGAGACAGTCAAAGTTTCCCAGCCCTAATGTTTATTCTTTATTTCCCAAGTTGACAACCTCATACCAAGGTTATTTACCTATAAAAACAAAACAGGGCACAGGGCAATTATTGTTAAACAGCTATTCAAAATTACAATTGTCCAAAATCGATTGATTGCCTAAAAATGCAGGGCAAAATGGCTTGAATTCCTGAAAGCTAACTGTCACATTGTTGTGAAACCATCGGAATTAAAATGGAAACACTTCATATATAACTCGATTATTATAATTCAAATACGTTGTGGAGGTGTCTAAAGAAAAAGCACCTTCTTGTCGCTGATTGTTCGGGTTTTCGCCGGGTTCTCTGATGTTCTTACACCTTGTAAATGGTTGTTTATTCAATACTTTATGTGCCCTGTGAAGTCAGCTCCAGCTCAACCACAGCCGTGAACAGCATAAGTGTTAGATAAAGGATAGTTATCTTTTCTGTATGTGCACTTACACTGCATTTGTTCCTTCCTCTCCCTGCTACAGACAGCAGACTATCAGATCAAGATGTTCTACAGCAGTACTCTTCCGATTTGAAGCGATCCAAGCCAGACCGGCAGCCCGAAATATCCAAGTTAATACTAGTCGGTCGGCCACGCAACCGCTTTGCCACACTCCTACAGAGGAGGAACCTTGATGTCGATGACGAAGATCAGGCCATAAGCAGCAGGTGCTCGAGCCTTTGCTAAGTTTTTAATCGTTGCCTTGAATAGCAGAATCATCATAAATTGGGGCAATTAATGATATTCATTTGGGTGGTATGTTTTAGTTACAATCAAGACTTTCAAGTAAAATCTGTCTCTTTCTTTCCCCATGTAGATTCTTCAGCAATTCCAGTTCAGCTACCTGCAATACCAAGGAATCTGCTCAGGTGGGTTTCGGTCAATGTGTGGAGCCCAAAGCTACAAACCCAACTGAGCGCACGTCCAACCCCGGGGCCCAGAACAATGACGGCGATGGCTCAGAAGGCCCAGAAATCCCATCTGTGGAAACACCCAGTCCACCTTCTTCTATGGATAGCAGTTCAGGCAGTCAGGGTCTCAGGCTGTTTAATTGGTCAGACAGTTCGCCTGTTACTGATCAATCACAGACACTCAAATGCAGTTCAGGCCTGGATGCCCTTCAGCAGTTCCAGTATAAGAAGAACAGTTTCTCCTTATCCGCTAAATCCTCTATTCATAGAAGTCAAAAAGGGGAGGACGACCTCAAAGACTCTCCTTCCCAGGACAGCGCCTATTTTTCTCAATCCCAGCCTTCCCTTGATTCCTTATGCAAGGACGAAACACCCGAGGGTAGCCTCGACTCCTTCCATTCAGTGCCTGTAAGTTTATACAAATCTAAACATCCTGTGCAATTATGCTGCCTTACCACAGTTGTTATTAGCATGATTTTGTGCCTGACATGTTGAAATATATTTCATGTTATCTCAGGAAACGGAATCAAAAGGCGATTCAGAGTCAGAGCAGATTCCCACACGCTCAAACAAAACCAAGAATACATTTGGAATGTTACAATTAAAGGTGGGTTTACAAATATACTGCATGATGTCTATGTATATTAGAATTGCATGAGGTCCTCGGTTCACAACAGAATTGTATTCCTACCAGGGGATGAATGATTTAATTTTTTTGTAGTCAACTATAATGTGATGAAAGTCTCGATTATTTGACGACGTCAATGATATTTCTTCAGCACAATACAACACTCCCGAAGGTATTTGTGCCACAGACGGGTTTCACTTAAAGACGTATTTGGATGGTCACAAACAAATAAAAACAAATTATATGTACAACTCACCATTACACTTATAGTTGTTGTAATTAGTGGGAGGCCTGTAACAGTATTTCTCTTAAATGGGCCTACCGGTCTCATTTTGTGTTCCGTAGCAGAGCGGGTTGTAAGACGTGACATCATAGCAAGGTTAAAAAACAAGTGTTTCACTTTCTTTCAGTTCATTGATTTCATATTTTTCAAGTGACCGTGCTAGTCCTCTCATTTTTGGTAAAGTTTCCACATACTTGCATCTATGCATCTGTGCCATGTGGCACAGTGTTGAAAAATGACATTGTGGCATCAATGATGGAGGCTCATTTTCACTGCTGCCAGCAGTTGTTCCCTACCGCATGGTCATGCTTGCATGAATATTTTAAGACGTACAGCGATGGTACGAGCCATTCGAAAGAAGAATGTCAGACATTTCACTGCTGCACACAGCCTTCTACTGCAGCAATGGCAGCGGATGGGCGAGTCAGGAGCTCTTTGTAAATTGGCAGACTGGAAGACGACATACCAAAAAAGCAGTTTTGATTAGCAGTTAGTCAACTTTAAACTTCACTCATCGGTGTGGAGTACAGTCTTCCCTCGCTATAACGCGGTTCACTTTTCGCGGTCTCGCTGTATCGCGGATTTTTTTTTTAAGTGCAATTTTGCATATTTTTTTACAGTAATATACCCATTTTATAAAAATTTATGAAGTTTTGAACATGATCAACGTTTGAACAAGAGAGAAATGGGAGAACATGCCTCAATGAGAAAAGTGTATAAATTGTGCGGTCGGGGATTTTTGAGCCTTAAAACATTTATAAGAGTTGTAAAACATAAAGCTAACTACTTCGCGGATTTCATTTATTGCGGGTATTTTTTGGAACCTAACCCCAGCGGAAAACGAGGGAACACTGTAGTGAAGTTGACTTGTTGATTAATTGGTTCTATGTTTCTATGTCTAGTTTCTATGGAGGTGACGTAACCCAAATTTGTACATGAGGCGTAACACAACTTAGCCTATAACTCAGTTAGACTAACGCAGTAGTTACGTCATAAATTATGTTAATATTTTTCTTTAAAAAAACAAAACAAAAAAACAACACTAGGCCTTGTTGTGTTATGTGAAGACGTATTTTTATGGTGCTGGGCAAATTACTTAATTGTGCACTCTTTACAATCTTCAAATGTATTTTGGTGCAGTCATAAGCCGAAGATCCCCGCCGTCATTTTTGAGGTCTCCTAAAAAGTGGCAATTTTGGTGGAGGTACAAGGTTTTGGCCGTACATCAGAGATATAATTGTATGTGCAGTATATGACAATCCTCCCCTTTGTTTTTCCATTTCATCACTCCAGGTTAGTGGTCTGTCAAAGCCCAAGTTCAGCAGTCTGGCGAAACCCACAAAGATGCAAGCATTGGGCCCAGCAAGGGCCAGTGGATTGAGGAAGAAATCCTCCGCATACAACGAGAACAATCCTAGTTTCCAGGCTACCATCAGCAGTCTGTGGACGAATTACTGCTTCAAAAAGTAACTTTTCTTTTATAGTAAGAGAAGCATTTGCATAGGACTTTGACCATATTTCCATAGTCTTGCTCATACTGTATTTGAACCCTGCTCAACTGGAAATGAGATCGGTCGAATCTAAAGATGAACTGATTTAAACAATCATCTCCATTTATGTAAACAAAATGGCATTTTGACTGATCATGGCTGTGATTCTAATATCAATGAGTTTTAGTTGTTAAAGCCCTTGTACATATTTTTTAGAGATCCTCTCAAGATGGTGTCTTGCAAGAAAGGAGAGCCGATGTCTGCGCTTGAAGACGACCTGGTGGCTAGTTAATGGCAGACAAATGCATCCAAATCAGCAACTTCTGATGCTTGTGTTGAACCGTTCACATAGTGTTCAGCGTTCTTTGAGTTTCTTAATGTATTGTTTTTGTTTTTGTTTTTTGTTTTTAGAATAAAGTTATTGTACAGCATTTTTTTTCTGTATCACACAGTCAACATGAGAGGAAGTGGTGTTGTCAACATTTGCTGACTGTGGTGCATCTTTGCATTCAAAGAATGTGTCAGATACTAGATAGATGAAGTGAATGAGTGTTGACTAAATTCCCAGCCTCCATACGTGCACACAATTATAGCGATAAGGAAAGGATAACAGATCTCTTGTAGGTTTCTTCACAACTCTCAGCGGAGACATGATTGTATGACTTTGACAAATGAGCTCTCGTTTTAGAAATGAGCACAGAATGAATATAAATTCATACTTGACATATGAGGTGGTGTGAAATGGTGTATTTTATGATTCAGTTTGCATTGAGTACAACTAATCTGCTACCAAATTGGATTGGCACGTTTAAAGGTCAAGCCAAAGTTTGCTATGATGAGTTTTTGACGCAGGCGGTTAGGGTGGTGTGCTCAATTATCATGAGAGTCTAGCCAGCTGCTACAAGTGCACAATGAGGCACATTTGGTGACTACTTTTGCATAGACAAAAACAATTCAAGTCATGGCGTGAGAGCTCCTTTTGTGGGCAGGACTCTGGCATGACCAAACTAAATATTCATTTATTCATATTGTTATGCTCTTCCTGTTCTGGGTCACATATGTGAGCCGGTGCCTGTCTCAGCTGACTTTCAGCAAGAGGTGGAGCCTGCCTAAACTTGTTGCCAGCCGGTCTCAGTTCGCATAAAGGCAAATTACATGATTTTCCACAATCACCGAGTGGCAAATTAGTCCCTTCAATGAACTTGACATGTCAGCACAAGGAGAAAACACGTCCACACAGAAAGTACTGCAAGACAGACTCACTAACACATGCTGCACCTGACTCGCCCACATTTAATATTTTTGATCCAATTATATAACTGTTCAAAGGCTTTTGTTCCAGGTCAGCTTCAAACCTGTCTGGCGGACACTTTTATGTTTGGAATACAGGCCCTTCTAATCTAAAATGTCTGTGCGATACGGTGTCAATTTTAGTAGCAACATTACAATGCTTGATAGATGCAAACGCACACAATGTCCTGATGGAAAGTTTCTTCCTCTTTCCACACTGTGTAGCCAACTCTCAGTTGTCTTGGTTTTGTGCCAGTACTAATTACACAACAATTGAACATGTAATACTGTTTTCTGTCCTACATTCATATTTGTGGTAACGCAAAGAGCAAGTAGGGGCAAACCATAATTTGTTTTATTTTCTATTTCATAGCCCACGTCATTCTAGCTGATATGAATCATTTTGGGTCCACAAAAACAATGAATTATTTGTGCATTAGGATTAGAGCCCCATAAGATGGCACTTTTTTGTTGCTACATGCTTCTGACTAGGGATGTCACGATAAGGGCAATATCGTGATATTAAAACTGCCACAATATCGTTGTCCTCATGTTCACAATATTTAAAAGGAACACATCTGTTAAAAAAAATAAAAAAAAGTCAGGTTGATTTCCATTTGTGCAGTTCTAGCACCTTCTAGTGGCTAGTTTATTAGTGAAATTTAATTTTCATTAGGGATGTTTTGGCCTTCTATGTTTAAAATTTATGCTAATTGTCAGATGAGGGGAACCTAATATGCTTGTGAAGCGATCAATGTGTGCTTGCATTAGCAAGTAAGTGCCTCAATATTGTTATTAGAGAATGTAGGTAGTTTATATGCATTGTTGTTATGTACAAAAGCACAATATTGTGCTTTTTTTATTCTGAGCTTTCTTTTTTACAATATTGTGATCTTTTTTTAAATATCGCCAACGCCCCACAATATCGTGATAATTATCGTATCGTGACCTTCATATTGTGATAAAATCATATTGTGATGTTTGGATATCGTTACATCCCTACTTCTGACATGCAAATTTTCTGTACAGTGTACAAATAAACTTGTCAAACAGTGTTAGTTTCGGAGCAATTGCCTTTATGTGGAACCGTTCCCGATGACTTTGTCCAGGAGCATAGCAGCATCAGCCCCCTAATTTTGTGCTACTTTCCATTTTTCAGTGGCCTATTGCCCTTTGAAAAAGTTGTCAAAGTGGGACACAACCAGAATTTCGTAGTTAAAATAAAACAAATGCTTCCTTTAGATGTAAACAATTGGTGTATTGTATTGCTTTCGGCATTTGGCGCATAATGCTAATTTTGACTTTCCTACATTGTTAGCATTGGTTACCAAAAGAGACTGATTTGTTAATTGATGAGATGACCCACTCTATGTGATGTGACAAATAAAATCTCTATATTATAACTTCCTGCCTATAGCAGCTTTACCTCTCATGTCTAACAGTTGCATCATGTGTTGTTAAAGAAGATGGATGTGTACTTAGTGAATTTTATTACAGTAGTCATTCTAAAGTGTTGCTATGGGGCAAAATTCTTGAGCTAAGCCAAATGCCAGCCATGCTTCTCTCTCTTTCGAACCAGCCTTACTGTTTGTTACACAAGGAGCAGAGGCCTCGTCGATGGCTTTAGCCTTGAAACGAGTTTCCTCGGTCAAGCCAGCATACTTCAGATGATTTGTCTTGTCCGTCATGTACTTTGCATTCAAGTCCTTCATTTTTTTGTTTATTTTTATTTTATTTTTTAAATACTGTTGAAGGAAAATAATGATTCTATTATATGTCTGAGAACTATACCTGATTGGTGGACTGTTTCTGCAGATGTATTAGGAGTTTAAACCCCTAAGCTATTTTTTCAGGCTTTTACTAGAAAATTACATACCCAAAATAAAAAGAGGATATCTCTGCAACCATAAGGTCTATTTCAATAATTCTTGTGTCATAATAAAGGGAACACCTATGAGATTTGTTCAGATGTGTAAACATCAGTATATTATAGTATGTTACTGGTTAAAAGTAAATGAAGATGGCACAGAGCACAAATGATAATTAGATTAGTTGGCGTTTCAGCTGTGTTTGGGGCATGTAAAAATGTTCGTGAGCCCCGGTTCTGCAGTTTTAATTTGATGTGCGACATCAAGTGTGAGGGTTAAACAATTATCCAAATGTATTATTATTTATTGTTTTGTGTTATATGGTACTTTTCGTTTCCTACCATCCTTTCTATACACCACTTATTTTCATTAGCGTCGCAGGTAAGCTAAGCCTATCCCAATTGACTTCTGGCAAGATGCAAGTTACATACTTGAATCGCAGTGCATGTCGACAAACAACCGTTCACACCTATGGACAATTAGAGTCTTCAGAGAACCCCAATTTAAAGCTCTGACCTCAGAACTGTGAAATGGAAGTGCTATTTATTTATTTATTTTACACTACAAACGTCTCAAAATACAAAAATGATAGCATAGCATTTTGAGTGGAGTATGTTGCAGTGGGTTTATCAAGGGCTGAACAATAAATTAACAACTTTAATTGAAAGTAGATAAACTGTATTTTATAAACATAATCCATGGTTCATTTTCCTTTATTTTAGCATAAGACTATCTATAAACCAAAACATTTATGTGTAATAAATCTGTTTATTTTAAGGCAAGGCAAGACTGCTTTATTTCATAGAGCACATTTGCTACACGAGGTAACTCAATGTACTTCACATAGATCAAATGCAACATTTACAGGCAAAAGGATTTAACACAAAACGGAATAGGTAAAGAAATAAAAAGCAGTTTACTAAAATTACTAAAAGAGTTTACAGTACAAGAACGTACATGATTTGGGAAAACGTGATAATAGAAATGTTCTTTTAAAAAAAACGTATTGCTATCGCTGGAAGAGAACCTTGATAAAATGATCAATTTCAATATTGAGACGAATTTTTATTATTATTTCTCAAAATCATTCAGCCCTACTAACCCTAATCCACCTGATTTCTCTTGAACGGCTTGCCATTATTATTTCTTAATTGATTTACAAAACAAAAGTTATGTCATAATGTAGATGGCGCTTCCGATTTTTGTATTTCAGTAGTGGCTCGAGTCGCATTTAACGTGTAACAAGATGATTCTACATTTTGGGCCACAATTGCGAGTGACACTAACACACTGATTGAAAAGATCATGTCATGCGTATATCATATTTTCCTCTCTGAAAAAAAACGGGTGAGTTTAATCCTGAACTCTTGAAAGACTGATAAAGATTTCAGCAACACAAACAGTCTGTAAAACAATATGATAAGAATGTTGTTTCACTGCATTCCCTTCTGAACACACAGCATGTGAGTAAAGGCTCAAACTTGTTACAACATCCTCATCAACACTCCAGATTTAGTCGACAGTGCATTTGCACATCAATCAATATGCACATAGCATTTTCCTAAATTATATTAAATTGCAGTTGAATTTATGTAAAAGCAATCATTTGGTGAGGCTAGATGGAATATACAACCTGCAAAATTGTGTTACAAAGACTAAATGGCAATATACAATTTATTATAAATTTGGTGCAATTGACATAATTCTTATTGATTGAGTCATCAAGTATTAGCTCAATAGTACATATTCAAGACCTAATAACATGAGAATGTCATGTCAGGTTTATGGAATGTTTGTCACTTTCATGCTATACAACCATACTTTGTTGACTTGGATGGAATTAAGAACAACCAGCTGATCTGGACCTTTAGAAGGTCCTGAACTTAAAATCAGGATGAATTTCTTTGATACGGCATTCATACACGCTGCCATCTCATCAGTGAAAAAAACAAACAAAATAGTATAAGTTTGGCAAATTTTCTTAAAATGCTGGTTTATTGTCTCTTTAGTACAACACCTTTCTTTGAAGGAAGTGTCATCATCCATCCATACATACATACATACATACATACATACATACATACATACATTTTCTTAACCGCTTGCTCCTCACAAGGGTCGCGGGGAGCTTATCCCAGCTGGCCAATTGCAGGGCACACAGAGACAAAAAAACATCCACACACACAAGCACACCAAGGGACAATTCAGAGCACCCAATTAACCTGCCATGCATGTCTTTGGAATGTGGGAGGAGACCGGAGTACCCGGAGAAGACCAGGATAGTTCCACAACATCCAGAGCTTTTAGGATTTCCGGGGAGTAGGAGTAGATCTCAACCACCTTTGCCACCAAAGAGCTTTATAAACCTTGATGACTTCAACCACAGATCTAGGAGAGCCCACCTCAGAGTCCCCAAACTCTGCTTCTTCAAAGAAAGGTGTGTTGGTGGAATTTAGGAGGCCTTTGAAGTATTTTTCTCACAGACTCACAATGTCCAGAGTTGAGGTCAGCAGCATCCCATCTCCACCATGCACAGTGTTAATGGTGCACTTCCACATTTCAGTGACCCATGACCAGGCAAGGGAAAACGTCTTCCAATATTCGTACTCATCATAGGTCTTTCGAACCATGCTTTTGCCTGAACCTGTTTGCTATGGTTGACCCTGCCAATGGCATAAAACCCCAGACAACTTCGCTCCAAAGATCAGTGGGACACAGACCCCCTCCACCAAAATAAGGTGATGGCTCAAGGAAGGAATGTTTTGAACTAGTTACAAAATATGCCAATTAACTCATTGTGTTGTCTTATTCTGGCCCATGATAGAAGTTTAAGATAAATATGGCCTATTCTCACCACTTGCTAGCTAAATAGAGCCAACCAGCAGGTATGTAACCCTTGGCATACTTTCTCCGATGAATTAGCTTGTCTTCAGGGTTTGTTTTGAGTGCGACCCTGTAGCGCCTTGAGGCACTTCAGGAAGCTGACTTTACTCTGCATGCTCCACATACCTTTTCTACCTGTGAGTTCCACTTTGCAGACAGACCAGCACCACAACAACCAGGAAAGCGATGTGTAACCTTCTCACCTGTCAGCATATTTATTTCACTGCTGGCTACAATAAAGTCATAGGAAAGTAAAATAGTGTTTGAATCTTGGTCTGATCTTTCTTTGTCGAATTTGAATGTTCTCCCTGTGCCTGTTTAGGTTTCTTCCTCATATATTCTGAAAATGTATAGAGTACTGTATGTTGTGACTCTAGAACTCCCATAGGTGTTGTGGAGCCCGGCCAGAAGGCAGGGCCAGATGGTGAGCACCTGAAGGTTTGGGGACTCCAAAGTTGGGCTCTCCTTATTGATGTGGCCGAGGTGGTTAAAGAAAAAGGTGTTGGATGAGATCCATCCGAAGTCCCAAAAGGCTTTTAGATGCTGCATGGCAGTCCTGGATGCTTTTTTAACATCCTATAGACATCAATGACAGTGCTTTTGGATTGGCAGGTCTGGGTGGTGGTCCCCCTTTTTAAGAAATATTCCACAGTACACATTTTTTTCCCATTGCTGACAATGTTCTTGTGACCGCTTAATCATGCATGATATGACCAAGAGGTCAAAAACTTACTGCTGTGCCTTAGTGTGACAATGAAGCTGTTTCGGGCTTTAAGAACAAACCCAAACATGCTTAAAAAAAAAAAAAAAAGAAAAAAAAAAGTGTAATTGCACATCCACTACAGTAGGTGACAGCTGTGTGCTCATTGTCACAGCAAGGAGTATTTGCTCCTCTGCAAAGGTGTACTTAATTTCATTTAAAAAAATTATACTAAGTGACTTGTCCCTTCTTGGGGCACACACGACGATTCTTCTTTTGTGTGTAGGGCGTACAACAACAAAAAATAATTGAGAAACATTGCATTGCTTCATGAGTAACAAAATGCCTGTTTTGTTATTGTGTGTGAGAACAGATTAGCTGTAATTACATCTTGATAATTGGGGGGGCATAATGGGCCATTAAGTCAAAAAGTGGCATTCCTGACAGTCTGAGTGAATTGGTCACACACACATTCTGATGATGGATTTCTTCCTCCTCAAATCAAGTCACCTGAATAAGGACCTGAGGGACAGAAACTGAACATACCAATTGCTTAACATCATTTACATATTTAAAACCTTGCATGCATGTGCAAAGACAACCAATCTTCTGACACCACATTTCCACAACCACAACAAAGTATGTTTAAGTCTCACAAGGATTAACTGTTTCAAATAAGGCACAACTTGTCTAGACTGTCAATCACTAGCTTTTATATAACGTGACTAAAAGGGTTAAATCCTAAATGAGTGCTCAGTCTAAAAGGCAGCCGAGAGAGAATATTACAAGGCCGCTTCTGTCAAAATTTGATGGATGACATTCTTAATTAGATTAGGGGGGTCATGTGTGGGTCATGACCCCTCCCTAATGAAGATTAATGACCCTTTAATGACTTCCAGATGTCATATAATGAGGGTTAATGACCTTTAATGACTCCCTGATGTCATTTAATGAGGGTTAATGACCCTTAATGACTTCCTGATGTCATTTAATGAAGATTAATGACCCCTAATGACTTCCTGATGTCATTTAATGAAGATTAATGACCCTTTAATGACTTCCAGATGTCATATAATGAGGGTTAATGACCTTTAATGACTTCCAGATGTCATTTAATGAGGGTTAATGACCTTTAATGACTTCCGGATGTCGTTTAATGAGGATGAATGACCTTTAATGCCTTCCGGATGTCGTATAATGAAGATGAATGACCTTTAATGACTTCCGGATGTCGTTTAATGAAGATGAATGACCTTTAATGACTTCCAGGTGTTATATAATGAAGATGAATGACCCTTAATGACTTCCTGATGTCATTTAATGAAGATTAATGACCCCTTAATGACGATGGATGATGTGTAGGTGGTGTTCCTACCTGTTTTTGCAGATATCATGGCTGACCCGGGTTCAAATGCTAATTGTTTGGTTAACTTCCGGATCCGGTGCACGCCCCCTAGATTGAGTGAATAATAATGAGATTGAATGACGTGATCGGAGGGAGTGGTTTAGTATGGGTAAAACCGCCGGGGGAAAAGTACTAGCCATTTCTATTATGGAGAAGGGGGAGTGGGGGGGGGGAGTATGCGCAAACACGGCTCAAAGATTGTATTTTAGAGGTTGTAAAACAAGAAGTATAAGGTAAGGTTAAACTGTGATACGGTGGTTGGTATTATGAAATTAAAAAACATGAAGTTATACATTATATGTAAAAATGTTGTAAGAGTCGTTCGTGACTGCTGGGGTTGAATCTGAAAATAAACGGATAAAACTATATAATTTCCCCTTACTGATATAGTTACTATCTGACATTTTTGTTCAATATTCCTGCGAGTAGGGGGAAGCAGATGCAGTCAAAGATTCATGGGGAGGTCAAATGTAACGTCTGTGCTTGTGTGTGCGTACGCGCATGTATGGTTGCATGGGGGTCAAAGAAGTGTGAGGACAGACGGGCGGCTGAAGAAGTGTGAGGTTAGACGGTGGCTATAATGTTGTTAGTTTGAAAAGACAACGCTTCCTAAAATATATTACAAAAATATGCATCTACTTAGATCTGATTCTATTTATAATGATAATTTTATGTAGAAATTGGTGAAAAGCCATCATCAGCGATAGTCTCCTTACCCCTGCGAGGACAGGGGTTGCTGGTCATAAAATTAAATTAGGCTGAAGAAGAACGGACGCGCAGCTAATTGTGAGGGTCATTTCTGAGGGTCTAATAGAAATTTATGGATTTTAAATTGCGTTTTGCACACCCTCCTCTATGTATAAATATGAGGCCTTCGCAATGCCACACTCACTTCTCTGAAAAATTCTCAAGAGGTATCGGCTCTGAGCTTCCAAGATGAATCCAGGTAATTAACTCTTGATATTATCTATATATGTATATATACTCATACAAATGTGGCACTTATATTCACTTCTATTAATGTTTTTGCTATGAAATAAAAAAACCCTACATCTTAATGAAGCTTCTGGAAAAGCAAGCATCTTAGTGAGTGATTTATTTATTTAATGGAATGATGCATGCCTTTATTTTTATACTTATAGCGTTTATTTTATTTTGAAGTTATGAGAGATTTTGGAATAAGTCTGTATCAATATGTATTTTTTGTTTTACATTTATTTTAATTTTATAGAGTTAGGAGAGTTTTTTTTTTTTTTTTTTTGAATGAGTGAATGAGTTCGTATTTCTTATTTTAAATTTGAATTTTTACAGAATTAGAAGCGTTGTTGGATGAAATTCAACTGTATTATTATTCAGCGTCACAAGATGGCGATGTTGTGACAGGAATCCGGCGTAAGTATTTCTTGTTTTTGAAACGTTTAGAGCTTTTTCTTGCTTTAAAATTAACTGTTAGTAATGGATATTTACAGAATTGAATGAGGATGTGAACGAGAGGGTTAGACAGCCGGAGATTTTCGTAGTTACGAGTGATGAGGAAGAATTGGATGACGAATTACCTGCAGGAGTGAACGGTAAATTTCCTTTTTTTTTAAATAAAATAAAACCTATGTATTACTATTTTTTAAATGAACCGGTAATGTTGTATGATTATAGGTGGTGATATACTGAGCGAGACGGTCCCAGAGACTGCTCAACCTGAGGTCATAATAATATCTGACGAAGAAGAAGAAGAAGGGCCGAAGAGGAAGGTGAATTCGTCGGGTTTCCACCGATTGAAAGCGAATCTGAAATGGAAAACTCTGAGGGGGGTGACATGGATTTAGATAATGTAGGTCAAGGTTTGGCTGAAATTGTAAATGCCTTAAACGATGAGATCTCTATGCAAATCGAGCCTTTTCAAATGCCTGATGAAATCGTCGACGATGATGGCGATCCGTTTGTGGCTATAAGACACATTGAGGATTTTATTGATTTCTTTAATCCTTTAGAGAGGGCTCTTGCACGTCTTAACCAGTCAACTTCAAACGGCGAAGCCGTTGAGGACATACTTGAACCAGACATACATAGAAATGACCAACAGCAATCCTCTGTATCATTTTCACAACATTCCCAGACACACCCTCGGAATCAAATGCAATATGCAGAAGGTAGCAGCAGTACACATTACCGACAAGAACATACTCCAGATAGACAAGACCTCCAACACCAGCCACACCCACACAATCAAACGCAACATGTAGATTAGATTAGATTAGATTAGCCTTTATTGTCATTATACAAGTACAATGAAATGAAAGCTCTGCCATAAGTGCACACATAATAGACAGATAAAAATATATACAATAAAATAAATAGGTTAAAAAAATAAAATAAAATAAAACCAATACTGTATAAAACCACTGTACATATTACAATGTACAAATGTGCAAAAGTACAATTCTCGTCCCTAAATGAGTCCAGGTCAGTTGTCAGTGCATAGTGGAGTTGAGTATGATGACAGCTTTTGGAAAGAAACTGTCTCTGAGTCTGTTTGTTTTTGCTGATATTGCTCTGTAGCGCCTACCAGAGGGCAGAAGGCTGAAGAAGTGGAAACCGGGGTGTGTAGGGTCCTTGATGATTTTCCTTGCCCTGCCGAGGCACCGGGAGTTGTAGATGGTAGACAGTGGAGGAAGGGGGCAGCCGATGGTCTTCTGTGCTGTATTGATGACCCTCTGCAGTCTCTTCCTGTCCGCTTCTGTACAGCTTGAGTGCCATACTGACACAGCATAGGTCAGCAGACTCTCAATTGCTGATTGAGAGTCTGCTGAGTCTGCTTGTGTGTGTGGTCAAGATCGGGCAGTACTATGTAGACGGGTACGCTTTGATAGACGGCGTAAAATATGTATGGGAATATCTCGGATGTTTCTATCACGGATGCCGTGAATGTTACGATCCTACTCAAAAGTGTCCTATGAGTAAACGACCGTTTCAAGAAAAGTTTGACAGGGTTAAAAAGAAAATACAGGATCTAAAAGTCAAGCACGGTGTACAGCTTGTGTTGATTTGGGAGCATGAGTGGCTGTGGTTAAAAAAGTCAAATCCGGATATAAGAGAGTTCTTGCGCAATTCAAAATTCCCTGAGCCTCTTATACCACGTAAAGCTCTTTTTGGAGGGAGAACGAATGAATTATACGGCTGCCCCCGGTGAACGTGTAATGTACGTCGATGTTACATCGCTTTATCCTTTTGTCAACAGCACATGTGCCTATCCGTTAGGACATCCTACCATCATTCACGACAATTTCGATGACCCCCAAAAGTATTTGGGGTTCATCAGAGCTAAAGTCAACCCTCCACGAGGCCTCTATTTCCCCCTGCTGCCCTACAAAACGGCAAGAGGTAAACTGGTGTTTACACTTTGTCGCACGTGCGCAGAACTTAACAATCAAGAAAGTTCGTGTTCTCATAACGATGACGAGAGAGCCTTAACCGGTGTTTGGGTTACGCCTGAATTCAACAAGGCTCTCGAGCTGGGCTACACCGTATCACAAATTACGGAGGTGTGGCATTTTGACTCGTCGAGTAGCGACGTCTTCAAAGCATACATCGATACATTCCTTAAAGGGAAGCAAGAGGCCTCGGGGTATCCTTCCTACGTCGTTGATCAGGCAGGTAGGGAAAAGTACATCGAAAACTATGAGACTCACCAAGGTATTAGACTAGACCCCTCAAAAATAAATGTGAATGCGGGTAAGAGGCAGGTGTCTAAATTATGCCTCAACAACTTTTGGGGCAAATTGGGACAGCGTGATAATTTGGATAAAACAGAGATTGTAAGCAGCACAGAACGCTTCTTTGAATTGTTATTTTCGGGGGTGTACGAGATCAAAGCCTTTCACTTCCTCAACGATCAAAGGTCGATCGTGCAGTACAGCTACCACCGACGTTGCAACGTCCCCCCCTCCAAAACCGCTAACATCTTTGCAGCATGCATGACCACGGCTTATGCACGTCTAAAAATGTACGCATATTTGGAGCGACTGCAGACGAGTGTTTTGTACACCGACACGGACAGCCTCGTCTATGTAGTCAAAGACGGCGAAAGTCCTTTGGAATTAGGTGACTATTTGGGGGATTTGACTGACGAGTTGGGAGGAGATAGCATTCAGGAGTTTGTTTCAGCGGGTCCTAAAAGTTACGCCTACCAAACTAGGAACAGCATGAAAACGGTAATGAAGGTAAAAGGTATCACACAGACCCATGACACTTGCAAACGCGTCAATTTTGACAGCATCAAGAATTTAGTCGAAGGGTACATTGACTCATCAGGCACACAAACCAGAACGATTGAAACGCCTCAACACACTATTGTAACAAAAAGGGTTTTCACCTAAAAAACATGTCATTCATGAAAAAGTTCAGGGTAGTATATGACAAGAGACGTCTTATCCCCCACGGACGCACCCTGCCTTTCGGTTATTAGTGTGTTTTGTGAAATGGAGTTAAATCAAGTTGATTTTGATCCGAGGCTTCAACCCCCCTTTTCTTGTTTAATATCTGGACCAAGCGGGTGTGGAAAAACATATTTTGTAAAAAGTATCTTGGAAAATTGTAACCGTGTTATGAAAAGTCTTCCTGACAATGTTGTATGGATCTACACTTCTTTTCAACCTCTGTACGAGGAACTTCAAAAGCAGAATAAAAATATTAACTTTGTGAAAGGTCTCCCTGATTCTTTTGAGGATGAAAGTTTGTTTCCAGCGCGTCAAAATCATTTGGTTATTCTGGACGACGTCATCTTTCAGGCGTTGGACCACCCTGAGGTGGTAAGAATTTTTACCCAATATAGACATCATAGGAATATGAGCGTCATCATGTTAACGCAGGCATTTT
The DNA here is from genome assembly GCF_051991245.1 of Festucalex cinctus. Taxonomy (NCBI): domain Eukaryota; kingdom Metazoa; phylum Chordata; class Actinopteri; order Syngnathiformes; family Syngnathidae; genus Festucalex; species Festucalex cinctus. The sequence continues at coordinate 22,202,773 of NC_135424.1, forward strand.
TCATCAAGGTAAATACAGCCGGACAATCAGCCTCAACAGTAATTATATGGTGTTGTTTAAAAACCTGCGTGATAAATTACAAACGAGTGTTTTGGCTAATCAGATATTTCCCTCAAAGAAAAAGTATTTTTTGGAAAGCCTTGAAGACGCTACCAAAGACGCTCACGGGTATTTATTAGTGGATTTAACCCCGACATGTCCAGATCAATATAGACTGAGGACGGGCTTACTAGCTCATCAGTGGCCTACCGTCTACATACCCAAGACTTAATAAGATGTCGAAGCTTTTAAAAAGAAATGCTCCGCTGCTCAAAACTTTGTTTCACGCCAAGCCCAAGAAACGTAAAGACATACTTTTGCGCGGTCCCGCTAGCTTGGTGAAAGCTCTCTGCGAGATTGTTCTAAATCTCTTAAAAGGTCACATACCGCTGAGTCCTTCGCAGTATAAGAGGCTAAAAAAGCAAAAGAAGGTGATCAGAGAATTGGCCGATAAGAAAAAAAGTCTGAAGAAAAAACGTGCGGTCTTGATTCAAAAGGGTGGTTTTATCTTACCCTTGTTGGGGGCATTCGCCCCTGTCCTCGGAAGTCTTTTAGGCGGTCTAATAAATAAATAAACTTTAACCAACATGAGTTTGAGAACAGCTCAGAAAATGTTTCTTGTCTCACCTCACCAACTGGAACGTTTAAGCAGGCCGGAACCAACCATTCGAGAGACGGCGGAGCGTAATTTGGATTTTAAAATGAAGGAGGTCCTAGAAGATAGTTCTCTAGACCCGTATGAGAAAATTAAAAAGTACCAATCCTTGATGCAACAATATTTAGGGTTGCTCAAACAAGGGGAAAACGAACGACGACCAATCAACCTGACTCTACCTGCTGAGACATCAAACACATCCCCATCAGATGAAGCGACGGGTTTGGAGAATGAAGCCTGGCTCGACATCGTCCAAACAATCCCTCCTCGTTACCGTAAAAACGCCGATTATGTTTTAAGAAAACTGTCTACCGACGAAAGAGGTTGGACTCCTCGCAGCGAATTCATCTTCAGAGGTAAGCCCGTCAGAGGATCCCACATGACTGATTTACTCAAACATCTCATCGGCAAGAATGTTTCATCGCAAGGTCCTAGAGGTTGGAGCGAGTTTCTACACACCCTCTCAGAACTCAATATACCCGAAACAACGGTTTCTAACCCACATGCACGCGAGGAGTTGAGACGTCTAAAAAACGGCTCATATACATCTAATCCCATTGTTAAGGAATCTTCGAACGGGAAAAAGAAAAGAAAACGGACTGCTTCGACTATAAAGTGGGAGGGGTTTTAAATATGACACTTATTTTATGTAAGGAAAAACACATCACTCTGTATTGCCTTTTAAATTGCTTTTATTGAATAAATGATTTGAAAAACATAATCCGTTACAGACAATGACATTTTTTAAATTTGTTGAAAGAACATGATTTTTGCCCTCCGCATGGTTTGCAGGTAAAAAACCGGTGTCGCCGAACAAAAGCAGATACCATAGCATCATTCTTGATTACATCGTCGGTGTAGCAGTCCATCACATCCTGGTAAGACTCTCCACACCCTCTATGGCTCAGGTAGTACACACAATGAGGGCCGCAGGCCGCTGACAGTTCGTGTTGTAACTGGCGATTATGGTAAATTATACGGTTAGAATACTTTTCCAGAAAAGACTTTATACTTTGTGGGTAATATTTAAAATCAGGGGGAAAGCCGAAGGGGTCGAAAAAAGATGCACAGTCGTCCTTTTCCAAGGTGAGAGCCAACCAATGTTCTCCGGGTTTAGAGCAGGGGTGTGTATTAACTATATAGTATATGGGGGGCGAGGGTTTTAAGGAGGATAACTCGTCCGAAGCGTAAACGCCTCCAAATAAATGTCCTTGTAAACGTGTCATCAAACTCTCCAATTCCCTTCCGTTCATCTCTTCAGTAATAGTCCATTAACACTTCCCTCTTCGAGTTAATTTCTAAAATAGAGTCGTAACAAGCGTACACAATAAGTGTGGCGGTATGGGGAAGCGGGGTCCTGAATCTCATCTCCAATCTGAGTGTACCGCTGGACACAAAGTTAAAAGGATTTAAATTCTTCCGCCCCACAAAAGCGCTGTGATTGACGAGTGCTAAAACCACATACTTTGGCGTATGTCCCAAAAAGAGATTGTCTTGATGGCAGATCCTCGATAACTGGGGTATAGAGTAAGTCTTTACGTTGATCCTCGATAGGGGGTACAGCGCGTTGTCTTTGTGGAGAGCCGCTGCGTGACCCAAAGAAACGGCCGGTGCGACCGCTACTTTTTTTACAAAAAGGGTGGCTCCTATTATCTTCAGAGAGCAATCAGCGTCGGGGGGACTCATTAAACAAAAATCATCGCTGGCTCTTGTTAGCTTTAGCCTTAGATCCACGTTATTTAAGAGGTATCTCTCACAAAAGAAAATATCCGAGTGAATGGGGCCTAGGAGTTGAAATTCCCTGGACCCCTCAATCAATTGTGCTCTGTGAACCAGCCCTTCATTAACATCGTTGCCCGTGAGCGATGTTGAATCCATCCGCCCTCGTGTATCTTTGAAGAACATGGCTGTGCTAAATTGGCTTTTGAGAGAATCCTCTGAAAAGTTTAACAATGTTTCAATCATAGCTCTGTAAGGGTGAGTAGCGCTTGATTGTGAGATGAGTCTATCCCCTAATGTAACATCTACTTGGGTAAAGATTGTGTTTAACGGATAGTTAATGATGCCTACGTGGTCTGTGGGGCCCAGATGAGAGCCGTCTCTGTGTGTTACTCGCAAACGCAGGTAAAGCATTGTGTCCGAGAGATCCATATATTTAGAACCGTCCCCCGGTATGAAGAATTCAATGGGTCCTTGCTCCGTCAAAGCTGATAAGGGTGAAATTTCGACGTATTGGCTTTGTTCTATCGAAAGTTGGGTCATTGGGGGTGAGAACAAATCTAATTCCGACAGAGTGCATTCTTGCGACTTGTGATGTAAAAGAGCCATTTTCGTCAGATTGTTTAAGAGAAAATGTCGGCGTTGCTTCTTCGGCGCTTCCTTCTTGAGACTGATTTCCTTTTGACTGCACGCCTACGCTTTTTATGAGTAACCAGTCTCTGACCTATCGGTCTCCTCGAAGGTCTTCGAGCCAAAACCATTAACCCGGATCCATCTTGATTCTTTTCTCTTCTCTGTATTCTTTCCATCGCACGTCCTGCTACATCCATGGCAATATTTTTAGCCGCCGACTGCAGGTGAGGTTTCGCTACTGTAAAACCTTTTTTGACTAAAGGTACGACAAAACGGAAAAGTTTAGAAAAAATGGAGCCCAAACCTCGCCCATATTGCACAGGGGCCCCGTGAAAACCCGGAAGCGACCCTCCTGCTTGGGTTTCGTAATAATTAACAAAGCGATACAGGTCAGGGTGTGTCTCCATCACGACCATTGTTTTTTACCTCGGTTTAAAATGCAGGGTAATAATCTTTCCGTATTTAAAATTAACCGGCTGATTCTGATCCGTCTTAATCTGTATTCCCACTTCTTCAATATGTCTCCTACTAATAGGCAGGTAGTAAGCAGGGTTGAAAGTTTTAAAAATAAACTCCCCGTATCTCCCTTCGATCGGAACAGTCCTCAATAACGGAGCATAGGCATCCCCTACCGTCTGGTGTTGCACCACGTCTGTATAAACGTATAAATGGTATTGACCCGCCTTTATATCGGCTGGGTACGGGGCAGGTAACCAATTAGGTTTTATAGTAAACCATTGTCCTTCCTTCATACCAAGTATGTAAGCCAACGGTGCATTAAAGCGGATCTTATAACATCCGGTTGACGACATCCAAAGAAATTTCCGCATATTAATATCGTAATGGAGTAAAATTTGGTTGCCTATTTTATTTTTTAGAATATACAGAACCGCCTCTCGTAGCTTGTCAAGATCTTCATATTCCCCGGATGTAATATCTAAGGTGTGGGTTACAAATTCGTTTTTATCAGACCCCCTAGCTGTCTCGGAGTTCTTTGCATCCTTAGCTTTGGAAAGCGTCATATCTTTTATATAGAAAGTAGTCTGGTTTTCGGGTACGTTTATCCAACTACGAGGGTATGAAATCTCAGTCAGGGCCACCTCCCAACTTCCTTCGAGATCAATGTGTTGGGCCAAATTCACTCTGAACTGTGAGATTGTGTTGTCCGTATACACATCCATACTAGCGTTAGAAGGTAGAGTAACGTAGAATCCTCCATCGTGTAAGGGATCCATGCCGGCTTCTGATACAAGTTGTATTTGAAACTCTTTTTTAAACGTCTACAATCTGAGAAGCGGGGACCCAGCTATCGAATTTCGAGGGCCATCCCTTCCAACGAACGAGGAATTGTCTCTGCCCCCTCACCGTGCGCCTTTTAAGGATTTTCTCAATATGGAATGTGTGGTCTTTTGATACGCTCACCTTCTGTAATTCACCTTCGTAAAACGATCCTTCTATGACATCGCCGTCATAATCTTTCAGTTTGTAGACGGGTGGAAAACGAGGAAGACATTCAGATATGGTAAACAATTCGTCCGTAAAGCTCTGCTCGTATTTTTTATCAAACACTCCTCTTAATTTAGATATCCTCACCACATCTCCTGTTTTAAAACGCATTTTTAATTTCTCACTTTGCTCTATTGGCATATTACCGTATAGATTCTGGAAAACCTGTTGAGTATTTCCGTCAGTAACTTGATTGGGCTTCATTTTTATACTTTTATGGTAGCTTTCGTTATAACTACTTACTAAATCTTGTACGACGTCGATATACCTGCGTGTGTTTCTGGCCGTAAAATATCTCCACATTCTAGTTTTTAAAGTTCTATTAAACCTTTCAACAACCTGGGCTTTCAGATCACTGGCAGTAGCAAAATGAACAATGTTGTGTTTTTTCATCAGGTTCTGAAAATGTCTGTTAAAAAATTCTTTACCCGCGTCGGTCTGTATTTTTCGAGGCGTCCCACTCAGACAAAACAGATTCAAAAGCTTTAACTACCTGCGGAGCCGTCTTATCCTTCAAAATGCGTACGTAGGCTTTTTTTTTAAAAACATCGATGACGGTCAGTAAATATTTAAATCCATCGTTGACGCCAGCCAGGGCCTGCATATCGCAGAGGTCTGCCTGAAATTGATTCAGCGCCCTTGGGACAAAAACCCTGTTTCGTGGGAAATTGATTCTAGCGGGTTTGTGTAAGGTGTAGGCATCTTGCTCGATTAAGAAACCCCTGACTCGATCACGATTTACTTTTTTACCCGTAACATCCTGTACACCTAAGTGTAAACGCTCTACACCACCAAAACTGGCCGGGTGTGAGGCATCGTAGTAAAGCTTCTCCATACACTTCCTCTCAGCCATCATCAGAAAATGAATTTAAATGATATATGCAACGATTATTTATTGATAAATTCACACAGACATGACTTCTTTTGTTTTTTTTTTGGTTTATTACATGATTTCCATAGTATAATCATACACAATAGTAAAAATGATTACATGCATAATGCTAAAAGGCAATACTAAGAATTAATATACTCAAGGACTCGGGATAAGACATAGGGACTAACTTTTAATTCAACGACGGTTTGAAATTCTTTTAATTCAACAGGTAAGTCTAAAGGGTAGTTATTTTCTAGACAGTATTTTGCAGAATCAACAAACAGAGTCAAAATTGTTACCAGGTGACCTACACCCACGTCATCACACCATGCATCCAGAACGGCTTTAATTGTATTGGCCAAACCCAAATGACTCTCGTTCACAACACGTCTGACAAAACAATCCCAAGATACATGAAATAGCGAATGAGACAATGATCTGACTTTTTGCATAATCAACAACATTTTGTCAATTCGTCCGTCTCGGTCAGAAGTATGTAGAATGGTTCTTTCCAGAATGTCCGCCCAATTACACAAACCGTAATATCGAAACAACAATTTTCTGAAGATATTCCCCATCGTGTGTCTCTATTTAGAATTGTAGTACTTGTCCAGCAGAGTCTTGAGGTCGTTCGACAGCGATCCGGGGCCTTCAAGGGCGTCCAGTTGCTCGAGCTTGTCGAGTATCTTCTTCTCTTGCTCGAGATCTAGCAGGACAATCTCAGCCGCTGTCTTGACCTTCTTAATGTCGGTAGTCAGATGAAGCAAGTTCAACATGTAATGAATGCTGGGGAGGAATTTAGGCGTGCACAACAATGCTATCACACGATGATAATGTTTCCTAAAATACTCATCATCGTCTATTTCTAGACACTGGTGCTGCCTCTGGCTGGGATGGTTGATTAAACAGCCATTACATTCATCTCTACTGTATTTAACTATAACTTGATTGAGGAGATGTCCTATAGTCTGTTTTATACAGTTGTACTTATCCCGACACAGCCAACTGTCCGGGGGCCCGTTCCAGACAAGGTCCCAGTCCTTGTCAAGGTTTGTAGGTGAAGGCAAGGCTGTTGGCGGGCACCCCTCCACAACGTCCCCGTCAGAGGTTAGTTGCTGCTGAGGCTGCTGCTGCTGAGACTCCCGAGGCTGCTGAGGAGGTAGGTGTTCGTGCCGGGTATTGAGTTCCTCAGGAGTCATCAGCAGTTGTGAATACTCCAGCGAGGCAATGTACTCATCGGTCAGCTGCACTTCTTGAGAGTTCTCCGGCGGAGGGGTGTTCTCGTCGGCAGTCGCGGGGTACTGAGAACAGTCCAACTGCTCTCGCTCAAGGTGGGTCGCGGCTGCCTCAACGTCCTTTCCCTCCTCAAAGTCAGAGCTCTCTGTCTGCGTACCTTTTGAGACTTTAAGCCGCGATCCTTCCACCAGAGGCACCACACTCCGGGCACCCAGAGGCGTCCACGATGTTGCCAGGCGTTTGGAACTCTGTCTGGTAGGAGGCATCGTTGTCGTCGCTGGCTTTTTCAGGCAAAGTGTAGTCCGGCTGGAGACTCCTGCTCTTATATTACATAGGGGCGGTTATATGGGAGGGATTTGTTGTAAAGAGGCGTATTTTCCCATTGTCTAAGTGGTAGGAGGGGCTGTCCTTGAGGGGGGTTGGCTTATGACGTCAGAGTAGGCGGTTCATAGGGGCGTTGACTACTCAAACGTCAACGCCTTCCTTACACCCACAATGTTTCGCCAATGCCGGCTGTCCAAAAAGAGGGTGGAGATTTTTTCAGAGTGCGCATCCATCCTCTCATTCCATTCAGCCAACGGTAGGGTCAAAACCCTAAAAAAAACACCACATTCAGTGTTAAATGCTTCCAAAGTAAAAAACAGTTCATTCTGATTTGTGCGATCACCAGTCTCTATCAGGTTGTTAGAATCAATTTTCACCTTAAAAAACCAACGACCTGTAGGCGTTGTCCTCGAGACCCATGTAAATGTTAAAACATTCCATGGTTCAGACGACTTCATACATTCTTTCAACACTCGAGGTACCAGTTGATTTAATATACCCCAGTCATTAGAGTTTAGAGTCCCATAGCCACTAGGTGATGTATTTTCAACACCGTCCATGCTAAAATACAGACACAGCTCACCCATCTCGTAAAGGAAGCGGTATCCCCATGAGGCAGATGGATCCAAAGACCATATTTCCTCCAAAGACTCTGCGGGGGGTTTCTGAATACGTCGCAAAAACATCTGCTTCTTACGCGGGGCATCCAAAATCGAGTCGGTCCCAGTGCGTCCCATCTGCACTGAAACATTTGTCTCGCTGATTACATTGATTTTCCCCGCCATCCTTGCTGTAGCTCTATCGGACTGTTGAAGCGCTTGTTATATCCTTTTTACCCATACTAAACCACTCCCTCCGATCACGTCATTCAATCTCATTATTATTCACTCAATCTAGGGGGCGTGCACCGGATCCGGAAGTTAACCAAACAATTAGCATTTGAACCCGGGTCAGCCATGATATCTGCAAAAACAGGTAGGAACACCACCTACACATCATCCATCTTCATTAAGGGGTCATTAATCTTCATTAAATGACATCAGGAAGTCATTAAGGGCCATTCATCTTCATTATATAACACCTGGAAGTCATTAAAGGTCATTCATCTTCATTAAACGACATCCGGAAGTCATTATAGGTCATTCATCTTCATTATACGACATCCGGAAGTCATTAAAGGTCATTCATCCTCATTAAACGACATCCGGAAGTCATTAAAGGTCATTACCCCTCATTAAATGACATCTGGAAGTCATTAAAGGTCATTAACCCTCATTATATGACATCTGGAAGTCATTAAAGGGTCATTAATCTTCATTAAATGACATCAGGAAGTCATTAAGGGTCATTAATCTTCATTAAATGACATCAGGAAGTCATTCAGGGTCATTAACCCTCATTAAATGACATCAGGAAGTCATTAAAGGTCATTAACCCTCATTATATGACATCTGGAAGTCATTAAAGGGTCATTAATCTTCATTAGGGAGGGGTCATGACCCACACATGACCCCCCTAATCTAATTAAGAATGTCATCCATCAAATTTTGACAGAAGCGGCCTTGTAATATTCTCTCTCAGCCGTCTCTTAATCTTATCTTAAACATGTAAAACGGAATCACTCAATAAAAAAAATAATAAATAAATCTCAGTAGTATGAGTATAATAAAATTAGGGAGCGTTTTATGTATGCTCACTGATATTGTAATTCCATTTTTTTTTCCCATTATTTATTTTACTTTGTACAAATCACCACATCGGGAGCTCGTGGGAGTTTAGCAGCTCACTGAAGCACATGTTGGCACCTGAAACATGCGGGGCGGATGAACCGATGGAATCACATGATGACACATGCATACAGCTGTGAATACTGCATTGTTTACAAACACTATTTGCATATACTGCACAATGCACTTACTCTATGTCAACATGCAAAGTATCAGCCTGTCAATAGCTGGGTGGGTAGAGTGGTCGTCTCCCAACCAGAAGGTTGGGAGTTAGATCTTCAGCTCTGGTGATCATGTTGAAGAGCCCTTGAGCAAGAGAATGAATCCCAGTAGATAAATGAGAATGCTGAATTTAAAATAGTACTACACAAGTGAAAGTCCATTTAATATTCATTAATTTAGAGTAAAATTAACTACCCAAGATTTCCTTACGTTATTTAAAAAAAAAAAAACAATCTGAGTTATTTACAGTCAAATCATATCTTTTAATATTCCTATCTCTAATCTACCCTTCATTTCAAAAGTCCTAGAAAAAGTAGTTGCCACTCCAATCCTTTATGAGCCTTTATGACGCCCGATCTCCTTCTTGTAGCTGACTTTCCATCTTCATTCTCCTTGATTTGAGTTTGGCCGTTGTCACCATCTCACACATCATCCTCCTCAATAGGATCTCCTCCATCGGCATCACCCACAGTGCCCGAGGCTGGTTCCATTCATACTTGAAATGCCGCACTCTGTTCATCCAGTTAAAGTCCCTTTTATTTGACATACGCCCATTACGTCAGGTGTGCCTCACAGCTCTGTCCTGGAACCCCTGCTTTTCATTATCTACCTTGGCACCACTTTCCGAAAATGTAATATCCTCTTACATTCTTGCTTCGTGTATGACACCTGGCTCTATTTGTCCTGCAAACCCAGAATCTCATTTCCTCCTTGCTCCCTCACCTCTTGTTTATTAGAAATCAACAGCCCTCTAACTTCACGAAGCTTAACTCATTCACTCCCAGCTATTTTTACTGAAGCAACTGGATTTTGACTGATTTTGAAAGGCCCACAGAATATTGTGTTCTTTTGCTATAAAAACATTAAACCTTCCAAAAGAAAGATTAGAGTCTCCTCTTTCATTAGTAAAAAAAGGTATATTTGTATCTGTTTCAGTTTTGCAGCAATTAGCATTAGAACATAGCTAAGTTTCTTTTTTCTTTTTTTGTTTATTCACAAACCTGTCAAAAACATTGGTAAAACCAGCTTTTTTTTGTAATAACTACCATTGCTTTAAGCCAGCTCTTCAGGTCAGAGGCTGCATCAAAGCCTTCTGTGTGCTCTAGCATTAAAAAAAACAACAACATCATTTTTGGTAGGGAAGGACAAAGTATTAAAAAAAAACATATTTTCACGTTTTCGGTTTTGAATGAGTTAACAGTGGACAAAAATTGAGTTCTTGTGGTCGGTACACACTTTATATTTTTATAGTTGGCAGTTTCTCTATCTTTATTGACCATTCCTTGGCTGCTTCTATCCTTGTTCACAGCCTTGTCACCTCCTGTCTCGTCTATTCTAACTCTCTCCTCTTCGGTCACCCACACAAGTCCCTCCATAAGCTTCAACTTGTCCAAAGCTCCATTGCACGTGCCATAAAAAGAACCCCATCCGTCCATCATATCACCCACATTCTCAAGCAACTTCACTGGCAAATTCTGAATTCAACTTAAGTTACTCCCATATATCTTCATAGCCATTAATAATAATCTTGCACATCGATACCCGTCTGACCTCCAAATCACCACTCCAGGCCGTGCCCTCAGATCCTCCTCTTCCATCCACCTGACTGTTCCGCCTGCCCGTCTCAGCACCATGGGGAGCAGGGCCTTCATTGATGTACAGTGTCTGTGAGGGTCTCGAGAGGCGCTTCCAAATAGAATGTATTATTTCTGGATGGGCGAATACCGATACAAGGTATTGGTGTCAATACCAGCCTTATTTTAAGATACTGGTACTCATGACAGCTCCTGATACCTGTGTTGGACGGCAACTTGTGGCTGTTTTACGATCTGGAGGTAGAAATTAGAATATTAGATAATTATTAATTTTATGCAATTGAAAGGAAAACTACCATCCATCCATCCATCCATCCATTTCCTGAACCGCTTGCTCCTCACAAGGGTCGCAGGGGGTGCTGGAGCCTATCTCAACTGGCTTTGGGCAGTAGGCGGGGGACACCCTGGACTGGTGCCAGCCAATCGCAGGGCACACAGAGACAAACAACCATCCACACTCAAAAGCACACCTAGGGACAATTCGGAGCACCCAATTAACCTGCCATGCATGTCTTTGGAATGTGGGAGGAGACCGGAGTGCCCAGAGAAGGCCCACGCGGGCACGGGGAGAACACGCAAACTCCACCCAGGAAGGCCGGAGCCTGGACTCGAACCTGAGTCCTCAGAACTGGGAGGCGGAAGTGCTAACCACTCTCCATCATGCTGCCCTGGAAAAATACCATATATGGATATATGGGTCTTTCTTTACAATTATCTGTTTTTAATTTTTTTTTAAATTTTTTTATTTATTTATTTTTTTTTTGGGGGGGGGGGGGGGGGGGGGATTTATGTATTCAAAATACTAGTGGTATCAATACTTGGTATCGGTATCTGTGACTACCCAGAGTTGAGTACTCGTACTGA